>NC_141611.1:11385243-11985243 GCF_047967505.1 Dipteris shenzhenensis
TTGGAAGTAGGTCCTCCCTCTAACGAGAGGGAGGTGCACTTTATGGGACCCCCAAGGGCCTAGGGAGATATACCTTTTTATCCACATATGGGGGTGATGGGACCCTCTCTAGGCCTTATTGGTTCTTAGTCATATTTCTATTCCACTCCTTATGAGTTTCTTTTTGAGTAAAAAATTCCACTAATGTAACATTGTATGATCACAATAAAGATATGCATCTACTTCACTTGACCTTCTAGGAGTCTATTGCTTGAAGTGCTATGGATGTATTTGTAGTGACTCCAATTTCTTTCGGCACTTGAGTTGTAGCATGCTTGTGCCAAAATCCTCATGGAAAATAAATGTAGTTTACAACTAGCACCATTCATCATCCACCATATCCATGCAAGATTAGTTTTGGTTAGTGGTATACATTCATAGATGGAAAAGAAACCCTCCTTGGATCAATACTTAGCTCGCTCATTACAACACATGCAACATCCTCTAGATAATATGTTTGAACCTCCTATTTGGAAACCATTCATGACACTAAAAACATCTTCAAGTTTCATGCTCCACCTCTCCAAATCAAGGAGGTACCCAACACTATGCAGCGAAATAAGAGCTTTCTTCCATTGCTTTCTAAAGGAACTCCACAGCTCCCTCCATTTAATTGAATGAAGGGTCTTTTGACATTTTTCATGTCTGAAGGAATTGACAAATTTCTAGCAATGAGTGCTTGCTCTATGCTCCAAAAATGTATCCAAGATTTTCCAATGATTGGGGACTTTGAGGCCAAAGCTCTCAATGGAACCATGATAGGCAATGTTATCCTCATGGAATCGTCTAAAGGCTTCGATATTCATGGTGACAATACCTTTTCTTTCATATCATTTTGCATTCCTCTCTAACTGCTCTACTCCCCAACTCAGATACCCATCTTTGCAAAATGCCAGGATGGGAGGTCTTAAAAAAGTTTTACTTTTAATCAATGATTGCAATATGTAAAAATGCATGCAAAATCTTGTTCTTACAAATGCATTGCAACATTGTGGAGCCATTTTGTGAAATGTATGTTGGCTCAGCTATTGAAGCAACCAAAAAAATTTCAAATTCTCATAAGCATCACATATAATCTGCTTGAACCATGATAGATTCTTGTACAAATTCATCAACACAAAGTTCAAGCTATGAGTGATGCACACTGATGCATATAATTATGGAAACTCTCTTTGTAGTGGTCTACCATCCTTCTTACAACTCTTTGCATTGTCCATGTTAACTTTTCTAGGCCTTTTTCCGTAATGGTTTTTGCAAAAATACTTGCTATGTAAACCTCAAGCTTTCTTTCATTTTTTGAATGAAATAATTTATTAAATGCCTCTCCTTTTTGGTGATACAATCATCACATTCAACAACGAGTATCCTTTTTTATTTATCTATCCATTTAAAACAATTATGCATCCTGTACTATGACAGAGCTAAAAAATATTGTAGTTGTTGTGATCTTTCTGATTGGCATATGCTTTGTCTAATATAGTTGTCTGCAAGGCACTATAAGTAGGAGGTTTGAAACCTGCATCATATTGCATGATGCAATTCCATGCATCTTGCATGGTAGTTTTATCAATCATACTCAATGGATAACAAAATTGTATAATTGATCGACCATGAATGTATCAAGCCATATCCAGGTCTTGGTTCTAAATACTCTCTACAATTGATGGTTATCTCATGGTTTGATTCCATACCCACACTAGTAACTTTAATTCTACTCGATGTAGATGTAGTGTTCCTTGATTCCGTGATTAAGGCATGCTTACACCAACATTGCTGAAATGGGCTTGAGTAGCCTCACTACTTGTGGGGGGAACTTGCATATTTGGAGTCTAAGATTCTATACTCTCTTCTACTGTAATCTGCTCACTACTTACCAAAGAAACTATATGTGGATTTTGTTGTTCTTCTTAGGAGCCCTTGGCCTCTCTTTCCATTACCTATTGAGCGTTTCCCCCAAAGATTCCATCCCTATCTATCATCTTTGGACACTCTATTAATCCTAGCTTCTTACAATCTACCTTGAACCTCCTAGCCAAACTCGACATTCAAGCAAGCAAGCACAACCTACAGGTTGGGCTGACCATAACTCACTACATGGACCTCCAATGTGAATAGTGGACTGACACAAGTAGCCACACAATGCAATTTTCAAGTAACAAACATCAAGGCAAGATGCAAGAACAAACAAATGATGCAAGACTTTAACCACAACAAAAAAACACACAACACAAAACACCTACATAGTCAATCCATGTGGCAATTAGGTAGGTGGCAAGGAGCTAGAATCCCCATTCATAGGCTACCACATGATAGAGAAGGAGCCTAGTATAGCATGCCATGTGGCATAAAGCCACATTATCTCCACTAAAACCTGGAAAATCAACCATGTCCCCAACATGCCATATCAGTAGTGCCTCCTAGACACACAATGCTCTACAAACACGCTTACCTTGTTGCACATGATATACAATGCCAGATCATCATTGTTCTTCACTAGTATACCCCCTCACATGGAAGATCAACCATGTCATCAACATGTCACATTAGTAGTGCCTCCTAGACACATAGTGCTCTACAAGCACATTTACCCCTTGTTGCACATGATACACAATGCCAGATTATCATTGTCTTCACACTAGCACACCCCTTGTGAACTCAACTGCCAAGTCATCAATTTTAGTTCATGCTTAATGATTATTTCAAGTTCTTTATGCTTATTTTTTGCTAGTAGCTTCTAAGACATAGCTTAGTCTAGAGAACCATCTCCAGAAAGTCCAATTGGATGGATTGATAATAAGGACATCATTGTCTTAGAGATCTTTGGTCAAAGTGGTGGCATTGGTGCCTAAACCTCTGAAGCTTGAAATCACCTATATTTAGTGCATCATAGCTTGGTCAATATACAACTGATTTGAACCTCATTTGGACCCTAGTTTCACACACTAAAAGTACTACCTCTTAGCACCAAAACTTTGGACTTTTGACCATACTTGTCTTTAAACACTATTTTTAGCCTTTTCGCTAATTATCTTGATCAATCATGACCAAATTCAGTTCTACCTTCACGAACAACTTTAGCAAGGAAAAAGTGACAACAATTTGGATATTTTTTTTGTATACTTTAAGAGTTTCTAATTCAAAACATTTCTCTTTGACATATTTCTTTGAATCTAGGTCATATGACAACCAATTCATGTTGGCTACAAGTAACTTAATATTGTGCCTTCACCAAAGGTAGACAACTCAAACTATGGCACATATAAGTATAGAATGGAAATAATACTCACTCCACATGACAAATGGGAATATATAGATGGTAGCTACGTCCACTTTGTAATCCACCAACACAAGCTATTGCCCATGCATAGTCTATATACAATAATGCTATGCTTGGTCCATTTGAATCTAACAAAGATATTAAAAGAAGAATTACTAACTATCACAACGAAGGACCCACTCTTGCCCAAGAATCTCATGTCTCGCTAGGTGTTGGCAATAGTATGGTAAAAATCACTAACATTAGACAAGATTGCAACATGTGAGAGGGATGACACTCCACCCTACAAATGAGAGACAGATATTTGCAAAACCTCTCAGGGGCTATCCTCTGCATAAAATGCATTTGGAATCCTAATACTAGCAAAGCGGTGCCTTTCATGAGGCTCAAAAATCATAAGAACCACTGGAAAGTGATCTAAAGTGGCAACCCTTAGTGCAATATATACTAAACCTCCTATGTTAAGTGCCCAATCATCAAAATAGAATCTATCTATCCATTCATGGATGGGCATCGCTTTGTTTGACCAAGAAAACTAGAGTGTGTATGGAAAGTGTCAAAGGCATCATCTATCCAAGCACCTCTACCAAGGCATGCCAAGATACTCTCTCCAGAGAATGAATATCATCTTCTCTCCCCCCCTTTTTTCCTAAAGGCAACTCCACCATGTTGAAGTCTCCTCTTATAGTCCATGACTTTGTAGTGAGCTCCCAAGAGATGAGTTCCTTCTAAAAAAGGACGTTTTCCCCTTTATTGTTGGGGGGCATAGAGGTTGTATCGACCTGTTAATAGATTAGTTAACAATATGCCACCACTGGTTAAGTGATATGATTTGATGGACAGTGGCAAGTCTATAGAGCCAGGATTGTGTGTCTTGTGGGTCCAAGAGGATGGTAAAAGAATGAGAAGAGAGAGTGGTATAAAGAGATTAGGGTTGGCCCTCCCTTCAAAAGGTGACTTGTATAAAAGGCCGAATGGTTCACTTTGGTCTTCATTGTTGTATGCACAAGTTTGGAATACGAGCTCCCTCTTCTCTTCAAGAGTGTCTTTGGGTGTTCTCTTATTTCCTTTGTAGTGCCTTTGTGTTTGCCACTCCATCCCCCTTCACTCTCCTCTTCCCTTCTCCTTCTCCCTCCCCTCTCCCCTCTCTTATCCCTTCTCCCCCTTCCGTCTTTCTCTCATGGAAACACATTGCAACAATCCCAGAGCTGCTTGAGTGACACATGTGATGGCTCATGCCTTGCATTGCTCTCACAAGGAGTAGCTTGGAGTGGAGGCTCCATTGGCATATCCCCACGACATGTGAGTCACCATCATGACTACACATCACCCATCAATAAAATGATCCACTGTGATCTAGAGACCATAATGACATCATGTCCGACCACAAGGGGAAGAAAAAAATTGAAGCTAAAATGCTTGTTTGCCCCCTTCTGCCCATAGCAGGAGACCAAAAAGTATGACTTGAAAGTAATTTACCTAAACTTTGAGCAATCTCTAGCATCAAGTTTGTGTTCCAAAAGAAAAAGTATATCGATGGGACCACCATGACACTTGGATGAAAATGATTGCAAATTAGCTACCTCCGATGGTGGTGAGGCACCCCTAAATGTTCCAACTAACAATCTTCATTGGTGGGAGGAAGTAGGGTGGAACACTTTACCCAGCCTAGTGGTAGAAACAAACCCCACTGGGGTGATAGGCCTCCTGGACTATGTGTGAGCAAGGGTAGGGAAGTCCTTTGGGAAAAAAAAGAGTTCCTACTATGAAACATGCCTGGAACCAAGAAATGTAAAATCCCTACACGCAAAGAAGGTCATGAGGAAAAGGAAGAAGGGGGTTGCTCTAATGAGAGGCCATGACCTCAAAGAATATATGTGGGAGAAGCTTCATTGGAACTAACCAATACTCAATTTGGTATAATACTGGCCATGACTTGCTAAAGATCTGGAGCATCACTATTCCTAACAGGATTGGGAATGCCAAAAGGCCCACTACACAAAGGGTCTAGGGTGTATAAGGTCCCCTTGATCTATAGGTGGTGGAGGGGCCATGTTCAATTTAACTAAAACCTAGTGTGGGCTAGTAGCAAGTACAAGACTTGCATTTGGGGCTGAATGAAGAGATGGTGCCAAAGGTGCACTTTGTTGAGTACACGCACAAGAAACTTTCTTATGTGTTTGATTCTTTTTTGGGAAATCTGTAGAAAAATGCTTGCAGATCTTGCATATCTAACATTGGTCGTGCATGTCTACTATCTCTTCTCTCTACCAAAAAAGAGAGCCATTTTGGGCATTAGAGCATGATGTGGTCATCAAACATGCTAGGGAAATTCTCACATTAGGGGAGAATTGGGGTCTCAAAAGGGCCTCATAAGGAATGGATTAGGGAATGCTTAGTAGGCTAATGCAAGGGGCTTGGAGGGCCCCAAAGAGGCCTAACCAGCCCAACCTAGGTGGGTGAAGCCCACAGTTGAGCCCACCTCTCCCCTCATCAATGAGGGGAAGGGGCCACTTTTTGAAATTTGAATTTCAAATTTCGAATCTCCCTCCCTCCCTCCCTCTCTCTCCCTCTCTCTCCCTCCCTCCTCCCTCCCTCCCTCCCTCCCTCCTCCTCCCTCTCCCTCTCCCTCCCTCCCCCTCCCTCCTCCTCTCCCCTCCTCCGTCTTGCTCTCCCTCCTCCCTCCTCCCTCCCCCCTCCTCCTCCTCCTTTTGGCTCCTCCTCCCTCCTTCCTCTCCCCTCCTTCTCCAGCTGCCCAGTCTCCCTCTCCTCTGCTCCTCCCTCCTGTAGAATCTCTCCCCTCCTCCTCCCTCTTATAGCATCTCTCCCCTCCTCTGTCTTGCTCCTCCTCCTCCCTCCTCCCTCTCTTCTCCTCCTCCTCCTTCTAGCTCCTCCTCCCTCCTTCCTCTTCCCTCCTTCTCTAGCCACCCAGGCTCCCTCTCCTCTGCTCCTCCCTCCTGTAGAATCTCTCCCCTCCTCCTCCCTCCTGTAGCATCTCTCCGCTCCTCCTCCCTTCTGCAGTAGCTCCTTCCCTCCCTTCTACACTTGTCACTCTACTCTCCTCCTCCTCTTCCTCTTTCCCTCATCTACTTCTCCTCCTACCTCTTCCTTGGTACTCTCTCCCCCTCACTGCTCCATCTTTGCCAGCTCTCCCCTACATTGTAGCCTGCATCACTGATACCTCTCTTTGAGTACTCATGGCACCATTCGAGGACATATCCAACAAGTACCATGTGAACCTACAACTAGAGGTATAATATGCAAGCACACGCTCTTTGGGATATAGTGGAACTCCTCAAAGTGTGCTCCACAATCTTCGATTGCAAGGGAAGAAGCATCTTGTCCCTTGGGTGGATGGAAACTTGTATCCTTTAGACCCTGCCACCCAAAAGAGTCCTCCTTTTCATATAGTGCATGATGTTGTTCGGTTTGTTGGCAAGGGACATGCTGGATTGCTCGGTTCTTGCAATCGATTGAACCATTCTCAGACATTGGCTATGCAAGCAAGCGAGGTGCAGAGAGCCCAAGCAGAAGAACTTGCACATTTGGGAAATATTACTATTGTGGCAATGCATAATAGTATGCAGGATCTCCAATTGCAAAACAAAGAACTTAGTGACAAAGCACATGAACTGGACTTGGAGCAACATTCCAAGGTCCTATCTATGGACAAGTTCAACATGCTATGGAGAAGGAACGAGAGAAGTCAGTAGAACGAGTACAAAAGTTGAAGGAAACACCTTTGGGACTGAAGGAGAGGAAAAGACAATTGCAATCTATGGATGCATTGTCAACCAATAGTGGTGCCCGAAAGAGGAGAATACGAGCTGCAAGGTTAGTTCCCTAAATTTTCAATGAAATTTCTTACTCCAAAATATTTGTGGTGTTGCATTCTTTCCACTAAAACTCATTTGTACTCTACTTTAGGAATTTCATGGAGGATGTGTGGGAACAATGGAAATGGATGATAGTGATCCTTCATATGTTCTAAGAAGTTTAATAAAGCGAAGTGATGTCATGGAAGTGTTGATGGACCCTAAATATAAAGGGCTACATAAACAAGTTGCTAGAGATGTAATGAAGGATTTCAAGGGCCTCGTGCAAGCAAAGGAGGTGCTTAGAGCTTGTGATGTTGCTGGTGTAAGTCGTGAAGCTTACAACTCTGTTTTTAAAATTTTCAAGTGTACTATGGAGGAAAAGTATAAGATATCTACAATGCCATTTCCAATACCGTTGCCTGTAAGGCTTGCACGTCAAGAAACAAACCAATGTGCTAGAGAAAAGCTTGGAGGATACCATTGTGTAAGTGGCACAATGACTTGGAAGAGTAAAAAGAAATCTGGCATCCAAACGTTTGAGATGAATGCTTTCAATAATGTTTACATGGATGTAGAGAATTTGCAGAGAGCCATGGTCAAATTGTATGGGATGAGAGAAGAAGATAAGAGAAATTCCCTCTTCATATTCAACTTTATTTCTTCTCAGTTCTATATCCTTACTAAATTTCTCTTTCATTGTATAGATGTCAGGCTAGTATTTGTTATGAAAATGGATGAAGCTTAGTTGGTAAAAGAGGACAAGCTAGAGAGGGTGAGCATTTGTATTATGAACGATGCCTTGCATTTTGCTCAAGGGGATAAGGAAGTTGAGCAGGGTTTCTTAGTCCAATCTGAGAAGGACATATGGTGGCTTGAAGCCTTTGAGATCCCAAAGGAGTGCCATGAGACATTGAAGTGGGTTTTGCTGGCATCCCGTCAATTATTTGAAGACAAGAGGGGGCAAACATTAATAGTGGATAGGCATGGAATGTTTCAAGTTGAATGGCATCTAGCTAGTGATTTGAAGACCCTCAAGTGCTTGTACGGTTGTGATACAGGTGCAGATGCAAAATGGACATGCTTGTATTGCACCCACTCTTAGAAGATGCAAAAGGGAAACCTACAGTGGGAAAATGGCATCCTTTCTTGCAACCAAAGTGCAGCCTGTGATCATCACAAAAAGGATCGTAAGTGGGACCCCATTCTACCAATTCCATTAGAGCGGGTACACGTGTGTACTTTGCAT
Organism: Dipteris shenzhenensis; assembly: GCF_047967505.1. Lineage (NCBI taxonomy): Eukaryota > Viridiplantae > Streptophyta > Polypodiopsida > Gleicheniales > Dipteridaceae > Dipteris > Dipteris shenzhenensis. The sequence goes on from NC_141611.1 coordinate 11,393,624, forward strand.
GCTAAACTGCGTATACTTGATAAGTTACTCTATCTCCATCTAGTTTATGCTTGGAATATGAGGTCACAGCAAGTATCTACACAATGCATTGCAAAAGCTGAAGAACTACTTTCACTAATGGGACTTTACGGAGGCAATGTGAAGCTTATGTAGGACAAGAAACAATAAGGAAAGACACAAAATCTTCTTGCTAAAGTGTCCATGGATGGAGGAAAAGCAAGGAGGTTCTTGTCCAACCACAATGCTGATAAAGAAAAACATACATTGGCTCAAAGCATCCTAGGTTGGGAGTACTAGAAAGCTTTGTGTGAGTGCATTACAAATCAAGCTTCACATCTGTGAATTGCTACTTTGAGAGCAAAACTGTGGATAAAGCTTGATGCATTTATAGAGTTGCTTAGACAAGGTCAAACAGATGAGCTTTATTATGAGAGATTCAGGACAATATTGGGAGAATTCATATCATTGATGGTAGAAGCATGGGGCGAGTCACATATTACACATTACATGGTAATCCTTAGGTTGAAATTTTGTGCTTTAAACTTGAGTCAATTTATGTTTCTAATACAATGTTTTTGTTTACATCATATTCTTTACGCACGTGCACCATGGTTTCTGGAGCAATGGGGCCCTCTGTCCATTTGGAATACTCAAGGAATGGAGAAATCACACTACAGAGCAAAGGCAGCATGCTTCAAGAATACAAGGCATGGGGGTGGTATTGCACGAAGCAATGCACTACATGAAATGTTCGATTGGTTTTATAGATGTCTCAAGGCCAGGACTCTCAACTGCAATAAGGTAGAGGTCTCAAGTCTCGCCAAAGCAGTTCAACATGTCAAGAAGACAAGGAGATGTGCTGCTTGGAAGTCCTTAATAGGGAGCCAAGGGGTTGCACTTTGGTTGCAATGTAGAGTCAGACAGGGGAGGCGTTGGGTCCTAAGAGAGCCCCAAATGTAAAATGTTTGATGAATAAAGTAACCCCAAATGTCCACACTCTTGGAGCATCTTATTTGCCTCAAATCCAACATTCTAAAATCATGGACTATACAAATTTTTAGAAACTTGAAACTTGAGAACCGTTGGATCTTCTTCTACATCCTTGACTAAAGAGACTAAAAACTAGACCTGGGTCACCTATCGGATGAGGATGTGGAACCTGAGACCTCCAACCAAATTCTTGAACTATTCTCAAAACCTTGCCCTTGCCATCTCCCTATATTGCTTGAACCATGAATTATACTTTTTAACCTCTTGTCAATTGAGATTTGACCTACATAGTAGGTAACCAAGCACCCTGGTTAGCCCAATGAGAAGCCAAGCGACAAGCATCTCCAAGTCATGGGATTCCAAATGGTTAGCATAGAATTCGAGGCATGATGCTAGACGCAAGGCATGGCGACGCTCGAGGGCCATAGAGGAAAAGGGAACATGGGGGAAGAAGCATTAACATAGGTGAGGAAAAAGGATTAAGAGGGGTGGGAATGAAGAGAGGGACTATGCCACAAGGGGGATGGGAGAGGGGGAGGAGGAGCATGTACATGATGGGATGAGGAATGTAGAGATGGAGACATCAAGGGAGGAGGGTCATGCTTTATTTGAAAGGAAAGATGGGGGGAAGAAGTCAAAGTACTAGCTAGGTGGCTTTACAAGAATGAGCGTGTTCTAACAAGGAACAGCCCCCTCCTTTTATAGCCAATAGAGGGGGTCTCTCCCAATAAATGCATCCTCCCACATGCATGGTGTGTGTGGAAAAGTCTCCCATGTGGGCTAGGCGGTTACACACTCTCAATTGTGTGCGACAACCCTTGGCCTCATTTTTCCACATATATCAACCCCCATATCCCAAGTCTAAGATACTCCCCTGGTCTCTTCCCAATGTTATAATACGTTCAATCATCTAGTAGGACAAGTGGAGGGTTGGCACAAGGAATCTTGCCACCTCATCCGACTTTCCCCATTATTTAACTTGCATTCTTAGACTATCTACACCCCCCCCACATGGGCCTATCCTACATGGAGGGAATAATCCAATATAATATCCATCTCCACCTATTTTATATTACTTCTCCCATGGTCCTTGGTCCATGTCTCACTAAATGCAGGCATGGGACCGCCTAGGTGGAGGGGTGGCACATGGAGGAACAATGGCACCTTAACATTTTATAATATAAATACCATGGATTATGTACAGCACACCTTATTGGTCCTCTTACGTGGAAGGGTGGCACATGGTCATGCCCTGCCACCTCAACCTTGGGCCCTATGCACACCATATTTTATTATACTATTGCCACACATACAAGCATACACATATATTTATGCCTTTTACCTTGGTCAAATTTATCCATAACAGTTCCCCCCCCCAAGCAGGGAATGCACAGCATTTCCATGCCTGGGACCATCACGAACAAAGAAGGGCTTGAGATAATAACGCTTGTTGATCACCTTCTTGCCCTATGGCTCATGCAGCTCCTGTACTTGTACAAACCCATTGCTACGTTCCTTGATGACTTTGTATGGACCGGTCCACAGTGGAAGGAACTTTTTATCCATCTGGTGGTCCAATCTATTATCAAAGCATAGCATAACATCCCCCTCAGCAAAGTGTCTTTCCCATCCCTGCGAATCTTAGCATCCATGCGGGCCTTTTATTGGTTCTTTTGGATCTCTGTTTGATGGAGTGCAAGGTGTCGGGTTTCATATTAACTAGAAAAGAATTCAAGGCATGATGCTAGATGCAAGGCATGGCGATGCTGAAGGGCCATAGAGGAAAAGGGAACATGAGGGAAGGAGCATTAATAAGGTGGGGAAAAATGATTAAGAGGGGTGGGAATGAAGAGAGGGACTACAACACAAGGGGGAAGGGAGAGGGGGAAGAGGAGCATGTACATGATGGGATGAGGAATGTAGAGATGGAGACATCAAGGGAGGAGGGTCATGCTTTATTTGAAAGGAAAGATGGGGGGAAGAAGTCAAAGTACTAGGTAGGTGGCTTTACAAGAATGAGCATGTTCCATCAAGGAACAACCCCCTCCTTTTATAGCCAAGAGAGGACGTCTCTCCCAATAAATCCATCCTCCCACATGCATGGTGTGTGTGGAAAAGTCTCCCATGTGGGCTAGGTGGTTATGCACTCTCAATTGTGTGCGACAACCGTTGGCCTCATTTTTCCACATATATCAACCCCCATATCCCAAGTCTAAGATACTCCCCTGGTCTCTTCCCAATTTTATAATATGTTCAATCATCTAGGAGGACAAGTGGAGAGTTGGCATAAGGAATCTTGCCACCTCATCCAACTTTCCCCATTATTTAACTTGCATTCCTGGACTATCTACACCCCCGCCACATGGGCCTATCCTACATGGAGGGAATAATCTAATATAATATCCATCTCCACCTATTTTATATTACTTCTCCCATGGTCCTTGGTCCATGTCTCACTAAATGCAGGCATGGGACCGCCTAGGTGGAGGGGTGGCACATGGAGGAATCATGCCACCTTAACATTTTATAATATAACTACCATGGATTATGTACACAACACACCTTATGGGTCCTCTTACGTGGAAGGGTGGCACATGGTCATGCCCTGCCACCTCAACCTTGGGCCCTATGCACACCATATTTTATTATACTATTGCCACACATACAAGCATACACATATATTTATGCCTTTTACCTTGGTCAAATTTATCCATAACAGTGAACAAATGTGAGTGTGTTTGTGTATCCCCTATTTTATTATACTATTGCCACACATACAAGCATACACATATATTTATCTTGGTCAAATTTATCCATAACAGTGATCAGACGTGAGTGTGTTTGTGTTGGCTAAGGCCTTCTTCATTAATACAAGCTACTTTTTCATACTAGTTGTCTGTCTTTTATAGTACTTGTATTGATTGATGCTCTTCACCCGTCCTCATACGGTTTTGCCCATGCAACGCAAACCCATTAGTTCTTAATGCAACTCTATAACCCAAGCACTGAATAGCAACCTTTTATAAGCATGCATCAAAGTGGAAGTGAGGGCATCTTACTGCCAAGCATCATGCATGCAAATGTCCCCAAGAAATAAGTCACCAGGCATTTAGGTTTGAGCAAAATTGAGCATAACATTTGGTGATCCTGCTAATGAATGATGTGTTGAGTTTGAAATTGGAGGATTCAGTGGAGTGAGCAAAGAAGGCTAGGAAAGAGTGCACAAACAAGTCTAAGAAATATTGCATGCTAACAAGTGAGGAGTAGTTACTTGGTCATGCACAATATTTTAAAAGATGTCTCCAAGTGTTGTCTTACGATTTCAGAATCCTATAGACTTGTTTGATGATTGGTTTGTGGACCAAAGAGTGTTCTTAGGTAGCTCTTTGTATTATCCAAGAATTAGGATATGATACACACTTTGAGCAAAGACAAAGATATACGTCTAGGAAAGTAGAACACCTGCATTGAGGACAAAGAGGTTTATGATAGGAACAAGACCAAAGAGCTGCAATAAATTCTAAACTAGAGATGGACAACAGTGAGAATGAGGAGGATGTAGTAGAGAGTCACCTACATTGAAGAGCCAAAGTAGAAGAAGACTTGACCATGGGAAAAGTGCATTGGCTTCTAACTACTACACCAACACTAGGAGTGAACCGGTTGCACAAAGGCATCAAAATCAACCTACAGGTTTCAGTCGAGATGCAACCTTCAGGTGCTAGCTAGAAGAATCTAAGTAATCATCCATAGAAATTTTGGTTCCTAAAGGCAAAGTGCTAGTCCCCAAGATGAGTCATGTGCATGGGTCTTGGTAGGAAGGACACATATTTAGAACAAAAGTAAGGGATGCTTTACACTGAGAACAACAAAGAAGACATGCCCATGATAGATGTGGAGCAAGATTGGGACTACAGCCAAGGCTGACGTTGCCATGGTAGACAATGGAGAGAAGTACCAAGGCAACTGTCACTAGATCACTCTACTCCACTACTAAGGTACCGAGTATTGACATGGTGGGCCACACTGTCGACATTATTGTGATGAAGAGTACATGTTGGAGCCTAAACCAATAGCCACCAATCCAAAGACAGCTACTCCAACTAAGGTGAAATTTCAAGATTTCAAAGGAGCCAAGAATGAAGACCCGTGCAATCATCTACAAAGTTTTTTGCGGGTCTGCAACAAGGCCAAGACCAAGGAGGAGTTATGAATTACTTTCCTTGCATCTTGGTGAAAAGTGCTCATAGATGGTACGAGCAATTCTTGATTGGCTATACTTGAGACTTGGAGCACATGATTGAGGCCTTTTTAAAATGCTTTAGACAAGAAATCAATGAGGAGGATGTTGGTACAAAGCATTTTTTAATAGAAGGAAGGCGAGTCAATCCAAGATTTTGCTCTAAGGATGTGAGCTCTCATCAACTAGCTTAGCACGCCTCCACATGATAAATCATTAGGTGCTTGGCCCTTAATAAGTTGTACCCCAATGGAAATATGGTCCAATCATTGCCTCCTTGGCTCTTAACAGGTGACAAAGTGCGAATCGTACTTAGCCTAATCTATCACTCAATGAGAATAAAGATCACAGAGGATCAAACCATAGAAGAAACTCCATGAGAGAGACACATGGTAGGCAATACTCAATCTATTGTAATGTGTATGTTCTCAACAATACATGATAGGCCTCTTATATAGAGAGTGCCCTTTGAATAGTCAACACATGTGGGATCCTCTGATCCACATCTCTCCTTGTGGATATCCTTCATCCACATCTCCACATCATGTAGTCCACATCCTAGGGTGGCTACTTTAATTCTTTCCTATACCATACCTTAGCCTTTAATCTAAATGCTCATGGCACCATATCTCAACACCTCCCCTTGGTGCCATGATCCTTTGGCTACTGCAAGGTGGTCAGATGTGAGTTACAAATCCATCACCTCCCCTTAGTGCATGCATTGCTACTTAAGGTGGTCAAGTGTGGTTTTTACATGTCAATACCTCCCTGGGGTGCTTTCATAGCTACTCTCAGGTGGTCAGGCTTGATTTACAAAACATATGGGCTGAAGGTGGAAAGGATTTTACTTTTCAATGCTTCATGTCAATGGTGTTCACTTCTTCGCTTGATGTAGCTTGATGCATGATGCTTTGTTTTGCCATGTGCCTTAATGCTTTTCTGTGTGGACGCCATGCTTTTTGCTATGGTTATCTCATGCACTTATGCTTTTGGCATGCTTTTTGTAGTCATGAATTGCTTTTCCAGTTGTTGCAAAGGTCTTACCAATTGATTTATTTCAATATTGGCAATGTCTAATTGCTAACAATGATTTTGACTTGACAGCCATGTAGAGCTCAAAAAGACAATCATTTTTCCTTTTTGGAGCATGTGCAAATTCCTCCTGGATTGCAAGTTATGCCTTGTCGAAGGTTTTGTGAAGAAGAGGGGCCTTGATGATGTGGCACAAGGATTCACATGTAGAATTCAAACTGTACTTAACAAGAGGCTATGTGCTTGGCACATGCTGACTGTGCTTGCTTATGTGGCACTTTTAACTAATCTTGAACCTAAACCTAACCATGTTTTAGTGTGGGTTCCTTGACCAATGACCAAACCTAGGGTGGTGTGACTCAACCATGATCCATCCAACCCTATCTACCACGTTGGCTAACCAAGGTTAATTGAACTAACCAAGGTAAGTGTGGCTTATCTGCCACGTGTTATTTTTTGGTGAGACCTTGGAGAAGAAGGCTTTGAAGCTTCTCTGCAATGCGGGGAGCTTTGACGACGGCAGTGGGGAGCAGATGAGGCTATAGAGGAGGTGCTATGATTGCTCATCCTCCTCCTCAAGTCATTGTCCTCCTCTTTCAAGGACTATAGCTCCACCACGGCCATAATACAGAGGAGCATTCCTTCAGCTTTTCATCAGGGGTGCGGTCGAAATGGCGTGGGAGTTGTAACTCTTTTCAAAAGCAAAGCTGGTTCCCTGAGCTACATTTTTGTTGTAAGGTAGGACTGGCAATGTGGGTTCGGCGGCTACTCCAATTCTTGTCCATAGGGAAGATTGGGATGAAGCTATGGCTGCTGATGAAGTCTGTGCTCCTGCAACTTCTCATCTTTCTCTGTCATCCCCCTTCTCCTCTATTATCTATGGCCTATCTGCTCGCTGCTACTTTCATTGAAGGCTGTGTGTCTTTGTACTACTCGTAGTTTGTCAGTGCTAGGCAGACGTGCTAGGCAGACGCTATTGTGAGAAGCTGCTGGAGTAGGAGATAGGGCACTAGAGTAGTAGTCGTTGATGTGTGCAAGGCGGTGGCGTTGCCTTGTTAATGGTGGAGTAGCCTATCGGCTAGTCATAGAATTCAGTTGCCTTGCTTGCTAGGCGTCGAATGGAGAGGTGCAGTCGGCTATTGTTTGCAGCATGGAGGTCAGCTCGTTTGCATGCGAGAGCTAATTGGAGGAGCTACTGTGGAGCGGTCACTATGGAGGGCTAGAAGGCACCACTGACCTTCATTGAGATAGCTACGTGGCTGTCTATGGAGCTCTTGAGAGGTGTGGAGCCGGTAGATGCAATAGTAATGTCGTTTGTTGGGGTAGCCGTTTGATGTCGATGGGGATCAAGCTCCAGCGCTCAAAATTTTTGGCGACAAGGCTACCTTCTACAACTACAGGACACTTTGTGCAATGATGAAGGCAGGCACTACGCTACGCTGAAGGATCCATAGATTTTGCCTTCAAAGATAGGCATTCACAAACTGCTACGCTGAAGGATCCATAGATTTCGCCTTCAGAGATGTGCATTCTCTCTAAAGAACATCTTGAAACCTAGAGCTAATGAGGCAAGTAGAGTATTGTGGTCTCACGAGCTCTCAGATATGGAAGACCAACCCTTCTTGGCAAACAGTTTTGTTGATGGAGGTCGATGATCTCTATCTCAAAAGAAACAATGAAGAACTTTTCTCTCTCTCTTAGAGGAGCAAGAAAGCTCTCTCTCTTTGCAATGATGGAAATCTTCAACTCTCATGGACGAAATTCTCTCACACAAGGATCACCATGTCTCACCGGAAGACATGTGAGCTTTGATACCATGACAAAGTGTGAATCGTACTTAGCCTAATCTATCACTCAATGAGCATAAAGATCATGGAGGATCAAACCATAGAAGAAACTCCATAAGAGAGACACACGGTAGGCGATACTCAATCTATTGTAATGTGTATGTTCTCAACAATACATGATAGGCCTCTTATATAGAGAGTGCCCTTTGAATAGTCAACACATGTGGGATCCTCTGATTTACATCTCTCCTTGTGGATATCCTTCATCCACATCTCCACATCATGTAGTCCACATCCTAGGGTGGCTACTTTAATTCTTTCCTATACCATACCTTAGCCTTTAATCTATGTGTTCATGGCACCATATCTCAACAACAGGTTGTACCCAAGTGGACATATGGTCACCACAAATAGCAGATCCAACTGGGCACTGGTCTAGAAGAAGAGTGGTGGATCCGATTCCCAAGATTAAGAACAAAATTGCAAGTGATGATGAGACAACATCACTGAAGTAGGACACCCTCAAGAAGGACCTAAAGGAAATGGGTTTCCAAGGGAAGCTCGGCTAGAATGAAAAATGGTGCAATAAGTGCTCCAAGAAGGGGCATATGAAAGATGAATGGAAAACAACGTACTGCAAGGCATGTACCAAGTATGGTCATGACTAGTCCTAGTGTTGGTATGCCAAGAAGCAAACTACAGATGTGAGCTAGGTATTGACTAATAGCAAGCCTAAAGATGGGAAGCCACCAAGGTCGACGAAGCAAGGAAATAACAAAGGACATAACAATAACAGAAAGGAAAAAAGGTGAGTTATATGCATCTCCTGTGATGGGAATCATACCAAGGCCAAATGCCCATCATGGCAGGAGCATCTTAAATTGCTAAATGACAATATTGAGTGATGGGAAGTAGACCTTGTATGCCAAGCCATACTCACTAAGGTTATAGACCCTTATTTACTCAGTCTAAAGGTCTCGTCAATAGTATAAAATAAGATCCTTCATTCGAAGGAGACCTTGAGTGGAAATCACAGAAGTTCTTGGCATCCAAATTGGCCAAGGAAATGAAGAGGAAAGCACCTATCTTGATTGGCCATCCAAGCCAAGTAAGACTCCACAGTCGAGTGAGCCAACCAGTTGAAGCTTCTACTAGTCGGCTGCCAAAAGAAACAAACATAGTTGAGTCTTCCATGCCAAAAATGATTAAGGCTTGGGAAATCTTCAACAACATGAATGTTAGTTTGTCAACAATAGAGCTACTAAAGATTGCTCCATATTGCAGGGAGTTCTTCTTATAGCAACTCACCAAGGATGTTGATTTGTGGATAACCTTCCCACACTCTGGTGGTGGATGATGAAGTACCAGTCATCACAGTGAAGATTAAAAAAGAATGCTTTGAGCATGGTCATTGATGGTGGGTTAGGAGTCAATATTATATTTGAAGCCATTGCTCAATGGCTTAAGTTTAAGAACTTCAAGCCTTCACCATTCCAGATCTACATGGCATATCTATGCTCGGTCACACCCGAAGGCATGCTTCGAGATGTTGAAATTACTATCAGTGGAATCCATTCTACAATCATCTTGCTAGTTATTCCTATGGAAGAAAATGCGTGTCCTATTTTATTGGGTCGACCATGGCTTAAAAGTGCTAAACTCATCCATGATTGGGGATCTGATATGATGACCATCAAAATGAGGGAGAGCTAAAAGAGCTGCTCCTACCATATGATGTAGAGGCATGGTTGATGGAATTTCAAATCTTGCCTGTTGGTGAAATTGATTCGTTTAGAGTTTCCATTGAGCTCAAAGAAAAGATGAAGGCCAAGAGGTTGGCTGAGCAACAACATTTATACCCTAGCAATTTCATAGAAGATGTGGTTGGTGAACGAGAGTTAGCCAAGCCATGAATGACAATTACTCAGCTGGGGTGCAAGCAACTGGTCTTGGAACCGATGCAAGAGCTTCATCTCAAAACTAAGAAAGACCCATGCACAGTTATTGGCAGTGTCTCCTTACTTGGTGATTAACCCTATGCAGTCAAGGATTTGTTCCTACAACACAAAGATGCTTTTGCTTGGAGTTATACAAATCTATGGGGAGAACCACCAAAAGTCTGTCAACATTGGATTCTACTTGTCCTAGATGTCAAGCTAGTTAGACAACAATAGTACTGCATGAATTTGAATTATGCCAGCAAGTCAAGGACAAGTTGATTCAAGCATGTTTCATTTATTCTATTGATAGAAGTGACTGGTTGTTTCCTATCGTGGTGGTACCCAAGAAGAATGGTAGACTCTAATTTTGTGTTGACTATAGAAACTAAATGACCAAATGGTGCTAGACCTATTCCCAATCCCATTTACAGATGGTAGCTTGGACCAGGTTGCTGGTCATGAGATGTATTTGTAATGGAAGGCTACAGTGGCTATAAGCAGATATCTATTTCCCTTGCCCACGAGGACTAGTCAAAGACAATATTTATGATAGAATGGGCTCTATATGCTACTACGGTCATGCCATTTGGGTTGTGAAACACTCCATCAGCTTTTCGAAGATTCATGGTAGAAACTTCCTAAGATTACCAGACCGATTTCATTGCAATCTACCTCAATGATTTTTGTGTGTACTTGGTAGCAACTATGCATCTTGGATACCTAGGTAAAGTCTTTGATAGATGCCGGCAAGAAAGTACATCCTTGAACCTGAAAAAGAGTGTCTTTTGTACTATTTGAGTTCACATATTGCTCGGCCATGTGATTTCTAAAGAAGGCATTCGAATTGAGCCAGGTAAAATTTAGGCTATTGAGAAGACGCCTGCTGATCCGATCAAAGATCAACCACACAGTTTATATCAAACTCTGAGATACACAATTGTTTGCCATTGGATTCTTTAACACATAGTATGATGAATTAATGCAGGTCTCAAGGTACCTTTTTTTTTTTTTGGGGCAGACTCAAGAGAGTCAAGGTACCTTTCCTGAGCATATGCCTTGAAACAAGAAGCAAAATGGCATTGAGAGCTTGGAGATACATTGTAATTGGAGGCCAATTATATTGCCAAAAAATATATGGTGTATTATGCAAATGGGTGTTGTCACACGAGCGAGCAAATGTCCTCCCCGAGGCACATATTGGACCTGTTGGTGTCAACCTAGCAGCCCGAAAGGTCTTACAAGTTGTGGTATGGTGGGAAAATTTGTTAAAGATGCCCATGCTCGCTGTGACAAGTGTGATGTGTGCCAACCAATAGGTTGAGTGCTTCCACATGGTCAAATGCCTCTTCAACCAAGTCAACCATGGAAAGCTTTTCAAAGGTGGGATTAGATTTTATGGGTCCCTTTAAAACTACACATTATTCTCAAAATAAATATGTTTTGGTACCTATAGATTATGCAACCACGTGGGTGAAGCCAAGGCCTATGTGACAACTTGGCTTGCAATATAGCCAAGTTCTTGTTTGAAACTATCATATGTCGTTATGGCTATCCAATTGAATTTGTTAAGGAATTCATGGTAATGCACTGGATTGCAACAACTAACTATCCTCGGCGTAATGGCCAAGCTAAGTCCTCCAACAAGACAAGCAAGCTGATCATCATTAAAATAGTGAGTTCACATAGACATGATTGGGACACCAAGCTATGAGCAACATTATGGGCTTATCGAACATCATGCAAGGTAACAAATGATCTCACTTCTTTTTGCATGGCTTTTGGATTAGAAGCAGTGGTGTCAATGGAGTTTCTAGTACCAAGATTATGAGTTGATATCAAGCATCACCTCAGTGAACCCAAGGCTATTCAGAAACAGCATCGCCCTCCAATGAAGGACAAACAACCTACATCCAAACTTGGCCAAAGGCCCTAAAATTCACCTGTTTTTTTCCAAGAAACCTAACAAACCTTTTAGCCTCCTCTATCTCTATCGAGCCAGTTACTCTTCCAAAATGAGGTCTTTCATAGACCAGATTCTTCCTAACTCTCCATAGGTTCACAATGACTGGCGTGGAGTAGGGTAAGCATTGGAGGTCCGCTTCTGGATGCTCATTGTGTTTGTTGGGAGTAGCAGTTGGAGGTCAATCGCTATATGCTGGAGCACATTGGCTGGCTACGTTTGGAGGACTGGAGAGGCTACAGGTGGCAGCTTGTTTATTGTGGAGTCATTTAGAGTGCTGAGAAGGAGCATAGAGCTTGTTGCTGTCTAAGAAGGAGTCGAGTCACTGGAGCTTATTATGCACTAGGAGCTATTGTTCATTGTTGGCGGTACTTGTTGACATAGGGAGTCTCTCTGTTGGAGCAGCAATCGATCATTGTTGTAGTCCTTCTATCGATGAAGCTTTGGACATTGATGATGGCTATGTTGCTAGGCTGAGGTTGTAGTTGAGCACAATGGCTCATTGCAGGTGCACTGAAGGTCACCAAAGCTCGTAAGCAAAGCTTGTCAGAGTTGCGTGTGCCATGGGTCACCGATTGGAGAAAGTGGCCTTGTGTGTAGAATGTTGGGATATCTCAAGGTGTATGCCTCAGGCACACCTTATGTTTCTATGTGTGAGTGCTAGAGGCACAGTTAGGTGCCCACAAGCACAGTTAGGTGGTGGAAGAGCCACATAGGATGATTGAGAGAATCTAGGAGCAGATTGAGGAGATGATTGTGGAGCTCTGAAGTCATCAGTGATGTCAGTGTGCTTGTATGAGGTGCCTACTTAAGGACCTCACTCTTCTTCATTCTATAAGCAAGTATTCTGAGTTTGTGTCCACTCTACTCTTTCCTTTCAGTGTTCCAACATGGTATCAGAGCCCTTTGATCCCCCTTGAGCCCATTTCTGCCACATCATCATCTTCTTCTTCACCATCTCTCCCTCTTCTTCCCCAAACTTGCTTAAGCCTGTTCTCCTCAGGTTCTCAACCATTTCCCACGCCCTTCCAGTTGGAGATCCACCTTGTTGGGGCAAATTTTTGGCTGCAAGGAATTGAAGTATCTCCACCTCTGCTGGTCGCCATTGTACGATTTTCGTCGATTTCTCTTCCTGCGTTTTCTCTGCGCCTGCTCCTTCTTTCTCTAATTCCTTTCAGGGGAAGCTTCTCCATACCTTTGGCTACCTTGTGCTGAAATCTGAGCAGCAATGGCTGCATATTGAAGGAGAAAATAGAGAAAAACCAGTCGACTTTGTTGAAGGAAGAGAAGGCGACCTGACGCGTTTTTGCGCCTCTTCTTCCCAGAGGATCTACTGTGGTATACCAGCTTTCTTTTGCCTCAGAAAGCCCCCTTTCTTTTGCTTTGAAGAGTGAGCTATAAGTCCTCCAAGTTCAGCTCTCTAGTTTTGACAGTTTTAACAAGCTTTTGAAGATGATGCTACATAAAATGCTACTCTAGCATTTCTGGTCTTTTGATGTTTTCAATAACTTCAGTACAAGTGTTGCTTCAGTTTTGTTTTGACTTGCTAGACCTGGTTTTGATTGGAAAACGTTTATTTCACCCACTTCTATGAAGCATGTAAGAAGAAGCATCATTGTTTGAAATTTGGTCACTATTCTGTGCTACATCAAGTGCTCATATTTTGGAAGTCTTTCAGTTATTTTTGCCTTGTAAGAGAGAAAGACACTGCCCAATATCTGGGTTAGACCCTCTCATGGCTACCCTATTGAATCTAGAGAAGTTCAATGGAAAGGGCTTCCACACATGGCAGATGAAGGTGAAATTTGCATTGATGAGGGAGAACTTATGGGGACTTGTCAAACCTACTCCTACCGCTACTTCTACGGCCTCCAATGCTGGAGAATCCTCAACTCCGACACGACCGGCAAGGGATCCAGCTAGAGAAGAAAAAGCATACGGTATCATTGCTCTTGCTTTAGGAGATGATTATGTTCACCATATCTCTGACTTGGAGTCTCCTTCGGAAGCTTGGCAGAAGCTTGACTTAATTTTTGGTGCTAGCTCTCACATCTCTAAACTATCACTTAAAATCTCTTTCTTTGAATTGAAGATGACTAGTGGTACTACTTTAGCAGCTCATGTCAACTATATGCGGAGTCTTATGACTCAATTAGCTTCTATCAACTCTCCTATTTCTCCAGATGATGCTATGGCAGTGTTACTTAAGAGCATGCCTGAAGATTATGATCACATAGTTACCACTTTGAAAAATCTGCCTAATCCTAATCTTGAAGGTATTATCTCTGCTCTCCAAGAAGAAGAAAGGCATATGGAGCTCAGGAAAGGCAATGACACTAGGACAGGCAATGACACTGTTTATGCTGTAAAATTCCAGAAGGGCAAGTATACTTCTTGCAATCACTGTGGAAAGACAAATCACCTTTCAAAGGACTGCTTCAAAATTAATCCATGCAAGCACTGTGGCAAGAACAACCATAATGAGAAGTTTTGCAGAAACAAAGCAAAGACAGAAAATGCACTTACAGTTCATGAGCCTCCGCAAGATGAGGCATCTTTTGAAGATTATGCATTTTAAAATATCTCTATTGACAAAGTGAGGATCCTACTCTCCTAGTCACTAAGACAACATCCTAATACAACACTAATCTAAGGAGGATGCAACCTAAGTGCAAGCATGATGAACAGAGTGCTCATGACATGTATCTCAAGTCAATTAGGTTCCAAGATAGATTAACTTGGACTCATAAAGAGAATCTTGAGATAGTGCAAAGTGCTTGATTGATATTACTTCAAATGAACCTCCCTTTTATAGGTGAGGGTACTTACATCCATTTTGCTTGCTCACATGTGGGATATCTCCTCCATGCCATGTGGCAGCTTACCCTTTGCTCATACCTTTGCTCTACATGTGCTTATGGCACCACAACTCTCAACACCTCCCCTTGGTGCCATAATCCTTTGGCTACTGCAAGGTGGTCAGATGTGAGTTACAAATCCATCACCTCCCCTTAGTGCATGCATTGCTACTTAAGCTGGTCAAGTGTGGTTTTTACATGTCAATACCTCCCCTGGGTGTTTTCATAGCTACTCTCAGGTGGTCAGGCTTGATTTACAAAACATAGGCAAGGTTGGCAAGGTTTTTGTTTCTCAATACATGTTGTTCCTGTCATTCTTCTCATGGCTTGATGACGATGCTGTGTAGTTGACCTGCTGGTACTTCAATCTTCAATCTTCAATCTTCTTTCTTGTGTAGCTTCATGCATGATGCTTTGTTCTTCCATGTGCCTTGATGCTTTCTGTGTGGATGCCATGCTTTGTGCTATGGTCATCTCATGCACTTGTGCTTTTGGCTTGCTTTTTACATCGATGTTTGCATTCATGCTTTGCTTTTCCAATGGTTGCAAAGGTCTTACCAATTGAATTCATTCAATATTGGCAGTGTCTAATTGCATACAATGATTCTGATCTGACAGGCGCGTAGAGCTTGAAAAGACGATCACTTTTCCTTTTTGGAGCGTGTGCAAATTCTTTCTGGATTGCAAGTTATGCCTCGTTGAAGATTTTGTGAAGAAGAGGGGCCTTTGATGATGTGGCACAAGAGGTCATATGCAGAATTCAAATTGTGCTTACAAAGGGGCTGTGCTTGTGCATGCTGGATGTGGCAATCTTTTGACCCAACTAGGTGAACCCAAGGTTATAGTAACTTTACCATGGTCCAACTAAATCATGCAATTCAACCTAACCATAAACTAACCTTGGCTGCTTTCAATAACCTTAGTCACTTCTTATCTGCCACGTGGCATTTTTGGGAAGACTTAGAGAAGAAAGGTTGGAGGCGATGCAGAGGATTTGAGTTTCCGAGAGCGTGGAGGAGAGGAAGGCAAATCGGAATCCATGACTGAGGGTGGCGATTCCATCACGAGCAAAGACCACGGCCTGAGAGGCTTACAAGCAGGTCGTTGAGGCTAGAGTCTGTCGTGAGCATTGTGGGGAGCGCCATTGATGCACGTAGATGGCAGAGGAGCTAAGTAGAGCTACAAAGAGCATAGAAGGCAACCCAACAGTTTCGGCACTCTCTTCTTGTTGAAGCTAGTCGTTGCTGGCAAAGGTCGGCTCTGGAGAGGCTGGCCAAACGTTGATGCAGAGGATGGTTGCTGAGTGAGCTAGTTCGACGGGTCACGGGCAATGTTTGTTGCAGATTTCGAGGCTACATGCGCTGCTTTGGCTGGTGAGTCGATGCTGGAGGTCACTAGAGGTTCGTCGTCTCTTGAAGGAAGCTGTGGAGGGATGGGGACTGCAGCTTCGGTTGCTGCTTGTGGGCCTTAGTGTCGCTGGAGCTTGCGTTCATTGGAGACGGCTGTAGTGCTATAGCGTATTGCGCTGCCATCACCACCTTCAACTAGCTTCTACAGCCTTCTAAAGCCTAAGCTTAAAAAATGCAAGAGGGATAGATTCCTGTTTTCGGCTTCAATGCATAGTCTGTTGGTTAGGTCGTCTTTGCATCTGAAGGTTGTGAAGCAAAGGTCAAAGCTTGTGTGGAATTGCAGCTAAGTTGAAGGTGGGCATAGGTAGCTGCTGTAGAGGTCCGTGGGCTTGTAATAAGGATAGGACTTTTAAGATAATCTACCTCTTTCTCTCTCAAAGAATACTTTCACAAGACAGCATGAATGGAATGAAGAGCTCAAGTGAAGATCACTCTTTCTCAATCTAAAATCTACATCTAAGAGAAAAAATATGAGCACCTAAGGTGTGCCTATAACTAATCTAGGAGAGTTAGACCTAAGCTCTGATACCATGACAAAGTGAGGATCCTACTCTCCTAGTCACTAAGACAACATCCTAATACAACACTAATCTAAGGAGGATGCAACCTAAGTGCAAGCATGATGAAGAGAGTGCTCATGACATGTATCTCAAGTCAATTAGGTTCCAAGATAGATTAACTTGGACTCATAAAGAGAATCTTGAGATAGTGCAAAGTGCTTGATTGATATTACTTCAAATGAACCTCCCTTTTATAGGTGAGGGTACTTACATCCATTTTGCTTGCTCACATGTGGGATATCTCCTCCATGCCATGTGGCAGCTTACCCTTTGCTCATACCTTTGCTCTACATGTGCTTATGGCACCACAACTCTCAACATCTATGTATGCTCCAGATCTCTCTTTTTTATGTCAAGGTACTCAGCCTGGATAGTCCTCCAAAATGAATGAAATAAACTATTGTGTTTTTGTGTGTTTTGTAAACACCTCTGGTCACCTTATGATGTAGGCCATGTGTATGTTTTGCTCCATGGTACCTCCTGCAGACATTGTGTGCATGTACATGCAGGGGAGATAACCATTGGAAGGTCTTTTTGTATCCCTTTTGTTTACCTTACACCCAAGGGAACCCTTGCTAGCATGAGAACCTAGCCATAGATTAATCCTTGACCACCATGAGATGGCATGAGAAACTATGAGACTAGATGTATCCTTGACATAGCCTGAGGCATTCCCTTGAGGGGGGGTTTGTTGGGATATCTCAAGGTGTATGCCTCAAGCACACCTTATGTTTCTATGTGTGAGTGCTAGAGGCACAGTTAGGTGCCCACAAGCACAGTTAGGTGGTGGAAGAGCCACATAGGATGATTGAGAGAATCTAGGAGCAGATTGAGGAGATGATTGTGGAGCTCTGAAGTCATCAGTGATGTCAGTGAGCTTGTATGAGGTGCCTACTTAAGGACCTCACTCTTCTTCATTCTATAAGCAAGTATTCTGAGTTTGTGTCCACTCTACTCTTTCCTTTCAGTGTTCCAACATAGAAGCTGAGGGTTGTTGTTCCAACTCTGTCTTAGATGCTTGGCTCAGTCCGACGCATCAAAGGTCTCTGATTTTAGTGTATGGAGGAGCTATTGAAGGCGAGTGTGCTGTAGGAGGAGCTAGGAGATCTGGTATCCCATTGGTTGTCTATAGAAGGCTTGCTAGCCTTAATCATACCCATAGGTCCATGTGGAGCCTCTTTTGCTCGATGGAGGCACCTTTGAGCTACTTGAGGGTAAATCTCCCTCCAAATCTCTCTTTCTCGAAGTAAGATAGAGAGACTCTCAAAAAAACTGTCTTTCAAAGACTAAGACCTATCTCTCTCTTAGAAACAAGACCTTTCACAATACTCTCTCTCTCTCTTTCTTCCTCTTGAAGAGGAAGAAGAATAGATGGAAAAACCTCTCTTTCTCTCTCTCTCTCTCAGCAATGAATCGAATGAACTCTCTCTCACAAATATAAAACAAATCTATCTAAATCTCTCTCTTTGGAAGACAAGAACAACTGCCACACCCCATAGAGTTTAACTTACATTTGTCCCCCAACAACGCAGACCGCCAATTCATCTTGATGTTTATCTGAGCTGAGCTGAGACTCACTTTGACTACATTCCAGACATTTTTGGCAAAAAAACATTCCCACAACAAGTGCATATGGGTCTCCCTACACAGGTTGTAGAAAGAGCATTAAGGGCTCACCCTTGTGTTCCATTTCGATATCCATGCCCTCACTGGTAATTTTCCTATTAACACCCTCCAAAGCATGAAATTTAGATAGAAAGAGGTTGTGGCTCTCCACACCCTTTTAAGTTTGCACTTCCACACAACAATACTATCCAAAGGAGCATGAAAGGCCCAAGCTCTTTGGCTAAGCATGACACCCTCACCCCCTTTCCTCCCGCCAGTATTTCAATGATATTTTAGAGAAAGCTTTCCCATTTTTCCACATAAACCCTCTGAAACCTTTGTCAAACTTATAGGAATGACTTAAAGGCCAATCTTCTTTTGTTTTTGATAGTACAAATGCAACAAACCTCTCTTCTACTGGATTGAGCTCAAAAAGTCCTGCTATCTCTTCTAATGTTAACCATCTTGTTCCACCCTGATCCCATATGTGCCTAAGTACCTTGAGGCCTTTGCCAAACAACCTTCTAACTAATCTAGATTGAGTCCATAATAGTGAAGGGTCAGCATCAAAGTCCCAATTCATCAGCCACCGAGATCTTTTTAGAGAAGCATCCCCATAAAGAGTGCGTAAACCTGCCCAATAGCAAGCCTGAGATTTTCTTTCCAAATGTGAACTAGCCTAGTTATAGCAAATCTGATTGAGGACATCTGATTAGAAATTCTAACAGAAGCAAATTCTGCCAAGGGTAGCTAATCCCCTTCGAAACATCCAAACATATCAAATGTTTGGCCAGCTTGGCCCAAGGCTAATCATAGCCCAATTACACCAGCCACTTATTGAATAAGTAGTCGTTCTTACTTTTCATAGATGTCAAACCCAAACCACATTCCTACTTTAGTGTCGTAGCAACATCCCATTTCATAGCATGCCACTTGTTCTCGCAGACAAAGTCACAGATTGCCTTGTCCACCTTTTTTAGATTTGCTCTTGAAAATGGAATCAGAGAGAGTACATATACCATTAATGACTCAAACATATGCTTTGCAATTGTAACCACCCTAGGAGCGATATTGACTTTCCCATCTATTTTGCAATCTTTGCCTTGATCTTTTGAAGGCCCATTCAAACTTTTCATTGAAGGAAACTGCCACCCCAAGGGGACAGCCCAAGTAGCGTATCACCTGACCTTTAGGAACCCAAAGCCATAAAGCAGCCGATTTTTCCTTATTTATTTTGGAATCAGACAATACCGCAAACCCATCAAAAACCTCATAAAACCTTTGCAAGTTATCTTCAGACCCAACCAGAAAATTGATATTGTCGTCAGCAAAAATTTGAGAAAAGAAAGAAGTCCCATTTGGCATGCTCAAGCATCTGATAGTTCCACTACTCAAGTGTTGATCTATTTTCACCACCAAAAGTTTTATGATTATTACAAATAGCAATGGTGCTAAGGGGCACCCTTGTTGGATTGACCTCTGCAATGCAAATCTGTGGTAATTGTACCCATTGATTGAAACTGTGGCCCAACCATTAGTGAAAAGCATCTTAATCATTTTGCGGAAACCACTTCTAAACCCAAGTGCTTCCATGGTGTGAATTATACATTCCCAACTTACCCTACCATATGCTTTTTCCAAATCTAAATTTAACATAACAATTTGTTCATTTTGTGCAAGCGCAAAATTCACAGCAAGTAGTGCATTCAAAATAGCTTCATGAATGTTGCTGCCAGTCACAAACCCAAACTAATTAGGGTGTATAAATCTTCCCAAGATAAATCTAATCATGTTTGCTATTTAGCCATAGCCTTGTAAATCGTGTTTAAATTGACAATGGTCTCCATTGATTTGGCTTAAGTCTACTGCAACCCTTCGAAATTAGCTTAATTGTGTCGGTGTTCAGCGAACTTGGCAATCGCCCTTTAAGACAGCACCAATTCATAAGCCTAACCATCTGATCCTTATAGAATTCCCAATAATGTTGATAGAACTTCTCGATAAAAGTATTGGAAAATTTTATTGTAATATTTTTTGAGCTACTTTACATTTTTTTTGAATGGGTTAGTGATCATGCCACCTTGTTAAATAAATAAATAAATAGTGTCGTTCCTTTTATCAAGTGCCAAATTGTGCCTCCATATGGGGTGACCAAGACGAGTCTCGAGCTGTCCTTGGGGCTTAGAACCGGCCAAACTGACTTGAGTTTTTTTGCCATTGTGCCATCTTGTTAAAAGAAATGCTTTCTAGTGTTTGTTTTGATGACCACATTTCAAATCAAGAGATCATTTTTGTGATATTCTTAGGACCATTTTATGCTTCACAATATGAGTAGCAAAAGCAACAAAGTTTGCGCCTAGATTTTTTTGTCATTTGCAGGGGCAGAGGAGCTTGTGAGCTGGAGGAACATTGAATGCACTGGCACCTTAAGCCATTGGGTGGAGGTGAAATGGATCAAATCTGTACCCTCCAAAATGGAGGCGCCAATTGAATGTAGAGGCCCTTATCGTGATGAAAACCCACAAAAGCTAGCATAGCTATGTAAACTAGGGAGTGGTCAAACTAGTATATATAGTGTGTTCCTGATGTAGTCATCTGTTCGATTGTGTCGGTCCATATGTTGTCTAATGTGGAGCCGTGTACAGTAGTTGGTTGATCGATGAGTTGAAGCACTTTGTACTGTTTTATGAACTTGATTAGCTTGGTCCGGCTTGCCCTGTGTCATGGTAGTCTATGTTGAAGTCTCCACATATGTGTGTTCTTGTTGCGATGTGAAGTTGCTCGATGTAGTTGCTGATGTTCTTGAGCAAGTTTGCAGTTCTTGTGCGTGGTGCTTTGTATATTTTCAGAAGAGCTATTTGCTTCCCATCTGTGGTGTTGAAGAGTGTGAGCAAGGACTTGCATCCTTTGTTGTAATGATTTGCTTGCTGTCACAATCGTAGTATGTTGTTGTAGTAAGTTGCAATTCCTGCCCCTTGATGTGCGATGGCCATTTTTAGTCCTGTTAGGGTAGGCATGGCATTCATTTGGATGTGCAGTTCTTGCAGGCAGAGGATGTCTGCATGCTGGATGGCCTGGCAGTGCAAAATGTCTTCTTTGTGCAAGTGTATGGATCTTGATCGTTAACCGGACAAGACGAAGGCTAGTCTAGGCACCATTACACCAACTTGGCGAGCCACTTTCTTCTAGCAAACCCTTGGGCTTGGCGAAATAGAAGGTACTCCTGGAGAAAGGAGAAAACCAATTCACAGAAAGAACCCATCGCTATCAACAACAAGGAGGTGAGCTCCCGCAAAGCGCTTAGCAAAAGAACATTCAACACCCAGGATAGGAGATCGAAGAGGTTCCGAACACGAGCAACAAGAACTGTGCTTGCAATTCAAGAGTACTGGAGCAGCAAGAGGCTAATGAGCATCGAGAATACATGGCTGACGAGAAAAAAGCTACAACATGAGAGGGATTATGCAGTTTGAGCAAGAAGCTATACAAGGGAAGGAGGAACTCTTCTGTAGTGAAAGAACACTGCAATACAGGGAGAACTGGACGAAAAGAGATTCACAAGGCTTCAAGAATAGTGAAAGATGCATGCAAGCAACATCTCGTAATGCTTCAAAACAAGCTCTGCATGCAAGCAACATCTCGCACTGCTTCAAAAAAACCTTCCATGAATCGAATATTGAAACAAGAAATCGAATATACAAGAAGCTTTTTTGAACATGCCGCTTGAAGATGTATCCATAGACACCGAACCACCTTCTACCTCAGCCATGGACGCACGAACACAAGAGGTCAATGGCTCACTCGCAGATGAAATACAGCAAGAATTGGCACTATAAATTGACATTCTCATCCATGCAGGATCCACCTCTTTGATATACGCTGGTATGGAACACCTTAAGTCCACCTCCGAAAATACGAGCCAAATCACATGCAACACTTTAAATGTGGCCTTATGGTGGAGTCACACGGAATAAAGGTGTCGATAAGATTTCTTTAATTCCTGAAATTCTTTTTCCCTTCTAGGTCAGGCCAAAAACGCTCTCTTTAAAGGTCCATGGATGATGGGAGGGGACCACTTTGACCCGTTAAAAATTAGTCCACCCCGGCTTGTGACGTCACTCAAATACACGTGCTGCAATGGTGCACACGGCAGAACTCCAGAATGTTAAGTTTGAAGACAGGTCAAACTGATGAAGGGACAGTCATCATAGAAGTCAAAGTGGATGATGAATTCCAACGCGAAGGAGCCTCACACAGCGCCACCAGCCGAGAAATGGTTCCCGTTAACCCTTGGCTCCACTCTTCGCGAGCCTTCCTCCTCCACTCGCTTCTACAGCCTGCGATGTAAGCTTCTTTTATTAGGACGTTGATCTTAAGGGATCAAGATCTGGACTGATTTTGCACTTCTTGAAGTGAGCAGATAAATTTGGGTTACGCTCTTGGTGTCTCTGTTCTAAAGTACGTCCGATCTGATTGTTCGACGTGAAGACGTCTGGTAGCTCGGGTTTGTTTTAGGGTAAACTCAACCATCCAAGTTTGCTGTTGATGGCAGCATAGCGTAATGATACTTTACAGTATGTGGCCTGCAACCATGATCAATATCAGATGGCAGCATAGCCTTATGATAGTTTACAATATGTGGCCTGCAACCATGATCAATATCAGAAAGGACAGGGGGACTCCCGTTTTGAGAAGAAGCCTTGGGAGGACTCTCTTTCTTTCTTAAACGTCAAGGGATTTAAGTGGAGCACCTCAGCACGTTCCAAATGTTAGGTAGGTGAAAGTGACAAGACCGGCAATAGTCGAGGTTCCAGAAGTTTAGATAGGGGAAAGTGACATGTTGGCAGGTAAAATATGTTTTTTTTTGAGGTCATAGGCCCTTTACGGGCTCTCATGGGGCAATCTTTTTAATCTAAACCATTGGTATCTTTAAGGAGATCTCGAAACCCATCCAATTGTCACTTGCTAAGGTATTGACCTTTAGAGTTTCATTTTCTTTGCTGGAACAATGTTTACAACACTCATTGCTTTCCACTATGATCTCAACTTATACGAAGTTAATGAGGCTTTCAGTAGTGGGAGGCTACATCTTCAAAGGGAATCTTCTTGATACAGTATCTTATTATATAGTGCTCAAGCTGTCTCCACATACAAGCTCACAGTTTTCAACAACTGGCGTGGAGTACAGCATGCTTGGACAAGGTTTTGGTCTCATTCGTATTCCCTCAACAATATTCAGGTCGTTGATGAACTGTTGGCTCTGATGCCACTGGGAAAATTTGCCTGGAAAGAGGATGCTCTTTTTAAATTCTGTTTTGGTACGTTATTGCAAGGAATGGACTGGCATTGTAACCTACTATAGGCGGACATGGGGCATTGTGTCAAATGGCTTTATTAAATCCACAAAGCAGCAATATACCCTATGGTGCCAAGTTTCAGTATAGGGATATTGCACAGAAACTTTCTCGCATATGGGAATTGACTTTGCAATGTCCAACCCATAGACCTTGAACATGCCATGGTTGCTCATGATTGTGGGGTAGTTGTTTGGATTTGTTAACTTATTCAAGAGACTTTGAATATTTGGAAACCCAGATGCTAATTTATGCTTGGGTACCAATGAGATAGAAAACCAGTTTAATTTAATAGGTTGATGGAAGTCTTAGCCTAATACTGTCCTAAGTTGAAATGTAGTCTATATGGGCTTCTTCAAAGTTCCATGTTGCTTAGCAAAATAAGGGAGTGTTCTTTTTGTCTTTTGGCAATACGAATTTCAAGTCTTTCTGAAGAAGAGTTAACTTTCGCCCCATGGGATCAGTCAATAATTGGCTTGGCTTAGATGCTTGTTTGGGAGAGACTAAAATGAAATCGTAGTCTTCATTTCAAGTATGTGCGGGTGTGTGGATTTGTATGTGTGAGAGCAAGTGTTTATACCATGATCGACACCCACTCTTGGGCGCTTAATCCTGATGACGTCAGTGGGGTCCTTGCTGTGCGTGATTGAATTTATGGGTTAACTTTATGAATGACTATCATGAGATTGAAACTGTGTTTTTAGAGGATGAGTTTGGGCATGTTCCTGGATTCATCTAGATAAATATTGGGCTTGTCTCTTGCTGCTCCACACCTTAACACTGTTGATGGAGGGCAGACACCATAGGAATTAAGAGGTTCATTCTTGTGAAAAAAGAATACACCAAAAAATATTTGAGAAGAGATAGTCTTATGTGAGTGCTGAAATATCATAACTAGCTCTAGTGAGCTTCAACCCTTGGCACAAAGAGGTTGAGAGCTGGATGCAAGAGTCAAGCCGTTGGAGACTTAGCTCCAACAAGGATTAGTTCGTGAGAATCCTATCATGGACTTCTCATCTTGAAGAACCTAATAAGGGGCTATTCTAAGCAATGTGGAACTTGATACTTTGGGAGAGAAAGTGAAGACCCTTGGTGACAAAATGGAGCAAATGCTAAAGTCTGTAGACACCCAAGAGAAAGAATAAGTTACATAATTCAAGAAACAGAAATCTAGAACTTCTTGTCTCTTTGTTCTGTAGAGAGTTACATTGAAACTATTCAGGACTAATGTTTTTAAAGATTTGAGAGTTTAGGAAGCATTTGAAAAAAGTTATGAACCATATTATATACAAAATGTTGAAGTGTGAATTGTATACCAAAGAGGTGAAATACTTGGGACATTTATTTTTTGAAGATGGAATTTATCTGGATCTTGAAAAAGTGAAGGCCATGAAAGATTTCCTACTTCTTTTGGCTGGTGGTGCATGGTGGAGTTCCCATTGGCCTCTAATATGAGTAGATGAGGAGGGATGGTACCTGTCATTGTTGTATGGGAGAAGCTCAGTAGATGATCTCCTCATTGCTAGTGGAGTTGTCGTTCAGCTCAGGGATCTGGCAGTCTTGTGGGTGTGGTACATTGCCTGTGTGCTCACATGGGAAATGGTAGCTTGACTGACAGAGGGGAGGCACGCCTTTTCCATAGAGATGGTATCCCGTGCTTAGTGGTGAGTGGGGAGATTGTCACGTCTCAGGAGATCCATGAGGCCAGTCATCCTTTCAGAGAACAGTGTGTGGGAGACGGTGAGACCACCATAGCTAGCATTATAGCTGGAACATCTGGATTGCAGGGTGCTGTCTGGTGATGGTGGGCAGCAAATCTGACCAGCTACCACTGTCATCAACATTTGGCTGGATATCATATAGACCTTGCGCTTGATGCGGAAGCAAGGTGCAGAGAGTTCCAAGAAGACCACCAACTGGGGTTGGCCTTTGTGCAAGGCTTGGCCTGCAGCCATCTACAATCTCACAGATCAAGGAGACGCATTCTATAGTCCTCGCACTGGTTGCTTTTCTTGCTACCAGATTAGCGTAGGCAATTAGTTGGAACCCTGTGAAGCAAGCTGCAAGGCAGGTAGTTTTATCCTTTCCTATCAGTGCCTGAAAGATAGCTGACTTGTACCATTTATAGAACATATTTTTTTCTGGGAAGAAAATTCCTTGATTTTTCCGTGGTTTGCTTGATTTGTTGCCAGAGAGAGAGAGAGAGAGAGATAGAGAGAGAGAGAGAGAGAGAGAGACATTGATTCAGTTTGTTTGGTGGGCAGATGAATTCAAACCAGCTTCCATCGACACCACACGGCCTGGCTCGCTGCATAAGAGTACTGATAACAAGGTCACTGTTGGTTTTTGCAATAATCAGGCTGGTAAACCAAAGGTCTCCTTTCAGGGAAACAGTGAGGACTGCAAGGATCTGGATGGGATCCTCTTTTTTGATGGGGAGGGCTTCAGATTGGAGCATTTGCACAAAGCTGTGAAGAGCTTGAGACATGTAAGGCTTCCTGGAGAATCAACAGGTGCTGCAGTAGTTGGTCCGAGTGGAGTGGGTCTCGGCACTGCAGGGATTTCAACCGTGGAACCTGCACCCTCTCCAGGCCATTTAAATGGTGGGGGGGGGGTTGGACCTGCTCCAATTACCAGTGTAGAAAAAATAACTGAGAAGCCTCCTCAGGTATGAATTCAAGTGGAGGACTTTTAGAATGTCAGTTTTTATTGATGGCTGTATTCAAAATCTGATAGGATTAGCCTAACATGAATGTGCTTTGCAGTTGATATTAGGAAGCTGACATGCTTTGCTTATGAAATGTAGGAAGATCTACAAAAGTTTCTGAATGACTTTTCCTGACATCGCTTCCTGCATTGAGTAATATGCCGGAATTTTTGATTAATCCAAATCTTCCCTTTCGATCAATATAGAGCAGTAGCACTTCCAGAAGATGGTTCTTGGAAATCCTCTAAAGGCCACATCAGCCCAAAAATCTCAAAAAAATAATCCAACCCCTTGACCCTCCACTAACTTTTCCTCTTTCCTTATTTACCCCTCTTTCCTGGTCGCTCTCAAAGTGTTCCCAAGCATTTAGCCTTTCTATTTCATGCCTGTCTTTGTCACACAATACCTGCAAGAAGCCCGATCAATGTATGGGTGTCAGCCTTAATCTCCTTACCACTTTGGGCTACAAGCCTTCAACAGGATAATGTGGCACTTTTTCAGTTTCTCCATTTCAATGGAGTTTTATCTCGGAAATGTTTCAGGACAGTGCTATGTCAAAAGTGTGCATTTTCAACTATAATCTTTAGGTTTTAGCAGCATGATCGCTGACAGATCTTCCAATGAAGTCTACTGTCTGCCTATATTAGTTTGAGAATATAAAGCTGACGAAAACATTATGATTGCAATTGGTTGTGATAAGATATATGAGACCTTTTGAAAACCAGAAGGACGATCATATTCATGACAGGTTGAGTTATTTTATGTTGAATGGAAGATGCTTAAGTGTCCTGAAAATTTTCCTACATATGGTAACTTTTGATGAGGTCTGGATTTTCAGTGAATGGTCTTGTTTACAGTTAATTCAATCTTATGTATCTCATCATGCTGAATCAAACGTACCTTAGGAAGAGCTTCTGTGTAGTGTAGCTTTGAGTTAATGCAAATGAATCTTTTCTGAACATACTGCTTCCATATGGTCAACTCTCTCTCTCTCTCTCTCTCTCTCTCTCTCTCTCTGTGGCTCGTTCCACTCCACTCAAGCTTGTCCCGCTCAGGTCTCTCCTCTCAGGCTCCTTCTGCTTCAGCCTCTCCACTCAAGCGCCTTCCACCCTGCTCAGGCCTTTCCCACTTCAGCCTCTCTGCTTAGGGGCCAACTCCTTTCATGGCCTCCGGCTCCAACCTTGACCTATCTAGCTGATCATCCCCTTCCCCTACCCCAGCCTCTCAGCCTCCTGGCCCTGCGTTTACTCACAGTCCCCCCCCCCCCCACCCCTAGGTTGGGCTTCCCCCAACGGGGTTAGTTTCAACAAAAGAACGGGAGGGTAGAAGCATATTGGCAGACAGCATATCAGCCACAATGGAGACCTGCTCTAAATCAACATCAACAAAAGATTTGACATCAAAAGACAGTGTTGGAGTTATATGCATCTCATAGTGAGTGAGGGCTCTTTTGTGTTTTATGCCCGCCCTTATTCAGGATGGACTGGGTTTGGAGGCCTTTTCCAAGGCTGCTGGGGGAATGTGTGGCCCAGTCTCTGGACCTAGTTGGCCAGGCCTTTTATGGCCCTGACGCTGGTTGGGTCACACTGACCTGGAGGTCGGGTTAACCGACCAGCCTGGTTGGTTGACTGACCCTGGGTCTGCTAGTAGGCTGGCCCTGGGTCGGCGCTCTGCCCACTCCATGGTTCAGTACCTCTTCTGGAGCATTTCTTTCCTCCTCGTTGGTTGTATTCTCCTGCGATATATACAGTTTGCCATTGCCTCTATCTGTGCAGACTTCTTCCTTGGCCATTCTGCATTTTTGCATTTTACACTGGTATGGACGCTCGTTTAGTAGCTCCACTACCACAGCTTGTTGTATCAGGATTTTCACAGTCTCATAGACCCATCGGTCTTCCGAAGACTTTAATAAACTTTCTTTCTTTCTTTCTTTCTCTGATGCGTGCTTCCGCACTGCACTCCACTCTCACATGGTATCAGATGACTAGGTCGGCTAGGGACCAAGGGAAGGCAGAGTTTCAGCACATTGTTTGAGGGCTTTTGCAGCATAGATCTCGAGGGATTTGAGGGATTGTTTAGCGATTGCTAGCCTGCTTGTTAGGCAATCTACTGAGGCAGCTGTTTTACTGCGGTGTGGACAAGAAAAGGGGGTGGCGCAGGGTCCATATCCCACCCACCCTTACTCCATCGTGCATGAATGAAACCATCGCCTGTGTCTTGTCCAGCTGTTGTTTTGTTGCCAGGATCAACAGAAGGAAAACGAGATTTGGAATAGTTCCCTGGGTCCTCCGTGTACGAGCAAGGAGGACAAGCTTGATGGCACCAATGTTGCTTACTGGAGGCTGAACATGAAACTCTGGCTTGTCCATAAAGGGTTGTGGCAGCTTGTCCAAGGTTATGAAGGGAAGCCTGAGCATCCCAAGAGATCAGAAGATGCACCCCCAAGATCACAAGACACTAATGCGGCACACAACTCACTCTGTGTGCTTATAGAGAGAACACTTTAGATATGGAGAGAATACCCACAGTGCACAACAGAAGCAATAGGGAAGAAAGGCTACGATAGTACCTGGTCAACAAGCATGCAAGGCACTACAAGTGGTATGGCTACCGTAATAGCAGGTACAACAGGTATGGGCTGTCTGCAACTGGTCTCGGCAGTACGTCAACAGATTGGAGCAGTAGAATCGGGGCAGATGCAAGGGTTGGTAAAGACAATAATAGTACATGGAGAATGCAGGTGCCTACAGCAAGGATCTATATAAATAGGCACGAGCTGGTTGGCTGGAATAGCCACAGATGGGGTCAGCTGGCAGTCGGCCAAGTCAACCAGTCTGTCAGTTTAGGGTTGGCTAGTCTGTAGAGAACTAGTCGATCAATTTGCTAAGGGATTTCCATAGGAACACAGGCAAGGGGCCAAAGTCATCCTTGGAGCTCCCCCTCAGGTCACTACTCTGAGTGAGGAGCAGAAGGAGAACCAGGGATTCACTTCACCATTACTTGCAAGGCAACTCCAGCACACCTAGATGCATACCTACTCACTATAGGAGAGCATAAGTGCAACAAATAGATCTTTGTTTGCAATACACTATTACAGCATACTTTTGCTGCTAGTGCACTCACCCTGTAGTAGCAACTACTGAAGTCCATCAGGGACACACAGTGATTTAGGACAGATCTACAGTGGAAGGATCAGCAAACAGAGTCTTTTCTTGGTGGCTTACCCCAGCGCTTGTTTGTCATAGTTTTTGGCTATATTTTGTACTTGGACATTACCTCTTTTTAAAGAGATTTTGTTTGCCTGAATATTTGTTGTAGCCGTTGTGCCCTTTGCTTGGACTCCAATCTGGGCTCTTTCCAACCCCACAGCTCACATGGGCATCCTTTAATGACCCTTACGTCTACTTCCCATGTGGCATACATGTTGCTACTGCTGCTGCTGTGCACTGCAACTCCCATATCTTAGATATTCACTCACTGTAATGTGTTGCACATTACCTGTGGAGTCTGCCCTTCACCTTCGGAGTGCCAACAGAAACTCAGTACAAAGACTTTGTATAAATGGATGCTCAAGTATGTGTGGGTGCGTGGATTTGTATGTGTGAGAGCATATGTTTATACTATGGTCTACACCCACTGTTGGGCGCTGATGACATCAGTGGGGATGTCATAGTAGCTAGTCATGCATGATGGAGCTTATGGTTTTCAATCTTATGAGATTGAAACTGCACTATATTGTGTTTTTAGAGAATGAGTTTGGGCATGTTCCTGGACTCATCTAGGTATTTCATTCATGGTAATGTGTTGCACATTACACAAATTGTATCACTCTAGACCTGTCAGTTTTCTCCCAAGCTTGGAACAAGAGGGATTTTTTGGATAACTATGTACTGTTACTGTCTTATAGATTTTGTTTTAATCTTTGCTGATTATAAATAAAAAGTAAGTAGGAACCATCACACTTGAGTCGGGCACTTGATACATCAATCACAAAAGAAAACTCAAAGCATTTCCTTTATTTATATGTAGGTTCAAGTTGAGGAGATCACCATTGGGCAGGGAGAAACCCCAGGTGAGTTGTTTTCATTTCATAAGCTTTAACGCCTTACTCTGTCTAAGCCCTCTGCTTGTTTCTGATTTCTCCTTTCTAGCTCAATGGATATGATTTCAAGCACTGAGTAACTGCTAGAAAATTACTTGATAGACCAGTTCAATTGGATGTATTTGCTATCCATGGAATTGGTTCTATTGACTTGGTTGGCTGTCTTGTTAAGACAAATTTTCATATTTGGGGAAGATTGTTGGATGTTTTGTTTCCAGATAGTATTTTATGGTAAGGCAGCTTGGTAATCTTATGTGAGGTGCTAATGTCTTGTCTGCTGTTGATGAGTCCTGTTGGATAGGTTTCTCAGGATTGTTCCCAACTTACCAGAAGGGCAATGTGCTTTCATGTAGCTCTAGAAATGAACGATTGATCATGCTTCTTGTTAGCAGCTTTTCATAAGACAGCATATTCTTGATAATGGAGTGAGAAGGAAGGGGTTAGGGGCGTAGGGAGTCGTCAATGATGATCTCATTGTGATGCGTCAAGAATATTGAGAATTGTATTAAAAGTGGGCCAATTCAGATGATATTAATATCTATTGTTTGGATGTTTAGTACCTGAAAAGAAACTGGATAAGAGAAAGGCAGATCCCAAGATACCCAAAGGAAGGATCTCTCCAGCAACAGGATCACCTGTTGAAGTTAAGGCTAAAGATGAAGTCCAGGTTGAAGTCAATGATGATGTTGTTGATGAGAGAGCAAAGAGAATGAAGCCCGCTGAAACATTGCAAGTGGATGTAAATATTGATGAAGATATTATTGAGGAGCATGAGAGTGATTATGAGATTGAGGATGTTGATGTGAGTGAAGACGAAGATGGGGTAAATGCAGCAGACGCCTTGAGAGCCCAAGCCGCTGTGATTCAGAAGCAGCAGAGTTCAAGTGAGAGCAGTGAGAGTGGCAGTGGAAGTAGTGACAGTGGCAGTGGGAGTGGAAGCAGCAGCAGTGCAAGTGAGGGTAGTGATGATGACGAAGAATCTGCAAGCTCTGGCGATGACATCTAGGGCTTGCAGAAGATATACTTCTGTGAGATCGGTCGCAGACAAGTACTTGTTTGTTTGATGGCGGTCAACAGCGCTCTTTTTTGCCTTAAGAAGATCAACACATTTCTGTATTTTACTTCATACTTTCCGCATCTGGAGACCTCCTCAGTGGAGACCTCCTCAATTAAAGCTATCTGCTTCTGCACTAGATGGACATTCAAATTGGACTGTGCAGTGCTGCTTTGTTTTGTAGTCTAGCACTCATGGGCTTCAGCTTTGTAATATTGCTCTATGGATTGAGGCGGGCATGCCTAGAGTAAATATGTGGTCCCTACATGCACCCTGCTCTAGATGACTAAGGTAAGTGTAATTTCTCAACAGATTTCCATACAGATTGACCTTCAATCTCCAAGCTCTTCATCTTCCATTTGTATTTAATGCCCTTACACGTGTCTGCACATGCATGTACTCGTGTTCACATGCACACACTCTGTACCCCCTCCCCCACAAATACATATCCTCTCTCTCTCTCTCTCTCTGTCTCTCCCCATGCTCCTTTGCTAATAATGTATCCGACTTATGGAAAGAAGAAAATCCTTGACTAAAACAAATCATAAAAGCCTTTGTAAAAGCCATATCATGGAATCTAAAAATAGTTATGAGAAGCTTCTTTCTCACACCTCTCCAGCCCTTAAAATGTAGGTATTGCACATATCCTTTTGAGAATGCTGGATAAGAAAATGACTTTGCTTAGCTTTTCTACATAGCTTTGTTTTGTTTCAAGTAATATCTTTAAGCGTTGGAGCTTGTCAACTATGGCGTGTCACGAGTGATTCCTTTACACATTAAAGATAATGGCATGCCATCTACCCAAAAAACAAGGTTGGGGCTTTTTTGTGTTAAAGACAAGTCTAGCGCTTTGTTTATAGATCCACGAGTACTTTGTTTTACACATCCATCATAAGCACCTTGCTTACCTCTTTCTGGATGCGCTTGGCCTACGGTAGAACAAGTCACTCTTTAGTTCTTATACCTAGTGAAGCACTTAGGTGTATCGTGGATCATTGGATTTTCTAAGCCTTCTATTTCATCAGAGTCCTATCATCTCGATGATTGTCTTTAATGGGAACAACATGATAATCCATCCTTGTTCTAAAGCTATTTATTACTCCATTTTCCTCTTTGGATACTTTCTTTGTGTAGGATTCCTTGTCGATCTTTGAGAAGTAAATGTCGTTTGCAGTTTCTTGAGTATTTACACCAATTAAGTTTATCTTCATGGAGCACTGTAGTCCACAGTTGCATGTGAAATGTCATTCTCTAGGGTATTATGGATTTCTCATTAATGATGTGTTGATACGATTGTAGCATTCAAAGTGGAAATTTGTGTTATGGACAAGCACTAGAATTGATTGTGACCAGATCTTTGATTTGGGTTTGCAAATTAGAGTGCAAAAACTTAACATTCAAGGGTAGTTGCTATGCAATTGTCTAGTGTCTATAGCTCGTTAAGGGCTTCGTCACACAATTGCACAACTAGATGTAGTACTTTGTGTTGTCCTAACAAACTTTGTGACTAATTGGTACCAAATTTGTGGAAGTTGGAGTGTAGGTTGGAGCTAAGAGCTTTCCAAACCAATGGTGTTGGAGGTGCACGCACTCAAATTTGAAGTTGGTCAATGTACATTTAACATTTACATTTAGTAGACCTTGAGATGGTTTTTGGTCATCCGAGTACTTGCTTGAAACCTAGGTCACAGTTTTATCTTATGCATGTGCATGCACATGCACACGTACATGCACATGTATGTACATACATGTGTGTACAAAGACACATACATGTGTATGTGTGAGAGTGTCTGTATGTGTGTGAGTGTGTGTGTGTATGTGCACGCATGCAAATGTATATACATACATATACACGTACACACATGTATGTAAGAGCAATATATGCACCTATGCATGCAGGTAAATGTTTGCCTATGTTCAAGAACTTGTCAAACTCATCATGTTAGACTCTAACATGTTAAAGCTGATGAAACCTCTGTCGTATCTCATGCATGTAAACACAACTTAGTTGCATGTGGCTAGGAGAGAAGAGCCATGATTGGTGGTGAAGGTGATCCTCATCCTTATTACGGGATATTGATAACCTTGCATGTTTATAAAATGTCAAGGGAGCTTGTGCACGCCAAAAAAGCTGAAGGCAAATAGTAAGAGATCTTTTAGTTACATGTTGCTCATTGCCTCTTGACCCTATCTTATGGTCAAGTCTATGGTGTAAATGTATCCAAGGGGGGTGTCCACTTTTGGCCTCTCTCTCTCTCTCTTTCTCTCTCACGCATTAGAGGATTGAAAGAAGGCTGCCTTCATGATGATGACGAGAAAAGCATTGAGAACATAATCATATGCCTTAAGAAGGAAGTAACGCAAATCGAAGGGGATGAAAATGATATCCGCAATGTTTGTCACATTGCCACACAAGCACAGATCTACTGTAGAGGGAAGGTCGCAAAAATCAAAATTCTCAGACAAACACATAAGTTGAAGGGTACAAAGATTTGGATATCTTAGGAGCTCACTCCGCTCCAGCTCAAACAAAGAAACAATGAACTCATCAAGGTAAAGGAAGCACGCAAGTAGGCAAATGGGTGGTTTATCAAGATGGGAAGCATTGATTAGGGACTTCAAATGGAAACCCAAAGACTCTCAGTCTTGAAATGATGTTATAAAGACCACTTTATGATAGTGTTAGAATGTAGCTAAGCTCTATAATAACTCGGGAGGAGTGTGGCCTTGTCCACTCCCTCGATTCTTTGGCTATCCAAATGTAGTTAGTCATTTTTTGATGCTGGTACTTTGTCTCATAGGTCCCTGAGGTCTTCTGCAAACATTAATAGATCTCTCTCTCTCTCTCTCTCTCTCTCTCTCTCTCTCTCTCTCTCTCGCTCGCTCGCTAGCACCCGCACCTACCACCAAGCCCCCCTAGTTCCTCTCGTCGCTCCTCTCGCTTGCACCTATGCATGTGCCTCTCCCTAGCGCCCAGCCTGCCTCCCGTCTCCGTTATCGCCCCCGCCTAGTGGGGTTGTTGTATTCACAATAGCACAACAAATGGTAGCAAAAGGGTGGCCCCCAATACTAGATCGCGGTAGCAAAAGCATCAACAATAAGAATTCATCCCAAACCCAGGTCACCGCATAGGAGGGGGCAACCTTCTTTCCGCACATCATCAGCCTACAAGAGGTACAAGAGTGACCTATCTTCAGAGGTACAAGAGTGACCTATCTTCAGCCCTAGGTTCAGTATGGGATGTTAGACATAGCAAGAGGGCCCCTAGTTATTCACAGGCTATCATGGAGCCCCCAAAGGTGAAGACCTTTGTTTCAACGCCTATTAGAAGACCCTCCTACTTTGACATCGCAGCAACACCCAGCCCATACACATTACATTACAAGCGGAGGGTTGGATCAAACCCACATGAGTAGATATATTTTCTATAGTAGGAAGTAAGGGAGCTTGGACTTATAATTGCATCTCTCGAGAAGAAAGTGAAGGAAATGGAGAGCAATGGCAAACAAGACATCATACAGGAAGTACTACACATACACATGGAAGCAGAACCCACACAGCAGTTGGTAACCAAAGTCCATGACATGGTTACCAATGAGGTCAAATCGATCAAAGAGGAAATCTCAGCAACAATGGACAACAAAATCAACAAAAGTGAAGTATATGGAGAGGTGCAAGAAGAAGAAAAGAGGGTGGTTAATGTTTGATGTCTATGCATTGGAGCATTACCTGAAGATTGGCATGAAGTGAGCTTGGCAAAAAAAAAAGATAATATCATAGCAACAACCCCTCAGATTGAATGGGAACTAAAGGATATAACCATTGTGGCTCCTATTGGGACAAAAGCTCAACTGGTACTCAATGATAGGAAAGCAAGAATCAAGATTCTCATGTAAACAAATAAGTTGAGAGGCACCAAGGTATGGATATCAGAGGAGCTCACCTTGATTTAGCTCAAGCTGATGTCCATAGAATTGAACAAAGTTGTCTTTTCACTATGCAAAAGGGGTTGTTGTCTTGTCTTACACACACACACACACACACACACACACACAAAATAAGCCGTGTCAACTCTTGTGAAGAATTAATCCATATTATATGGTAGGGCTTAAATACTTCTATTGGCTTAGCGTTCTTAAACTCATCCAAGCATTTTAGCAAGATTTTTAAAACAAAAAGAAATTATATATTCATTATAGTTCCGATATGGTAAGATCATTTACACAAAAATAAACAACTTAAACTAATACTACATGGTGTATACTTAGGCTCTCTAAAGAATCCCAATTTACACAGGAGTAAATATGTAAAAAGGTGAATGGTATACATCAATGAAGAGTGGGAGAAATAAAACAATTCTTATAATATGTAGACAATTAAATATATGTGGAATTGACTTCATAATGACAATGGTTTCATTATCATTAGGGAAATTGATCGGGTTCTCTTTAGAAATCCAATCGCCAGCTTGACAAATCATTTTGGAAGAAGAAAATCCGAGTAAAAAAAGTGCCATATCAACCTACTATTTAAGGCAATGCCTTCGCTCTTGTTTTCTCAAAGATGCAATGAGCAAGATGAGTGGGATTACGATCAAAACGTAGGTTATCAATCTGGCTTGTGTGTGTCCCTTCAAAAGACATGGTCATAGATGCTTTGGAGTCTCCTCTATCGGCTCTCATGCTCTCGGTGAAGGTGTTGAGAGCTCCATTCATTCGGATATCACTGGCATCTCCTCTATAGGATCTCAAGCCCCATGTGATATCATATAGATTTCACTGGCATATCATCTATTGGCGCTCAAGCACCACGTAAAGGTGCTAAGAGCTCCTCTACTAGCTCTCAAGCTCTGTGTAAAGGTATAACAAAACCAATGATGGTGACCTCAGGATCTTCTCAGTCGGTGTAGCAGTGCCTAACACTCATGAGCCATTTGCTACGTGGCAAAGCCTTCTCTGGATGTAGACAGTCTTTAATATTTTTGCCCTAATTCTTTGGTTTCTTATGTTGCATGGCCATTTGGTGTCCTCTAAACATGTAGAATCTAAAGTATTCATAGCATGGACATAAGGCATAGTGATTTTCTGCCAACTTCTCATGCAAATAAACCTTAGTGCATTGCATGAACCTATAACATGCTCATGACTGACAATTTTGATCACAGACCTTCTTAAGGGGTTCCTCTCTCTCTCTCTCTCTCTCTCTGTTTGCTAAGTTTGCTTGTATGCCATAGCCAGCTTGTCTCTATCGGACTGGAGATACTCACTGGTAGACTCATAGATTGACTATCCTAAGCCACGCTTGAAGCTTCACTGCATCCAAGTGCGGGTGACAAGTATGATACATAGTGAATCCTACATAACAACACCATGGCTACTACTGACTAAGGTCGCCACATATCAACCTTACTTCTGGGTCCAAAAAGACGTAAATCATATCCTTTGCTTGATTTCTTGGTGTAGGCTCGTGATGACTGGATAGTTCATGATATATGTAGCAATAATTCTGGTAATGACTTGGGGTCCTGAGAAGATGAGAGCATGGTTTGGAGTCTTGAGAAGATGAGAGCGAGGTTTCGAGTCTCCTCAAGGTCTGTGGATTTATGTACATTACAACAGGTCCTTGTACTTGTGTAGTTGCCAAGGGGTAACTAACAATAAGCAACCTCCCTACATACATGTAGTTCATAGCTAAGGTGTTAAGCATGTTTTGTTGCTTAAAGCTCATCATCACATGAAGAAGCCCATGGATTAAGGGCAAGCATGCCACATGGTCTTTGAATCTAACGAGCTACATGGTATGACAAATTCTTCTTCTTTTACATAGGTACATGATTAAATATATGTACATTCTTTTTTATACATACATTCTCTTTACATGGGTGTACACACACACACACACACACACAGACATAGACACACACACACACACACACACATGCTCTTATATGTATATTATCTTATACATATGTACACTCTCTTATATGTACATAATGCTCCACACTTAGGGTTAAGAGATAGTTTCTTACAAATATTTTATTCCACACTGATGGTTAAGGCATATTCTCGTATATATCTTCTTTCTCATAGATATAGACATTATCTTTTATGTTCATGTATATGGGAAGTTGTACTATAAGAAAAATGTGTGAGTGAGGATTTAGGAATTTCTTCTATCCGTGTGTCTTTTCTTGATTTTTTTTTTTTGTACTTCATTCTGGACATCGATACAATCCAACAATATTACATAACCTATTTTCCATTTTCTTTTGGTCCTAACTAAACTTTTTGGGTATCAGCATTGCTAGTTGAGGTTTTCTGCAAAGGTTCTACCATAAAAGTTTTTAATTGAATCCTATTAAAATTTAGGATTCAACTACATCAACTCTTTATAAATACCTATTTTTGATAATCATATCATGTTCAATGGTCTGCATATATTCTTTACAGACCACTATTTTGAAGTTGAATTCTTGAAGGAAGAGTAGCCATTTGGATATTCTGCTTGTTGTACATGGACGGTTCACAAGATAAAGCAATGCTTGATGGTCGGTGTAGAAGACAAAATCATTTGCCAATAGATAGTGCCGAAATTTCTTTACACTGCACACCATTGCTAGGGCTTCTCTTTCTGTCGTTGTATAGTTGATCTCTCCATCATTGAGTTATCGACTGGCGAAGTAGAAGGGTAGTCTTTCTTATGTTCACCAGGTTGACAAAGCACACTCCCAATTGCATACTTGGATCCATCAATATGAACATGAAAATCAATATCCCAATTGGGAGATATAAGGATCGGTGCTGTGATTAGGCACCACTTTAAAAGCTCAAAGGCTTGGTCGCACTCTTCAGTCCATAAGAATTCCACTAATAATTTGTAAAGTGGTCTAGGTATCATGGCATACTGCAATATAAATCTTCTAGAATAGCTTGAGGGGTTATAATCTAATCTTAACATAGACACAAATATTGCCATCATGGTTTGGTCACCTTGATTCCAAGCATGTATGTTTGACTTTACATCTTGTGATTATTTTGCAAATGGCTATACAGTGGCATGCTGATCTTTTGGACTTGGGATACTCCAATAATCCTCCCATTCCTAGTCATGTGGTGCAAGCTAATCTTGCCCTTTTTGACAATAAAGAGATTCAAAAGAAGATCATTGATGAAGGCTTCATGGCCAAGGAATTAGGTAATAATACACGGAGTGCACGGCTGGGAGGCAGGGCCATCTATTGTATCAGTTTTACAGTAATCAAAATTTTTGATTCTCCATACTATCTGTTTTCTCTCTTGCATACAAGCTCCTTTTAGAAATGGGAACTATGATTGATGAAATTATTTATAGTGGTCTCACTTGTGGCTTTCTCACATACACAATGGGGGAATACACACAAAGGTGGAGGCTGAAAATAGTTTTCCTCTTCTTAGTTGCGGAAGCCAAAAGAACTCTAGTACAAAGAAATAGAAGAACCCTATATGTGGGTCTCAAACCAAACTCAGCTAACTAAGGTGGCATACTAACTGAGCCACGAACTAGAGTACAAAAGGATAGCTGTCATCTAGCTATTATTCATAGGCGATGTACCAACCGCATCTACAACTAACAAGTCGGTGACATAAATGCACAACAGTCACCTTGGCATATCACATAAATACCTTTCTCTATTTTTCTCACATAAAGTGAGAAATTTGCCTTGGAAATCTGAAAGCCAATAGCGACAAGATACTACCCTATCTTGTCAGACCGTGCTCTAGGTGCTTGCTTCAAGCCATACAAGGCTTTCTTCAACCTGCAAACAAACTCAGGATGAACAACATGAACATAACCCGGTGGCTGCTCCATAAAGACCTCTTCTTCCAAATCACCATGCAAGAAGGCATTCTTTACATCCATTTGATGTAAAGACCATCCCTTTGATGCAGCCATAGCAATGACTGCTCTTATGGTTGCCATCCTTGCAACCGAACTGAATGTTTCTTCATAATCAATGCCATATGTCTGTGCATACCCCTTGACAACTTATCTTGCCTTGTATCTGTTCACAGAACCATCTGCATTGTGCTTCACCTTATAAACCCACTTACAGCCAATTGCATTCTTGTATTTAGGCAAAGGCACCAATTCCCATGTAGCATTTGCTTCCAAGGCATCCATTTTTTCATCAATGGCTTTCTCCCATTTTTCTTTTCCCATGGCTTGCTCAAAAGAAGTGGGTTCTGGTTCCTGTATCACTTTGACCATATAGGCATAGTGAATGGCTGTAAATCCATCATATTTCAGCCTATCCTCAGGATACCTAGCTCTGGTAGACCTACACAAAATAGGCTCACTTCCAGGTGCTCTCAAAACATCCATGGTAATCCTTACTCTAGCTGTAACAATAGAAGGAATACCCAACTCATCATGAATGCTCTGTTCTGAGCCACTGGATTCACCATCCACATAAGAGTGACCTGCATTCACATCAAACATGGGCTGATCTACCTTCTCTTTTTCTTTTCATGATACCTGCATACCACTATCTGCATTGCTTTGAGGAGATTCTCCTGATCTCAATTTGCCTATCCATGGCAAAGTATGTGAACCACTACTAGAGGACATTGCAGGTCCACTAATATTTTGTGATTGTTGCTGTGAATTCTGTGCAACATTACCATTTTGTGCATCTACATCATCAATCACATTTACTGGTTTATACCAGCTGCTCATCTCATTAAAAACATCTCTACTCACTATAAACTTACATGTAGAAGGGTTATAGCATCTATACCCTTTCTACTGCAGAGAATAACCAATAAAGATGCACTTCTCAGCTTTTGGATCCAACTTGGACCTCAACTCATCTGGCACATGAACATAGGCAATGCAACCAAAAATTTTCAAATGAGAAATATATGGATTCCTACCAGTATACGTCTCCTCTAGCATCATGCCATGTATTGCTTAGCATGGCTCAAGATACCTCTCCAATATGCCTGTTTTTCCTTTCTACAAGTCCATTTTGCTGTGGGGTTTGACTGCATGAATATTGCTGCTTTATGCCATGCTCCTGCACGAACCTTGCAAACTCATTTCAGAGGTACTCTCCCCCTCCATTTGACCTTAGGCATTTTATTTGCAAGCCTGTTTCTTTTTCAACCATATCTTTAAAAGCTTTGAAATGCCCAAACACTTCACTTTTCTTTTTCATAAAATACACCCAAACTTTTCTGCTGTAGTCATCAATAAAAGTGACAAAATAATGACAGCCTCCAATAGATGCAGCTTTAGTAGTCCACACATCAGAGTGGATTACTTCTAATGGCTTCTTACTCTCTTGAACATGTCTAGGAAATGGTTTCCTTGCCTGTTTTCCAAATTGACTGGCTTCACATACCTTATGCATTTCTGCAACCTTGAATTTAGGCAATCCTACAACAATATTTTGGGCCTGCATTGATTTAAGTCATTGTACATTAACATGACCAATGCGTCGATGCCAAATATCAATATCTGTAACTACACCGGTCCCATGTGCAAACATTGTTGCACTCAATTCAGGCATGTCCACGTGCAATGTAAACAACCTGCCCTTCTTCTTTCCTTTTGCTATCAAGCGACCGTTATTTTTCATATCCTCAATAAAGCATCCATCAGGATTAAATCGACCTGCAAGCTCTGCTCAACCATTTGGCCAACAGAAACCATGTTCTTGGTGATATTCGGGACATGAAATACATCATACAGGTATTTCTTTTTCCCATCCTGCATAGACAAAGGAATTTACCAATCTGTACAATAGGATGTGCACTATCATCACCAGTCTCCACAAATCCTGGTCTCTCCATTTTCCTTGCATCCTACATCCATTCTGCATGACTTGTCATGTGGATTGACGCACCTGAGTCAACATACCACACATCATTGCTTTCTTTTGCACTTGTCACAAAATTGGTCATGTGCTACACCATAAACAGATGCTCATTTCTGTCATCACCCTGTCTACTAGAAGATGCATAATTCCCTCGTTGCAATTTTCCATTCATGATGTCATTCTGCTTTTTATAGCAATCTTCAGCCATATGACCCATTTTACCACAGTAGTAGCATTCAACATTGTTGTTTGCATTTTGGCCTCTGTGCCATCCACCACGACCTCTTTGG
Source organism: Dipteris shenzhenensis (assembly GCF_047967505.1). Classification (NCBI taxonomy): domain Eukaryota; kingdom Viridiplantae; phylum Streptophyta; class Polypodiopsida; order Gleicheniales; family Dipteridaceae; genus Dipteris; species Dipteris shenzhenensis. The sequence goes on from NC_141611.1 coordinate 11,435,371, forward strand.
CTCCCCCAACCTCTAGAGCTACCACGTCCTCCTCCATAGGACTGATTTTCTTGAGTTTGCTGCATATTATGATTTCTACCATGGCCTCCAGATCAGCCTACTCTACCTTTGACTCTACCTCTTCCAGCATTTGAGTAGAAGACAGTTTCTTTAGAAGTTCCTCCTGAAGAAGATGCACCACCATTTCTCTGCTCTTCAGAAATTAGAAGAGTAAACTGTGAATATAGTGGGAGAGAGGGAAGGAGTCTCACTTGAGGCTTTCTCACAAGCACAATGGGGGAATACACACAAAGGTGGAGGCTGAAAACAATTTTCCTCTTCTTAGTTGTGAAAGCCAAAAGAACTCAAGTACAAAGAAATAGAAGAACCCTATATGTGGGTCTCAAACCAAACTCAACTAACTAAGGTGGCATACTAACTGAGCCACGAACTAATGTAAATAAGGATAGCTATCATCTAGCTATTATTTGTGGGCGGTGTACCAACCGCATTTGTAGCTAACAAGTCGGTGACATAAATGCACAACGGTCACCCTGGCATATCGCGAGTGGAGCTCGACATCTCAACACTCCCCCTCGAGCTCAATTCCAATTCCTGCACACCAAGCAGGTCTCTGAACTTGCGCAGCTTCTCTGCGCCCAATGCTTTCATGAATATGTCAGCTACCTGATCCTCTGTGCTGACATAAACTAGATCAATAAGACCTAGTAAAACCTTCTCCCGCACATAGTGATAATGCACCTCAATGTGCTTTGTTCTAGCATGAAAGACTGGGTTCTTTGCCAAGTGTATGCTGCTCATGTTGTCACAATAAATGACAAGTGGCCCATCTGATGCATATCATAGAGTAGCTTATGCAACCAAGCTACCTCACATGCAGCCATTGCTGCACCCCTGTACTCAGCCTCTGTGCTCGACAAGGCAACTGTAGGCTGTTTCTTGCTGCTCCAAGTGACTGCAGCACTCCCAAAAGAGAACACATATCCACTGGTAGATCGTCTATCAGAAATACTACTAGCCCAATCAGCATCAGTGTATCCATGCAACTGTATCTGAACCCCAGCCTCATAAAATAGTCCATACTGCAATGTGGACTTCACATACCTGAGTATGCGTCTAGCCGCATCCAAATGCGGTTTCCTTGGAGCCTGCATAAACTGACTTACCAACCCAACAACATAGCTCAAATCTAGCCTGGTAATAGTCATGTAAATCAAACTTCCTACTATGCGTCTGTACATAGTAGGGTCTTCTAGAAGCTCACCTGCATCTGCACTCAGCTTCACATTCTGCTCCAAAGGAACTGAAATAGGCTTACAGCCTGTCATCCCATATTTGGACAGCATGTCCAATCCATACTGCCTCTGCAAGAGCTGTATCCCACTTGGTGATCTAATCACCTCAATGCCCAAGAAATAACGCAGCTCTCCCAAATCCTTTATCTCAAACTTCTGCCTCAATAGCATTTTCACATGAAGGATATCTTCATCACTATCAACTGTGATGATCAAATCATCAACATAAATGACAAGCAGCATAATCCCTTTCTCTGTTTTTCTCACATAGAGTGAGAAATCTGCCTTGGAAATCTGAAAGCCAATAGTGACAAGATACTATCCTATCTTGTCAGACCATGCTCTAGGTGCTTGCTTCAAGCCATACAAGGCTTTCTTTAACCTGCAAACAAACTCACGATGAATAGCATGAACATAACCTGCTGGCTGCTCCATAAAGACCTCTTCTTGCAAATCACCATGCAAGAAGGCATTCTTTACATCCATTTGATGTAAAGACCATCCCTTTGATGCGGCCATAGCAATGGCTGCTCTTACGGTTGCCATCCTTGAAACCGAGCTGAAAGTTTCTTCATAATCAATGCCATATGTCTGTGCATACCCTTGACAACTAATCTTGCCTTGTATCTATTCACAGAACCATCTGCATTGTGCTTGATCTTATAAACCCACTCACAGCCAATTGCATTCTTGTCTTTAGGCAAAGGCACCAATTCCCATGTAGCATTTGCATCCAAGGCATCCATTTCTTCATCCATGGCTTTCTCCCATTTTTCATTTCCCATGGCTTGCTCAAAAGAAGTGCGTTCTGGTTCCTGTATCACTTTGACCATATAGGCATAGTGAATGGCTGTAAATCCATCATATTTCAGCCTATCCACAGGATACCTAACCCTGGTAGACCTGCGCAAAATAGGCTCACTTCCAGGTGCTCTCAAAACATCCCTGGTCTTCCTTACTCCAGGTGTAACAACAGAAGGAATACCCAACTCATCATCAATGCTCTGTTCTGAGCCACTGGATTCACCATCCACACAAGAGTGACCTGCATTCACATCAAACATGGGCTGATCTACCTTCTCTTTTCCTTTTCGTGATACCTGCATACCACTCTCTGCATTGCTTTGAGGAGATTCTCCTGATCTCAATCTGCCTGTCCATGGCAAAGTATGTGAACCATTGCTAGACGACACTGCAGGTCCACTGATATTTTGTGATTGCTACTGTGAATTCTATGCAGCATTACCATTTTGTGCATCTACATCAATCATCACATTTACTGGTTTATACCAGCTGCTCATCTCATCAAAAACAACATCTCTGCTCATTGTAAACTTACGAGTAGAAGGGTTATAGCATCTATACCCTTTCTGCTGCAGAGAATAACCAATAAAGACGCACTTCTCAGCTTTTGGATCCAACTTGGATCTCAACTCATCTGGCACATGGACATAGGCAATGCAACCAAAAATTTTCAAATGAGAAATATCTGGTTTCCTACCAGTATACATCTCCTCTGGCGTCATGCCATGTATTGCTGCAGTGGGAGTCCTATTCATTATATAAACTGCTGTAGCAACTGCTTCAGCCCAATAATAATCTGGTAGATCTTTTTCATTTAGCATAGCCCGAGATACCTCTCCAATATGCCTGTTTTTCCTTTCTGCAATTCCATTTTGCTGTGGGGTATGACTGCATGAATATTGCTGCTTTATACCATGCTCCTACAAGAACCTTGCAAACTCATTTGAGAGGTACTCTCCCCCTCCATCTGACCTTAGGCATTTTATTTGCAGGCCTGTTTCTTTTTCAACCATAGCTTTGAAAGCTTTGAAGTGCCCAAACACTTCACTTTTCTTTTTCATAAAATACACCCAAAGTTTTCTGCTGAAGTCATCAATAAATGTGACAAAATAGTGACAGCCACCAATAGATGCAGCTTTAGTAGTCCACACATCAGAGTGGATTAATTCCAATGGCTTTTTACTCTCTTGAACATGCCTAGGAAAAGGTTTCCTTGCCTGTTTCCCAAATTGACAGGCTTCACAAACCTTGTGCATTTCTGCAACCTTGAATTTAGGCAATCCTGCAACAATATTTTGGGCTTGCATTGATTTAAGTCGCTGTATTTTAACATGACCAATGCGTTTGTGCCAGATATCAATATCTGCAACTACACCGGTCCCATGTGCAAACATTGTTGCACTCAATTCAGGCATGTCCGCATCCAACGTAAACATCCTACCCTTCTTCTTTCCTTTTGCTATCAAGCGACCATTATTTTTCATATCCTCAACAAAGCATCCATGAGGATTAAATCTGACCTGCAAGCCCTGCTCAACCATTTGACCAACAGAAACCAGGTTCTTGGTGATGTTCGGGACATGAAATACATTAGACAAGTATTTCTTTTTCCCATCCTGCATAGACAAAGGAATTTTGCCAATCTGCACAATAGGATGTGCAGTATCATCACCAGTCTCCACAAATCCTGGTTTTTCCATTTTCCTTGCATCCTGCATCCATTCAGCATGACCTGTCATGTGGTTTGACGCACCTGAGTCAACATACCACACATCATTGCTTTCTTCTGCACTTGTCACAGAATTTGTCATATGCTGCACCATAAACAAATGCTCATTTCTGTCATCACCCTGTCTACTAGAGGATGCATAATTGCCTTGCTGCAATTTTCCATTCATAATGTCATTCTGCTTTTTGTAGCAGTCTTTAGCCATATGCCCCATTTTACCACAGTAGTAGCATTCAACATTGTTGTTTGCATTTTGGCCTCTCTGCCATCCACCACGACCTCTTTGGCTCCCCCTGCCTCTAGAGTTACCACGTCCTCCTACATAGGACTGGTTTTCTTGCATTTGCTGCATATTCTGATTTCTACCATGGCCTGCAGATCGGCCTCCTCTACCTCTGCCTCTACCTCTGCCAGCATTTGAGTAGAAGACAGTTTCTTTTGAAGTTCCTACTGAAGAAGATGCACCACCATTTCTTTGCTCTTCAGAAATTAGAAGAGCAATCAACTCCTCAAAATCAGGAAATTTTTCACGGACGGCAATGGATGTACAGAACTATGCATAATCCTTTCCTAGACCATTCAAGGTCACAGAAACTAAATCGTCATCATCCACTGGCGACCCAATGGAAGCAAGTGCATCCGCAATTTTCTTCACCTTCATGTGGTAGTCATTGATGCTCATATTTTCTCTCTGCACATTGTGTAGCTCCTGCTTGAGCTGCATTTTCCTGGCTTGCGTATTTGTGCTGTACATTTTTGCCAAAGTATCCCATGCCTCCTTTGGCGTACTTGCATCCTGAATATGCACAATCATGGAGTCCGAAATACTGATAGACAGCCAGTACATAACTTTCCGGCTCTCTCATGCCATCCTTTAAATGCCTGCATTTCCTGTTGATTGGGAACATTAGGAAGAATAGGTTCTTCTTCATTTCCTGTAATGAACTCCCAATAGCCTTTTCCCGTCAAGAAATTCGTCATTCTAAACTTCCATGCCTGGAAGTTGTTCTTGTCAAGCTTTTCAGTGACAATCTGTGAAAGAGAATCAAATGCCATTACAGAACACTGCAAAATATTCTGTCACTGCAAAAACACAGCTTTTGCCTCACAGAGGCAGATCTGCAAAACTGACGAAAGTGGTATTTCACCACACAGTCACTTCCTAGTGACGATTTTGCATCAGCAGGCAACAAGCATGAATCTGCAACTCCCAATATCTCTGCACACAGGCATACGATGCAATTTCTACGACAACTTTTCACCGACTAGCCGAGCAGTGGTCGCACAGCCAAAACAATGCCTTTTTCTGAGTGCCTGCGAAGAACTTTTGCCTTCAAAACGGGCCCCGAGATGGCCTCGAATCAGAAAAATAAAGTCACTGAGGGCTTTGCCCATGCCCGTAGCATATACTGCACTCTTGCCACACCGCGAAGGGCGTCTCAATCTGAGACAATGCACTCTTGCACTTCTGGCTGTGCTACCTGCAGAGATTTGCTCCCAAACTCGAAATAGGAAAGCAACACTGGTCCTCTTACCAGGACACCGCAAACTTGGTTTGCTTTCTTGAGCTCCTTACCACGAACAAGGCTTTGATACCATGTGAATATAGTGGGAGAGAGGGAAGGAGTCTCAGTTGAGGCTTTCTCACAAGCACAATGGGGGAATACACACAAAGGTGGAGGCTGAAAACAGTTTTCCTCTTCTTAGTTGTGAAAGCCAAAAGAACTCAAGTACAAAGAAATAGAAGAACCCTATATGTGGGTCTCAAACCAAACTCAACTAACTAAGGTGGCATACTAACTGAGCCATGAACTAGTGTAGATAAGGATAGCTGTCATCCAGCTATTATTCGTGGGCGGTGTACCAACCGTATCTGTAGCTAACAAGTCGGTGACATAAATGCACAATGGTCACCCTGGCATATCACGAGTGGAGCTCGACATCTCAACATAAACAACTCCTCAAAATCAAGAAATTTTTCACAGACGGCAATGGATGTCTGGAATTGTGCATAATCCTTTCCTAGACCATTCAAGGTCACAGAAACTAAATCATCATCTTCCACTAGCGACCCAATGGAAGCAAGTGCATCTGCAATTTTCTTCACCTTCATATGGTAGTCATTGATGCTCATATTTTCTCTCTACACATTGTGCAACTCTTGCTTGAGCTGCATTTTCTTGGCTTGCTTATTTGTGCTGTACATTTTTGCCAAAGTATCTTATGCCTCCTTTGTCATACTTGCATCTGGAATATGCACAATCATAGAATTTAAAATGTTGATAGACAGCCAGTACATAAATTTTCTGGCTCTCTCATGCCATCCTTTAAATGCCTGCATTTCCTATTGATTGGGAACATTAGGAAGAAATGGTTCTTCTTCATTTCCTGTAATGAACTCCCAATAGCCTTTTCTCATAAGGAAATTCGTCATTCTAAGCTTCCATGCTTGGAAGTTGTTCTTGTAAAGCTTTTCAATGACAATCTATGAAAGAGAATCAGACGCCATTATAGAACACTGCAAAATAATCTGTCACTACAAAAAACACAGCTTCTACCTCACAAGGGCAAATCTGCAAAACTAACGAAAATGGTATTTGAGCACACAGTCACTTCCTAGTGACAATTTTGCATGAACAGGCAATAAGGATGATTTTGTAACTCCCAATATCTCTGCGCATAGGCATACGATGCAATTTCTTTAGCAACTTTTCACTGACCTACAGAGCAGTGGTGGCATAGTAAAAACAGGGCCTTTTTCTTAGTGCTTGCGGAGAACTTCCACCTCCAAAATGGGCCCCAAAATGGCCTCGAATCAGAAAAATAAAGTCACTCAGGCCTAGCCGTGACCCACAGCATATATTGCCCTCTCACCACATCGCGAAGGGCGTCTCAATCTGAGACAATGCACTCTTGCACTTTCCGATTGTGCTAGCTACAGAGATTTGCTCCCAAACTCGAAAAAGGAAAGCAACACTGGTCCTCTTACTAGGACACCATGAGCTTGGTTTGCTTTCTTGAGCTCCTTACCATGAACCAGGCTCTGATACCATCATGTTAAGGTACTGGGAGAGAAGGAAGGAGTCTCACTTGCAGCTTTCTCATATACACAATGGGGGAATACACACAAAGGTGGAGGCTGAAAATAGTTTTCCTCTTCTTAGTTGTGAAAGACAAAAGAACTCTAGTACAAAGAAATAGAAGAACCCTATATGTGGGTCTCAAACCAAACTCAGCTAACTAAGGTGGCATACTAACTGAGCCACGAACTAGAGTACATAAGGAGAGCTATCATCTAGCTATTATTCATGGGCGGTGTACCAACCGCATTTGCAGCTAACAAGTCGGTGACATAAATGCACAATGGTCATCCTGGCATATCATGAGTGGAGGTCGATATCTCAACACTCCCCCTCAAGCTCAATCCCAATTCCTACACACCAAGCAAGTCTCTGAACTTGCGCAGCTTCTCTGTGCCCAATGCCTTCATGAATATGTCAGCTACCTAATCCTCTGTGTTGACATAAACTAGATCAATAAGACCTAGTAAAACCTTCTCCCGCACATAGTGATAATGCACCTCAATGTGCTTTGTTCTAGCATGATAGACTGGGTTATTTGCCAAGTGTATACTGCTCATGTTGTCACAATAAATGACAACTGCCCATCTGTAGACTGATGCATATCATAAAGTAGCTTATGCAACCAAGCTACCTCACATGCAGCCATTGCTGCACCCCTGTACTTAGCCTCTGTGCTCGATAAGGCAACTGTAGGCTGTTTCTTGTTGCTCCAAGTGACTGCAGCACCCTAGTCTCGTAAAATAGTCCATACTGCAATGTGGACTTCACATACATGAGTATGCATCTAGCCGCATCCAAATGCGGTTTCCTTGGACCCTGCATAAACTGACTTACCAATCCAACAGCATAGCTTAAATCTGGCCTAGTAATAGTCATATAAATCAAACTTCCTACTATGCATTTGTACATAGTAGGGTCTTCCAGAAGCTCACCTGCATCTATGCTTAGCTTCCATTCTGCTCCAAAGGAACTGAAATAGGCTTACAGCCTGTCATCCCATATTTGGACAGCATGTCCAATCCATACTGCCTCTGCAGGAGCCATATCCCACTTGGTGATCTAATCACCTCAATGCCCAAGAAATAACACAGCTCTCCCGAATCCTTCATCTTAAACTTTTTCTTCAATAGCATTTTCACATGAAGGATATCTTCATCACTATCACCTGTGATGATCAAATCATCAACATAAATGACAAGCAGTATAATACCTGACAAAACATGCGTGCCTCAGGATCTATGGAGCACTCTAAGGTGGATGGAACCTGTGTGGAAACATGATGAAGAGAGTGCTCATGACATGTATCTCAAGTCAATTAGGTTCCAAGATAGATTAGCTTGGACTCATAAAGAGAATCTTGAGATAGTGCAAAGTGCTTGATTGATATTACTTCAAATGAACCTCCCTTTTATAGGTGAGGGTACTTACATCCATTTGCTTGCTCACATGTGGGATATCTCCTCCATGCCATGTGGCAGCTTACCCTTTGCTCATACCTTTGCTCTACATGTGCTTATGGCACCACAACTCTCAACACCTCCCCTTGGTGCCATGATCCTTTGGCTACTGCAAGGTGGTCAGATGTGAGTTACAAATCCATCACCTCCCCTTAGTGCATGCATGCTACTTAAGGTGGTCAAGTGTGGTTTTTACATGTCAATACCTCCCCTGGGTGCTTTCATAGCTACTCTCAGGTGGTCAGGTTTGATTTACAAAACATAGGCAAGGTTGGCAAGGTTTTTGTTTCTCAATACATTCCATTGATGTCACCTGTTGGCTCATGGCTTGATGATGACTCCACGTAGTTGACTTGTTGATTCTTCAATCTGCAATCTTCTTCCTTGTGTAGCTTCATGCATGATGCTTTCTTCTTCCATGTGCCTTGATGCTTTATGTGTGGATGCCATGCTTCGTGCTATGGTCATCTCATGCACTTGTGCTTTTGGCTTGCTTTTTACATCGATGTTAGCATTCATGCTTTGCTTTTCCATTTGTTGCAAAGGTCTTACCAATTGATTTCTTTCAATATCGGCAGTGTCTAATTGCATACAATGATTCTGACTTAACAGGTGCGTAGAGCTCGAAAAGGCGATCACTTTTCCCTTTTGGAGTGTGTCCAAATTCTTCCTGGATTACAAGTCATGGCTTGTCAAAGATTCTATGAAGAAGAGGGCCTTTGATGATGTGGCACAGGGATTCACATGTTGAATTCCATACTGTGCTTAGCAGGGGCTCTGTGCTTAGGTGGCACTGTGCCATGTGGCAACCTTCTAACCCAAGTGTAGATTAACTTAACCATGGTCCACGCAACTAAACCTAACCATGGTGATCATTAAGCTAACCATAGTTAAATCCTATCTTGCCACGTGTCAGTTTATGGGAACCTTAGCAAGAAACCTTCTGGATACTCTTGTCGACTCTTCTCCTTTATCACGAAGCTGCTCTCTGCTTTCTTCACAGAGGTTGTTGAATGGTTTCGAGAGGTCAAACTCGTGTGATGATGGCAAGGCTTGGAGCTCGTTTTGGAGATGTAGATGGCGCAGCTATAGATCCACAGAGCTCGTGGAGCGTGATGCTGAGGCAAGAGGTCTGTCGGCTTGCTGGGCATAGCAATCGTTGCAGAGATTCCGTCTAGTTTGGAGAGGGTCGCCTTTGCTTTCTGAGTCGATAAGCGTGGGCTGGCGTAGCACTTTGCTTAAGGAGGCGGTGTTGTGGTTCTAAGTGTCGCTATGGGCAGCCAGTCTCAAAGTATATGGCTCAGGCGCTACTACTGCAGATCCGGGTGTGTTGCCGAGAGCTACCTTGCAAGGTCCGTTGATGAAGAACCTCCGCGGCAGTTACTTTGCATGGGCAATGTTTTCGTTTCCCTTTTCTACAAACCTGCCCACCTCTGTGCGGTTCTACTTGGAGGTGGCATGGCTTGGCTTCATAGGAGAAGGCATCTCTGTAGGCTTGGCCCGCTTGTTTTGAGGCTTGTAGATGGCACTACGTCTTTTTATCGTGGATAGGCCAGTAGTAGATAGGCGTCGTAGGCTCATTGGAGCTGGCGCTGCAACCCGTGTGCTTGCAACAAGAGGCACATTGTGGATCGATTGGCGAGGCTGTTGTTGATAGCGGCTGTAGCTAGAGGCTATAGTGCTCGTTTGAAGCTGAAGTTGGGATGGCCGACTACCTTTACTAGCTGTGTCTCAGCCGAATTTCAGATTTGCTAAGCCGTTTGGCCACTGGAGCTTGGAGTCAAAGCTGTCCATTCTGGCAGTCTTGTGAAGGCTTGGAGGAGTTGCTGGGGGCTCGAGAAGTCTGTCAAGAATTCAAATTCAAAGGAAGCTTGAGCCAACCCAAAATCGTAGACCTTTAGCATGTCGTCGTTGCAATTCACAAGGATATTGCAAGTACTTCAAGCCTCTCTCTCTTTCAATGAAGCTATATCTCTCTCTCTCAAGTGAAGCTATCTCTCTCACATAAGAAATGCAATGAACGGAATTCTCAAATGCAATGGAAGGAAACAATGGACGGAACTTTTCTCTCTCTAGGGACGGAAATTTGTTTTCAATCTAAAACTAAAACTAACCTAGGAGAACTCATGAGCTTCTAAGATATGCCTACAACTAATCTAGGAATGGAAGCAATCCTAGTGAACTACTAATGAGCTAAACTAGGAGAGCTGAACCTATGCTCTGATACCATGTCAAAACATGCGTGCCTCAGGATCTATGGAGCACTCTAAGGTGGATGGAACCTGTGTGGAAACATGATGAAGAGAGTGCTCATGACATGTATCTCAAGTCAATTAGGTTCCAAGATAGATTAGCTTGGACTCATAAAGAGAATCTTGAGATAGTGCAAAGTGCTTGATTGATATTACTTCAAATGAACCTCCCTTTTATAGGTGAGGGTACTTACATCCATTTGCTTGCTCACATGTGGGATATCTCCTCCATGCCATGTGGCAGCTTACCCTTTGCTCATACCTTTGCTCTACATGTGCTTATGGCACCACAACTCTCAACAATACCTTTCTCTGTTTTTCTCACATAAAGTGAGAAATCTGCCTTGGAAATCTGAAAGCCAATAGTGACAAGATACTGTCCTATCTTGTCAGACCATGCTCTAGGTGCTTGCTTCAAGCTATACAAGGCTTTCTTCAACCTATAGACAAACTCAGGATGAACAACATGAACATAACCTGGTGGCAGCTCCATAAAGACCTCTTCTTGCAAATCACCATGCAAGAAGGCATTCTTTACATCCATCTGATGTAAAGACCATCCCTTTGATGTAGCCATAGCAATGACTGCTCTTACAGTTGCCATCCTTGCAACGGGACTGAATGTTTCTTCATAATCAATGCCATATGTCTGTGCATACCTCTTGACAGCTAATCTTGCCTTGTATCTGTTCATAGAACCATCTGCATTGTGCTTCACCTTATAAACCCACTTATAGCCAATTGCATTCTTGTCTTTATTCAAAGGCACCAATTCCCATGTAGCATTTGCTTCCAAGGCATCCATTTCTTCATCCATGGCTTTCTCCCATTTTTCTTTTCCCATGGCTTGCTCAAAAGAAGTGGGTTCTGGTTCCTGTATCACTTTGACAATATAGGCATAGTGAATGGCTGTAAATCCATCATATTTTAGCCTATCCACATGATACCTAGCTTTGGTAGACCTACGCAAAATAGGCTCACTTCCAGGTGCTCTCAAAACATCCCTGGTCTTCCTTACTCCAAGTGTAACAATAGAAGGAATACCCAACTCATCATCAATGCTCTATTCTGAGCCACTGGATTCACCATCCACATAAGAGTGACCTACATTCACATCAAACATGGGCTGATCTACATTCTCTTTTCCTTTTCGTGATACCTGCATACCACTATCTGCATTGCTTTGAGGAGATTCTCCTAATCTCAATCTACCTGTCCATAGCAAAGTATGTGAACCACTACTAGAGGACACTGTAGGTCCACTAATATTTTGTGATTGCTGCTGTAAATTCTATGCAGCATTACCATTTTGTGCATCTACATCATCAATCACATTTACTGGTTTAAACCAGCTGCTCATCTCATCAAAAACATCTCTGCTCACTGTAAACTTACGAGTAGAAGGGTTATAGCATCTATACCCTTTTTGCTACAGATAATAACCAATAAAGATGCATTTCTCAGCTTTTGGATCCAACTTGGACTTCAACTCATCTGGCACATGAACATAGGCAATGCAACCAAAAATTTTTAAATGAGAAATATCTGGTTTCCTACCAATATACATCTCCTCTGGTGTCATGCCATGTATTGTTGCAATGGGAGTCCTGTAGCAACTGCTTTAACCCAATAATAATCTGGTAGGTCTTTTTCATTTAGCATGGCTTGAGATACCTCTCCAATATGCCTGTTTTTCTTTTTTGCAAGTCCATTTTACTGTGGGGTATGACTGCATGAATATTGCTGCTTTATGCCATGCTCTTGCGAGAACCTTGCAAACTCATTTGAGAGGTACTCTCCCCCTCCATCTGACCTTAGGCATTTTATTTGCAGGCCTATTTCTTTTTCAACCATAGCTTTAAAAGCTTTGAAATGCCCAAACATTTCACTTTTCTTTTTCATAAAATACACCCAAACTTTTCTGCTATAGTCATCAATAAAAGTGACATAATGATGACAGCCTCTAATAGATGCAGCTTTAGTAGTCCATACATCAGAGTGGATTAATTCCAAGGCTTCTTACTCTCTTGAACATGTCTAAGAATTGGTTTCCTTGCATGTTTTCCAAATTGACAGGCTTCACATACCTTATGCATTTCTGCAACCTTGAATTTAGGCAATCGTGCAACAATATTTTGGGCTTGCATTGATTTCAGTCGTTGTACATTCAGATGACCATTGCGTTTATGCCAGATATCAATATCTGCAATTCTGGTCCCATGTGCAAACATTGCTGCACTCAATTCAGGCATGTCCGCATCCAACGTAAACATCCTGCCCTTCTTCCTTCCTTTTGCTATCAAGCGACCGCTATTTTTCATATCCTCAACAAAGCATCTATGAGGATTAAATATGACCTACAAGCCCTGCTCAACCATTTGGCCAATAGAAACTAGGTTTTTGGTTATATTCGAGACATGAAATACATCAGACAAGTATTTCTTTTTCCCATCTTGCATAGACAACAAATATGATATTGAGAAGGGTAATCAAGAATTATGTTTGAAGAGTTTGATCAAGACTGAAATTATTCCTTACTTGATCACACACAAGCCAAGAAAGAAATTAGGAATGAGAGAAAACCTATTTAACTTTGGTGAATATAGTTATGGCTACCAAACCTATACTAAGACTACTCACCAAAAGTTGCTTTTCAATTTTAGCTGAGCCCCTGTAATGTACTATTTGAGAAGAAAATATTACTAAGCATATATGGCATATGCACTGTAATGTGGGATCAAAGATCTTGGGATGCTAGGCTCACTTTGGCAAATAGAATAAGCCAAAGACTTTACCAAGAGTCACACAAATATAAGAAGCCAAAGATAAGCCATCATCTTCAAAAAGGAAAAGCATTAATGTGATGAGCAAGATCAAGAAGAATAGGAGGCAAAAGTTTTATAATTTAAATCATGGAGGCACTATATGTGTAATATACATCACGGAGTCTTGTATGTTATAAACCTCTTAAAATTAAATCATGGATCATTGTTGGGTAAACCCCGCTAATCCCATTGGCATATCTTGCATTAGATCTTAGAGTTTCTACATATGTCTCTCTTGATATAAGATACATTCAAGGCTATCCTACTCAAAGACATGATACATTGTCCCACAATGCCATGATGATGTGCAATGAGATGATTTATTTCTTAGTAATAAAAGACCTTGAAACTTGCATTATAGTGTATGCTATAATAATGCTAAATTAGTAGTTAGCAATGATAACACATAGCAAGTCTAGTACTTAGCAGTGCTGTAGTTGTGGTGTTAGGACTTCTTATTCAATTCCATGCTACTGCTTGTGGTGTTAGAATAGCAACAATAAGTGCTCTGCTAGTATTTCGCAATGCTAGGTATTACTAGGATAACACTAGTAGTGTCATGCCATACTAGTAGTATTATACCAATGCTAGTATTATATGGTATACTAGTGCTAGATTAGTATTTAACAATGCTAGTACTAGGCAATGATAGTACATAGAATGTCTAGTATTTAGCAGTGCTATACTTGTGGTGTTAGCACTACTTATCCTAAAGAAATCTATGCTTATCATTAAAGCAAACTATGCTAGTAATTGTGGTGTTAAATTAACAATAGCTAGGTCTTTGTAGTGTTATGCTAGCTAGTGTCACACTAGTATGCTATACCAATGCTAGTAGTGTATGCTATACTAGTGCTACCTTAGTAGCTAGCAATGCTAGTACTTGGTTGGTAATGATAGCACATAGCAAGTCTAGTACTTAGTAGAGCTGTACTCATGGTGTCAACACTGAGATTATCCCCAAACCAATTCCATGCTAGTACTTGTGGTTTCTAAATAGCAATAGTAAGTGTTCTTAGTAGTTAGCAATGCTTACTAGTAGTGTTATGCGACTATTATTATACCAATGCTAGTATTGTATGCTATGCTAGTGCTAGCTTAGTAGTCAGCAATGCTAGTATTGGGAAAAGATAGTACAAGGTAGGTCTAGTATTTAGCATTGTTGTACTTGTGGTGTTAGTACTTTTTTATTTATGAAACAACTCTATGGTAGTAACTGTGGTGTTGGAATAGCAATTGTAAGTGTAATTGTGGTGTTGGAATAGCAATTGTAGGTGTTGTACTAGACTTACCATTGTTGTACTTGTGGTGTTAGTACTTTTTTATCCATAAAATAGCTCTATGGTAGTAATTGTGGTGTTGGAATAGCAATTGTAAGTGTTGTACTAGTAATTAGCAATGCTCGGTCTTAGTAGTGTTATGCTAGTACTGTTATACTAGTGCTAGTAGTGTATGCTATACTAGTACATAGTAATGCTAGTACATACGAATACTTGTACATAGGAATAATAGTACATAGAAATGTTAGTACTTACTTGTGGTGTTGGCATAGCTAGCAGTTACTAGTACATAGCAATGTTAGTACTTGTGGTGTTAGCATAGCACTACTAGCATAGCTAGTATTGTTGGCACATATATGCTATTGCAATACCTGTAGTGATTAATGCTTGTAATTTGTAGTACGACTAGTGCTAGATTAGTACATAGCAATGCTAGTATTTAGTCATAATTTACTTGTGGTGTTAGCATAGAACTACTAGCATAGCTAGTACTATTATCACATGTATGCTACTGCTAAACTTGTACCTAGTAGTATCAGGTTAGTGCTATCTTAGTAATTAGCAACACTAGTTCCTTTGAAAAACTAGAACAAACCCAATGAGCCTTCACCTTGTGGTCGAACTTTAGAACTTGACAATAAAACATAGAAAGACATTTCTCTTTAGTTATATCATCAATTATAGAAATCTCACATGGATTCCTTCCAATTAACATAAGCACATAATATTCATATAATTATTTAGCATGATAGCAAAACCTTGTTTCAAATGGAGGCTCCACCCGTATCCTTCTCGCCCAAGAGTATTGCGAGTGGATCTTTTCTTAAGATTTTTTGGAAGTTTTTTTGTCAAGATCAAGAGAAAGTAGAGCATAGGAGAGTGCATTTTAATTGAAAAAAGGGGAACATAGACGCATAGAAAATTTAAATTGAAAAGAGGGGGGAAAAAGGGAAGGAGAATGCACCTATGAAGACTATAGTGGACGAGTGGTGGAGACGTGGGAGTGTTATTCATGCCTGGCACCTGCAAATACCTCCCTAAGTGCTAAGTTCAAGCTACATTGTAACACAAAAGATGGTCCACTTAGGTGCTAAGTTCAAGGTGCTTTTTAGCAAGAAAAATTGGTTCACCTAACCATGCATCCATCCCTCCACTACATAGGCGGATCCTCATGCCATGGCTGTACCTTGGGTCCCAAAAGTACCTCCACTTGTGATGACACCATTGTCTAGAGATCTAGTCTTTTGTTTCTTAATTTGAAAATGTTGTAGATGAAGATCCCCACCTACATTTAAAATAATTCTAATACATATGTGCTATCAACAACAATTCATCGACGAGATGGTGTACCTTGCATAAAAATTCAAATATCAAGCATGGATCATTATGTTTCAATAGTAGCTAATTGGAAAGATTATAAGGATCAATTTGAAGCTAAATTTGGAAGAACTATAACCATTCAAGGCTTCTTCTCTTGATGGCACACTTTGGAACACGATCCTTTGAAGACTATTCCACAAAGTTCCACAGGTGTTATGCTAGAGTGTTCATTAAATTATGGTTGAGGAAGATAAAGTTACCAAGATTTTCCTCCCAAATTGAAGAGGTAACAATAGTATGCCTTATGACCTATAATATATTTATTTCCCTACCTTGCTTTCATTTTTAGCAATATTTCTTTATTGCCATATCGTGGACAAGGGTGTTGGCTGGTCTGTGTGCTGGTATATATATTGTCTATGGATATGCAATATCATAACAGTGGATGAAAATTTCCTTTTATAAAAAGAAAGAAATCTAATACATGCATAGTAACTCCTCCTTTCATTGGGGGTCCTCTTCATCTTGGTCTTTGTGCTCTATACATCTTTGCACCTCTATCATGTCCTACCAAAAGAAACCTACATCATGAGCTTGACAAGTACCTTAAAGAAGCAGAAAAACAATAGCCAGGGAAATTAATATTCACCGTCTTTGCTGACTCCAAGTAATACACCCACCCCCGAAGCATGTCCTCCTTGTAGCTATTTTTTCCTTCTCCGGGTCTGTTTCTGTGAGGATGCCATCCAACATCGTTTTTAGACAGAACAAAAGCATTCCAAAGTTATTTGGGTATGCCATATATTCATTATAGGTGGATCAATGTACAGAGTTTTGGGGCTAGATTTTGTAATGGGCTCTTAGTTGTGTCTGCACGTGTCTGCACTGCACTTAAATAGGGAGAGAGTTCATTGAGCCTGAATTTCTCAATCTTCAGTCTCATGTTAGTTTGGTAATCTAAATCTTTAAGTTCATTGAGCCCGACCTTCTCATTCTTGAATCTCATGTTGTCTAATCAAAATCTTTCGTCTCACATTACTTGTCTAATCGAAATCTTTTGTCTCACATTAGTTCACTAGTCAAAATCTTTCAATCTCACATTAGTGATCTAATCAAAGTCTTTCGTCTCACATTACTTGTCAAATCGAAATCTTTCATCTCAGTATTATCATTGGGCTGGCGTGGATCAAAGGACACTATCTAGTCACATGGCTGACTAACATTGCCCAAGTAAACTCGAGAAGATTAACAATTTAATAGATTACACACAAATTACATAGATTAGAATCTCAAAGACTCCTTTACTTTAGATTACATCTCAAGGACTCCTTGCTGAGCTCCTTGATTGCAGGGTCGACCCTCCTTGCTCCTTTCGAGAATGGGGCTGGTTCCTTTTTGCAAGGGCCTGGCCCCTCCATGCCGCTTCCTCTTTCCTTGATTTGATCTTCCTGGTTGCAGGCTCGGCCCTTCTTGGTCCTTTCCTAAAGGGGGCTGGTTCCTCCCTTTAGGCTCCTTTTCCTTGCAGTCAAATGGCCTTCTTCAATTTGAGCTCCTTGTCTTTAAGATCTTTTACCCAAATGGCAAATTGAGCTGTAGCATCTACTTCCTCGTCGTATATAGCTGTAGTAGGCAGGCACATTTGATTTGTCCATGACCTGGGCCATGGCAAATGGCATCCTCTACATAGTGATTTTGTATGCACAAACACTCCAAAGAAAAAAACATGCATAATGCAGGCCATCAGATTCACTTGCTCTTAATCCCACGAGCCTTCTTCATGTGATAATGAGCTTTAAGCAACAAAATATGCTTAACACTCTAGCTATCAAAAACTACATGCACATAGGGAGGTCCCCTATTGTTAGCTAAACCTTGGCAACTCCTCTAGTATAAGGACCTATTGTAGCATACGTAAACCCACATACCTCATTCTCTAGGAGGAGACTCCAAACTACACTCTCATCTTCTCAAGATTCCAAACGAGGCTTACCAAACTTGTTGCTACTACGTATATCATGAACCATCTAGCCAAAATTGCCCAAGAAACTGGAAAAAGGATATAATTTACATCTTTTTGGACTTGAAGCAAGGCTAATACGTTGTGGCCTTAGTCAGTAGTCATGGTGTCGATACATAGGCTATAACTAACTTAGGGTGAGAAGATACCATACTGCACCCTCATTATGTATCATACTTGTCATCCGCACTTGGATGGAGTTAGAATTCAAGTGTGGCTTAGGATTAGCTAGCCTGGGAGTCTACCACCAGTGAGTATCTCCAAGCGATAGACAAGGTAGACGTGACGTGACATACAAGAAAACTTAGCAAAGTCAACTAGTATCTTTTGCCTGAGATGAGACACAAACCTACCTGAAGCAATATCATGACCTTATGGATGTGACATAAAGCTTCCATTAGGTGTTTGAGAAAGGAAGGTGGCGTTGATGCTTTTTATAGTATGTAATAGATGTATGGTGTTACGTTTCCATGCATTCCTCCTTCCAAGTGACTTATTCGCTTGACTATTCACCTCCTTATTCACCCACTAATTGTTTGGATTCCATAGGTATATCAATATTCCTTGTAGTATTCCTTAACCTTAGCTTATGTATGATCATTTTTACCAAGCTAAGAAGGAAATTTTTTGGCACCCTCCATGTTATACATAAATTCCTTACGGGATTCTTTAGAGAGATTGATTATACATTGATCAAATTGGGATTTAAAGAGGACCCACTAATTGTTTGGATTCCATACGTATTTCAATAGTCCTTGTAGTAATCCTTAACCTTAGCTTAGGTATGATCATATGTACCAAGAAGGAAATTTTTGGCACCCTCCATGTTATACATAAATTCCTGACCAGATTCTTTAGAGAGCTTGATTATACATTGATCAAATTGGGATTTAAAGAGGATCCAATCAAATTCCCTAATGATAATGAAACCATTATCATTATGGACTCAATATATTTAAGTGACCTCTCCATTATCTAATGAAAAAGATACAAATCTTCATTTGACTCATTACTTGCAGTAAGAAAAAATTAATTTTTTTTGGATCTGACTATATTGTATATCCATTCTTCACAAGAATTGTTTGGGGGGGGGGTGTGTGTGTGTGTGTAACCACCCTTTGCCATGGTGGGCATGCACCATAAATAGAGGAATGGTAGACACCCCATTATGGGAAAACTGCCTACATTCTCCTTAACTACATAAAATTCTCTATATAGAAGCATACCTTCAATGAGTTCAACTATATTTGGTACATCTAGTAGAGCACCAGGAAGCTCTAAGGACATTAGGAATTGTCATATGAGATGCACTACACTATTGATCATAAACCTGACCATTGCTAAATAACAACAAACAACTATGGCATTATTGTTGCATAAGTAGAGGATAGGGAAAATTTGGGAAAGGATCATTTTGTATGCTTGGCCAATTGGTGCATTAGATTAGAAGTGGATAAATTTGGATACACAAAAATGAAGTGTTTTTGTTTTTTCAAATTTATCCAATGTAAAGCTTCCATCCCCTAAGATCTCAATAAAGAGATTCATGAAATTTGTCGATAAAATTACCACTTTATCCAAAACATATATGGATTTGTGAATGGTTTCTTTTATCTCAATAAGAGGTAAAGGATAAATCCAGAAGGGATTATTTTTATCTCTGATAGAATTTGGATGTGGAAGATCTTTTATAAAATTATTCTAAGAAAATAATACAACATCTGTGCTCAACAGATAACAGGATCTCGTACACAAGAGAGAAAAGTAGATAGTATGGAGAATCAAAAATTTAATTACTGTAGAACCGATACAATAGATGGCGCTCCCTCCCAACCGTGCACTCCTGTGAGAGAAGCTTCGATGGCGAGCTAGAAACAGTAGAGGACGGAGGCTGGATGCTAAGGAATCAGGGTTATTGTAGCCAATGATGAAATGGGCTTCACGAGCTTACTCTTATATAGCCACTAGTCGTAGTTGGTTAGACCCAATTGGGTGACCGACCTAGTCCACCCAAATCGGCCGACTAGGGGTCGGATAGGCCACCGACCACACGATAGAACCGGTGTGCAAAATAGAGCCCACAGCCATCCGGGATCATTTGGGACTCCAAACAGGCCTTGCAACCCGAGAGTGGTGGGCTGCCCCAGGAAATGCTCCATCTACCCTTAGTGCGATCAGTCATGGGATGCCTTCCTAAACTTGCATGTAGCCTAGTTGGCAGTGTGCCAACTCCGTCCGACCATCAGGCCACACATGGCCCCTATCTGGTGCTAAACCAAGACCTACTGGATAACCGAGCTACTCAAATGCCTTCTCCTCATATGGGGGGCTTACAAGTAGAGCTAGCTGGTTCCTGCGTGGTTACACGAGAGTGGAGCATTGATATCTAACACCCCCCTCAATGTCCATCTGCAAGTGAACATACTTTTTCGGGCCAATGCCAAGTCGATGAAGATGCCTCTCCAGCAAGTCTCTTCCAAGAGCCTTTGTGAAGATGTCCGCAACATTCTCTATAGTCGGACAGTACACCAAGTCGACCTGTCCATCCATGATGAGCTCGCGTATAAAGTGATATTGAATCTCAATGTATTTTGTGTGAGCGTGGAACACAGGGTTCTTTGCAATCGCCATGCAACTCTAATTGTCACATGATAACTGCTTAGGCTTGTTCTACACTACACCCATGTCCCCTAAAATCCTCCTCAACCACACTGCCTTGCAAGAAGCAAAGCATGCTGATTTGTACTCAGCCTCGGTAGAAGAAAGAGCAACTATAGGTTGCTTCTTGTTGACCCATGACACAGCTCCAGATCCAAGTGAGAAACAGTAACCTGTTACTGATCTCTTGCTGTCCACGTCTCCTACCCAATCCGAGTCACAAAATCTAGTCAAGATGTTGCCCTTGGTATAGGTGATGCCATAATCAAGTGTGCCTTTGATGTATTTCAGCACCCACATCCCTTCCCTCCAATGGTTCTTCTGGGGCTTATTGGAAAACCTGCTTAGTACACCAGTCACAAAGCTGATGTCCGGCTATGTGTTGCACAATTAAATCAAACTGCCCACAAGCCTTCTGTACTTTGCTTCGTCCACCAATGGTGATGAATCCTCATTTGAGAGCTTCACATCAACCTCCATAGGGGTGCCAACTGCACTTAGCCATGCTAAATGCCTTCAGTGTCTCTCCAGCATACTTCAGCTGTGAGATGAAGATCTGTTTTGGCTCTTACCAAACTTCGATCCCCAAATAGAAATGCATCAGTCCGAGGTCTATCATTTCAAACTCTCTTCCTAGCAAATGCTTTGTCTGTGAGATCTTATCTTCATGGTTCCTTATTATGACAAGGTCATCCACATAAAGGACCACGATCATACACCTGCCTCCTTCTCTAAAGATATACAAATTTGCATCATATGGGCTCCTCTTGAACCCATTTTGTAGAAAGTAGGCATCAATTCGCTGGTACCACACTCTTGGGGCCTGTTTCAGCTCATAAAGTGCCTTCTTTAGTTTACAAACTTTACCTTATGAATCGGGGATCACAGAACCTAGTGGTTGTTCCATGTATACCTCCTCCTTGAGATCTCCATTCAGAAAGGCAGATTTTACATCCATCTGAAACACGGGCCAACTTCCCTAGGCAGCTAAAGCCAAAACACTGCGAATTGTGGTTAGTTGAGCTGTGGGAGCAAAAGTATCCTAATAATTAAAACCATGTACCTGTGCGAATCCTTTTGCCATGAGCCGAGCCTTGTACTTATCCAACGTGTCGTCAGACTTGTACTTGGTCTTGTACACCCACTTGGTGCTGATTACCTTGTGTTTTGGTGGACGATCCACAAGGTCCCAAGTGTTGTTCTTCATTATGGAGCCATATTCTGACTGCATAGCCTCCATCCACCTATCATCACCCTGTGCCTCTTCAAGACACTTGGGTTCTTTAGCATGAATCACCTTTGTCATCAAAGCGTAGTTGACCAAGTGTTCCGCGCCCTTCTTTGCTCCTCTAATCTCTTGGACCAGTGGTGTTCAGATGGTTACTCCTCAATGGCTAGAGGTTCTCTGCCATCCAAAAGCTCCTTTACCCACTTCGGGAATGGGCGTTGCCATTGTGGTTCTGCAAGCTCTTCTTCATCTTCTTTATCTTAAATCCTCCCAAGCACCATTGGGGGAGTTCGGTCTACTATTGTGGTGGTACTGGATGGATATCCTGGTCCTAGTTGTCTGGGAAGGAAGCATCCTCCTCCAATTGATGCGGTTGTTTTGAGAAGACCACATCACGACTTACTATTAGCTTCTTGGTAACAGGGTTATAGAGATGGTAACCCTTCGCCTCTTCACTGTAGCCCAAGAAAATATACTTTTGACTCTTTGGTTCCCATTTGGTCCTGGTAGCATTAGGGACATGCACAAAACAGTCACATCCAAAAACTCTGAAATATGCAGCTGAAGGTTTCTTACCAGAAAAGGCCTGCAGTAGTGGAGTCATCCCGATCACAGCCTTGTGTAGCTACGATTCAGAATGTAAACTGCCATGTTACATGCTTTAGCCCAGAAAGTCTTTGGCAAATCTTTCCCTTTCATCATACTCCCGCCCATTTTGTAGATGACGTGCATCTTGCACTCTGCTACTCCATTTTGCTGTGATGTATGTGGCGGGGGTTTTTGCCTCTTGATCCCGTGACTGTTGTAGTAACTTTCAAATTCAGCTGATGTGAACTGTCCACCTCTATCTGATCTCAATTTCTTCCCCTTCCTCCCCGTTTCTTTCTCGACCATTACATGCCATTCCTTGAACTTACTAAAAGCCTCATCTTTAGTCTTCAAGAAGTATATCCATATCCTTCTACTGTAGTCATCGATCAGTGTCATGAAGTAGTAGGAACCACCCAAAGCTTCCATCTCCATCTTTCTGCAGAGGTCCATGTGAATGAGCTCTAGAGGAGCCTTTGCCCTGCTGGCCTCTTTAGGAAAGGGCTGTCGATGCTGCTTGCCCATCATGCAAGCTTCACATACATCGGGTAGATCTGAAATTTCTGGTAGGTTTGCAATCATTCCACTTTTATGCATCTCCTTCAAAGAACTAAGGTTTAGATGACCAAACCTCTCATGCCACAGCTTAGTATTCTTCACATCGGCTCAAGCACTGAAAGCTAAGAATTTGTAGATGTTGTTGCATCGTGTACCTTTACCAATGACCTTCCCTTGAAGATCTGGGATCTGTGCACCATTCTTATCGAATTGAACTTTGAGGTCCCAATCCGTGATCGCAGAAACAGACAACAAGTTCCTCTTGATATCTCGCACATAAAGAACATCGGACAACTGTTTTACAACTCCATCTGACTTGAGAGCAATCATACCTTTTCCTTTTGCTGGACATTTTACATCATTGCCGACTGCTACCAGGATGTCATTCCCTACCGGTTGTAGAGAGGTATACCAATCCTTCCAATTGATCATGTGGCGTGATGCACCACTGTCAATAATCCAAGGTTCGTCTGCAAGTACATGAATTGCCCTCAAGCAAATCTCCTCAATTGCTATGAACAGCTCTACTGGTACTGCCTGCACGCTGTTGCTGGACTCTTTCTTTACTCCGTTCTTCTCATCTGCAATCTTCTTTCGGCACTCATTCTGCTTGTGCCTTGCCTTGTTGCAATAGAAGCACTTGATCTTCTTCTTTCTCTTTTTATCATCAAAAGAAGATGGGTTACCAAAGTCCTTACACTTACCTTTCTTTGATCCAGCTAAGAAAGCCAAATCTTCTCCAGTCCTCATCTTTTGATGCATCTCGTCCTCCAAAAGCATTGCACTAAAATCCTCAAAGTTGAGGGGCGGATTTTTGTTCTGCATATTCAACACCGTAACAAGACCGTCGTACTTTGGTGGGAGAATCCGTATGCACCTTTGTGCTAGATTCTCGCTGATGATGGTGATGCCAATTACAGTCATCTGATCGCGTAGATTCTTCACCCTAGTGATGAACTTCTCTGTCGCTTCAGATTCAGACAATTTCTCGTTCGCAAGTTGAGTCTCCAAATTCTGAATCTTCGTCTGATTCGTGGTCTCGTACTGATTTTTCAAGACCGTCCATGCCTCCTCCGTTGTGGTGACATGTTGAATTAATGCCATGATGGAATCACTTACACTGCAGACAATAGAACAAAGCACATCTACATTTCTTCTTGTCCACGCGAGAATCTCATCCACAGTTGGTACTATCTATTGTCCTGCATTGGCCGGATCCAGTCTCGCAACCGGCCTCATGTCCACCCTAGTAGCAGTGTCCCAAAGCTCATATACACTTAGGATGGTCTTCATCTTGAACTTCCAGAGTGGATAGTTAGAGCCATCCAACTTTCGCTTTTGCCAAACGGTGGGATTCGCAGTCTTGCAGGCTGGGCCATCTCTCATAATCTGCTCGCAAACAGAAACACACTACCAAATCTTCTTGCTAGAGTCCATGCTCTGATACCATGTAAGAAAACAATACAATGTCTATGCTCAACAGAGAACAGGATCTCATACGCAAGAGAGAAAATCAGAGAGTATGGAGAATCAAAATTTCGATTACTATAGAACCGATATAATAGATGGCGCTACCTCCCAACTGTGTGCTCCTGTGAGAGAAGCTTCGATGGCGAGCTGGAAACAGTAGAGGATGGAGGCTGGATGCTAAGGAATCATAGTTGCTATAGCCAATGATGAAATGGGATTCATGGGCTTGCTCTTATATAGCCACTAGTCGTAGTCGGTTAGACCCAATTGGGTGACCGACCCAATCTGCCCAAACCAGGGTCAATCTTGAAATAGGCCACTGACCACACGATAGAACTGATGCACAAAATAGAGCAACTAACCTACGGTCTCCATTCGGCCCACATCCATCCAGGATCATCTGGGACTCCAAATGGGCCCCCAACCTGAGAGTGGGATGCCCAAAGAAATGCTCCATCTACCCTCAGTGCGGTCAGTCACGGGATGCCTTCCCACACTTGCGTGTAGCCTAGTTGGCAATGTGCCAACTCTGTCCAAACAACTCTGTCCAACCATCAGGCCACACATGGCCCCCATCTGGTGTCCTATTGGATAACGGGCTTACAAGTAGAATAAGCTAGTTCCCGCATAGTTACACGAGAGTGGAGCATTGATATCTAACAATTATTGTTAATACATATTTGAAGAGTGGTAACAAGTCAACTCTACCAAGTTTCATGAGCTTCAAAATGAAACAGGACTTGTACCATAAGAAATATAAATTACACCATAATGGGAGCATGAAAAACCCATTGGTATTTCTTTAACCATTTCCAAACTCTATTATCACATTGCATAAAACAATGAGTGATAAGCCATGATTGTACTAAAATCAATTTGTTTTGGTCAAGGAAAATTGAACTTGTATATTTGTTAGAGATTTAGACAATTTTACCCCATGTCTCTTTAAACTCATTGAAATGGGTCAAGAAAAGGGGAGAGTAACCACCTTTGCAAGTATGGTTACTAATCCATCATCTCCATTCTGAGGTAAAGATTTATAGCACTTATCTATATCAGCACAAAAGATAGTATTTTACTTGGAAGATTAAGAGATACCTTAAATATGGAACTAATTGTCCATAGTAATGAAGTATCTACTTTAAAAAAAGATTTGGCAGTTAAGGTTTTATTATGGGCCCATTCCTTCAAAAACTCCATTAGGAGCGTATATATTCTCATAACAAGTTTGGCCAGGGTAGAGTAAATACAGTTATGAGCATTGGTAATCCATCAATGAGAACCCCTATGTGTCTTAAAAATTGAACAAAGGAAAGGGAGACTATCATGTGATGGTACCAAACTTGGTACAAGTGGAATTAAATCCTTCAAGATATTAGAAGCGGCCTGTGTAGGGATGACCCGTGTATTTTCTTCCATGCAAGGGTTCCATTAGGTCTAAGGCTAGCCACAGAGCAAATCGAGTGAAAGCACTCAAATAGCATAGTATCACAGCATTTGTCTAATCTTGAGATGTACAAATGTGATTTAGCCCATTCAATTTCATTAATTACATCTTTGTTATCCAAAGAAATTTCATGTTTTTTGAATTTGTTAGTATTGAAGGTTTTAAGTTGGGTAGCATAGTTGTTCGAGAAAGAAACTTAGCCTCATGGTTATTGTTTAAATTGCATAGACATAATAACTCATTCCAAAAATTATTGACAAATTTAAGGGCCGAGGAAAAAAGACAAGGTTTACAAGGGATGTGATTTAAATCTTTGTAAGTTTTTGTTTGATAATTTTTCTTTGAAAGATTTTAATATCCAACATTTGAACATGTGATCCCCCTTTAATGTTATCCCCAAAATCTTCTATAGTAAATGGTTTAAATCATTTAAAAGAAGAGCACTCACAAAGAATTTCCTTTTTTTAGTCAATACTTCTCTGTAGTTAAGAAGTATCCAATTGATTGGTTTGTCATACTTTTACCCAAAAATGAGATTAGGAAGTACGTTTGTTAAATCAGGATAAAACTTATATAAGCATGGAGATACATTATCCCTTAAAGAGGCACTCTCTAAAATTCGAGAGGTGTAATGAAGATGCAAAATGCCCATGGTTTGTTTATTAAGAGAGTTTTTCACCAAAAGCATTCTTCCAAAAACCTCCATCAAGGACCTAGAACCTGTGACACACCAATCACCATTTAAGTCTCTTTGCCAAGGTAGGAATACTATTACTATTGTGATCATAGACCTCTTGCCCCTATTGGATATGGAGCATGAAGATAGAGTACTATTGCCAATTATTAAAACCATATTGCTGGGAGTATATGAGGGTGGTGTCGACACATCCACAATATCCTATCGAGGAAACGTAGAACCTCTATGACTATTATCACAACCACCTCTTGTGTAGCTTGTTCTTGATGTAGCTCCACCCTAGAAAGTGACCTCATTTCCTCTTCCATTTACTCTACCCCATATTTTGGTTTCATAAGGTTGCCATTTTCCCTAGAAAAGGAAGGGGGTCTAATCAAATTTTCAATAATAGAGTCCGTGTTCACCATCCATTGAAGAAAAGAGTTTGGCCTTTGGATTTTCCACATATTCCAAAAGTCCATGGATCATGAATTCTCTTATAAAGACAAAGGTGATAAGAGTTTCAATTATGGGTTTTGCCAATCCATTCAACCAGATGATGAATATGATAGAAGATGCTACCAAACTCATATTAGGGTAGAAGAAATCTAGGAGATTCACCATATACCAAATAGCATGGTATGAGAGAGTCACCACATTTCTCTGCTATACACAAGCACACCTGAGGAATGGTCGTAACTACTTCCACCAAAGAGATTTATAGTTTGCTACTGTTTTCATGGTAGAGTTAAAGCCCCCATGTACCAATAGTAGGACGTTGGAGTTGGAATATTTCCTTGCATCTAGTGTAGATAACACTAGTGCACAAGGAATGCTAATTGTTTTGAAGCCTGTCTATGAAACTTCTTTTAGAACTACTTGTTTGGATTTTTCCACTTATTTGTTTGCAAGTACACCCCAAAATTTGAGGGTATCCATGCTCAGAGGTGCCAATAGATTCAGACTGTTAAGTTTCCACATTTCATTTTGATGAGTCTCATAAGACAAAAAATTCCACCTCCCTAGCTGGCATGGTTGGCATACAAGACAATCCCTATGGAGTAGTGAGATTATCGTTTGCTTCGTGTTCCACTAAAGTAATAAATAAGTTGGAGAAATTATCCAACTTTCCTTGTTCAGATGAGGAAAGATATATTTTTCTTAACCATGGGAGCTCTATAGTGACTTCAGTAACACTGGTAGAAGATAGAGCCTTTTCTATTTTAGGAAGCATTTCTTCATGATGACAAACATTGATATCATCACCACTATAAATAATTTCATCAATCATAGTTCCCATTTCGAAAAGAAGTGAATTAGACTTTTATTACACTCTTATGGCTAGTAGCAAAATTCAATGTCCATTCTTCAATGCCTAGAGTGTGTAATAGTGTATTATCACCTAATTCCTTGGCCATGAAGCCTTCATCAATGATCTTCTTCTGAATCTCTTTATTGTAAAAAAGGGCAAGAGTAGCTTGCACCATAGGACTAGGAATGGGAAGATTATTGGAGTATCCCAAGTCCAAAAGATCAACATGCCATTGTAGAGCCATCTGCAAAATAATCACAAGATGTAAAGTCAGACATACATGCTTGGAATCAAGGTGACCAAACCATGATGGCAATATTTGTGTTTATGTTAAGATTAGATTATAACCCCTCAAGAAGGTCCAAGAATATATGCACACCACTGAACATGATATGATCATAGAAAATAGGTATTTATAAAGAGTTGATGTAGTTAAATCCTAAAATTTAATAGGATTCAATTAAAAACTTTTATGGTAGAACCTTTGGAGAAAACCTCAACTAGCAATGCTGATACTCAATAAGTTTAGCTAGGACCAAAAGAAAATGGAAAATAGGTTATGTAGTATTGTTGGACTTGTATCGATGTCCAAAATGAAGTACAAGAAAAAATCAAGAAAAGACACACGGATAGAAGAAATTCCTAAATCCTCAGTCACACATTTTTATTATAGTACAACTTCCCATATACATGAACATAAAAGATAATGTCTATATGTATGAGAAAGAAGATATATATGAGAATATGCCTTAACCAGTAGCGTGGATTAAAATATTTGTAAGAAAGTATCTCTTAAACCTATGTGTGGAGCATTATGTACATATAATGGAGTGTACATATGTATAAGATAATATACATATAAGAGCACGTGTGTGTGTGTGTGTGTGTGTGTGTGTGTGTGTGTGTACACCCATGTAAAGAGAATGTATGTATAAAAAAGAATGTACATATATTTAATCATGTACCTATGTAAAAGAAGGAGGATGTGTCATACCACGCAGCTCATTAGATTCAAAGACCATGTGGCATGCTTGCCCTTAATCCATGGGGTTCTTCATGTGATGATGAGCTTCAAGCAGCAAAACATGCTTAACACCTTAGCTATGAACTACATGTAGGTAGGGAGGTTGCTTATTGTTAGCTACCCCTTAGCAACTACACGAGTACAAGGACCTGTTGTAATGTACATAAACCCACAGACCTGGAGGAGACTCCAAACCTTGCTCTCATCTTCTCAGGACTCCAAGTCACTATGCTCTCATCTTCTCAAGACCCCAAGTCATTACGAGAATTGTTGCTACATATATCATGAACTATCCAATCATCTCATGAGCCCGCACCAAGAAACCAAGCAGAGGATATAATTCACGTCTTTTTGGACCCAGAAGTAAGGTTGATATGTGGTGACCTTAGTCAGTAGTAGTCATGGTATTGTTATGTAGGCCTCACTGTGTATTCTACTTCTCACCCACACTTGGATGCAATGAAGCTTCAAGCATGGCTTAGGATAGTCAATCTATGAGTCTACCAGTGAGTATATCCAGTCCAATAGAGACAAGCTGGCTATGGCATACAAGCAAACTTAGCAAAGTAATATGTCCCCCTTTGCATGAGATGAGCCACAAACCTACCTGAAGCAATATCACAACCTTCTATTGTGGGATGAAGAGTCAAGTGGATGCGACATCAACCTTCCATTATGCGATTGAGAAACAAAGGTGACATTCATACCTTTTATAGCATGTAACAAAGATATGGTGTTACAATTCCATGCATTCCTCCTTCCAAGCAACTTATTAGGTTTACTATTCACCTTCCCATTCACCCACTAACCCTTTGGATTCCATAGGTATATCAATGGTCCTTGTAATGCTCCTTAACCTTAAGTATGACCATTTGTACCAAGCTGAGAAGGATCTTTTTTTGACCCCTCCATGTTATACATAAATTCCTGATGAGATTCTTTAGAGATCATGATTATACATTGATCAAGTTAGCATTCTAAATAGGACACAATCAAATCCCTAATGATAATGAACCATTATCATTATGGAGTTAATATATTTAAGTGACCTCCCCACTATCCAACAAAAAAGATATAAATCTTATCATTCGACTCATTACTTATGGGTAAGAAAAATGATTTTTTTAAAATCTAACTATAATGTATATCGATTCTTAGCAAGAACTATCAAGAGAGAGAGAGACAGAGAGGGGGGTAGAGAGAGAGAGAGAGAGAGAGAGAGGCACACATAGAGAGAGAGAGAGAGAGAGAGAGAGAGAGAGAGAGAGAGAGAGAGAGAGAGAGAGGAACCCCTCAAGAAGGTCTGTAATCAAAATTGTGAGTCATGAGCATGTTATAAGTTCATGCAATGCACTAAGGTTTATTTGCATGAGAAGTTGGCACAAAATCACTATGCCTTAAGTCCAGCTATGAATACTTTAGATTCTGCATGTTTAGAGGACACCAAATGGCCATACAACATAAGAAACCAAAGAAATAGGGCAAAAATATCAAAGACTATCTACATCCAAAGAAGTCTTTGCCACGTAGCAAATGGCTCATGAGTGTTAGGCACTACTACACTGACTGAGAAGATCCTAAGGTCACTGTCATTGGTTTGTTAGACCTTTACACAAAGCTTGAGAGCTAGTAGAGGAGCTCTCAGCACCTTTACATGGTGCTTGAGAGCCAATAGATAATACACCAATGATATCTATATGATATCACATGGATCTTGAGAACAAGACGAAAGAGTCAGGGTAAAGGATAGAAAGAGAACATTATAAAATTAAGGAAGAGTTTGAGTATGTAGGTAAAGCACCTACGAAATTGCATAAAAAGTATATAAGAGATTTGATAAGAAATGACAACAATGTTTTTGCAAAAAACATTTATGCAAAAAAAATTGGAGCTTGGTGAAGTCCTGATAAGCATCTCTTTTATTAAAGAGGATGTTGGTAAGCTGAAAGGAAAGCAAAGAGTGGACACAAACTCAGAATACTTGCATTACTTGCATTTTGGAATGAAGAAGAGTGAGGTCCTTAAGTAGGCACCTCATACATGCTCACTGACATCACTGATGACTTCAGAGCTCCACAATCATCTCCTCAATTTGCTCCTAGATTCTCTCAATCATCCTATGTGGCTCTTCCACCACCTAACTGTGCTTGTGGGCACCTAACTGTGCCTCTAGCACTCACACATAGAAACCAAGGTGTGCCTGAGGCATACACTTGAGATATCCCATCAAACCCCCCCTCAAGGGAATGCCTCAGGCTATGTCAAGGATACATCTAGTCTCATAGTTTCTCATGCCATCTCATAGTGGTCAAGGATAAATCTATGGCTAGGTTCTCATGCTAGCAAGGGCTCCCATGGGTGTAAGGTAAACAAAAGGGATACAAAAAGACCTTCCAATGGTTATCTCCCCTGCATGTACATGCACACAATGTCTGCAGGAGGTACCATGGAGCAAAACATACACATGGCCTACATCATAAGGTGACCAGAGGTGTTTACAAAACACACAAAAAACACAATAGTTTATTGCATTCATTTTGGAGGACTATCCAAGCTGAGTACCTTGACATAAAAAGAGAGATCTGGAGCATACATAGAGATGTTTTAAAATGCATAATCTTCAAAGGATGCCTCATCTTGTGGAGGCTCATCAACTGAAAGTAGATTTGCATTTTCTGTCTTTGCTTTGGCTCTGCAAAACTTCTCATTATGGTTGTTCTTGCCACAGTGCTTGCATGGATTAATTTTGAAGCAGTCCTTTGAAAGGTGATTTGTCTTTTCACAGTGATTACAAGGGGTATACTTGCCCTTCTGGACTTTTATAGCATAAACAGTGTCATTGCCTTTCCTGAGCTCCATATGCCTTTCTTCTTCTTGTAGGGCAGAGATAATACCTTCAAGATTAGGATTAGGAAGATTTTTCAAAGTGGTAACTATGTGATCATAATCTTCAGGCATACTCTTAAGTAACACTGCCATAGCATCATCTGGAGTAATAGGAGAATTGATAGAAGCTAATTGAGTCATAAGACTCCACATGTAGTTGACATGAGCTGCCAAAGTAGTACCACTAGCCATCTTCAATTCAAAGAAAGAGATTTTAAGTGATAGTTTAGAAATGTGAGAGCTAGCACCAAAAATCATGTCAAGCTTCTGCCAAGCTTCTGAAGGAGACTCCAAGTCAGAGATATGGTGAATATAATCATCTCCTAAAGCAAGAGCAATGATACCATATGCTTTTTCTTCTCTAGCTGGATCCCTTGCCAGTCGTGTCGGAGTTGAGGATTCTCCAGCATTGGAGGCCGTAGAAGAAGCGGTAGGAGTAGGTTTGACAAGTCCCCATAGGTTCTCCCTCATCAATGCAAATTTTACCTTCATCTGCCATGTGTGGAAGCCCTTTCCATTGAACTTCTCTAGATTCAATAGGGTAGCCATGAGAGGGTCTAACCCAGATATTGGGCAGTGTCTATCTCTCTTACAAGGCAAAAAATAACTGAAAGACTTCCAAAATATGAGCACTTGTTGTAGCAAAGACTAGTGACCAATATTCAATCAATGATGCTTCTGCTCACATGCTTCATAGAAGTGGCTAAAATGAATACTTTCCAATCAAAACCAGGTCTAGCAATTCAAAACAAAACTGAAGCCACACTTGTATTAAAGTTATTGAAAGTTTCAAAAAACCAGAAATGCTAGAGTAGCATTTTATGTAGCATCATCTTCAAAAACTTGTCCAAAACTGTCAAAACCAAAAGGCTAAACTTGGAGGGCTTGTAGTTCACTCTTTAAAGCAAGGAAAAGAGGGCTTTCTGAAGCAAAAGAAAGCTCATATACCAAAGAGGGTCCAGCACAGAGGTTGGACAAAATGGTGCGCACTTTTGCCCGAGAGAGTTGCTACAGGCTGAACCTGATTTTTGACAATTTCTCCCTCGTTACTAAACCAAATGAGCTGAAAAATGGCTCAAAATCTTCGTCTTGAGGTCGCCCATCTACTCCTAAGAGGGCTCAGGCAATGGCGAAGCAGGCAGGGAGTATTGAGCAATAGAAGAAATGGTAAAAAATGTGCTGTTTGGGGAATGGCAGCCACCACAGACGTTTTTTCTTCAATTGCTTGCAGGTGGAAGTTCGCCCATACTAGAGGAGTTTCCAGCTCAGAGGGTTTGGGCAATGGTTGTTTGTAGGTGGAGAACCAAGCTCTCAAAGATTTTGGAAAGAAAGAGGAAAATGGAGAAGAAGAAGATGAAGAAGAAGATGATGATGTAGCAGAAATGGGCTCAAGGGGGATCAAAGGGCTCTGATACCATGTTGGTAAGCTGAAAGGAAAGCAAAGAGTGGACACAAACTCAGAATACTTGCATTACTTGCATTTTGGAATGAAGAAGAGTGAGGTCCTTAAGTAGGCACCTCATACATGCTCATTGACATCACTGATGACTTCAGAGCTCCACAATCATCTCCTCAATTTGCTCCTAGATTCTCTCAATCATCCTATGTGGCTCTTCCACCACCTAACTGTGCTTGTGGGCACCTAACTGTGCCTCTAGCACTCACACATAGAAACCAAGGTGTGCCTGAGGCATACACCTTGAGATATCCCATCAGAGGAGAGTCTGCATACCTACCACCATCTAATAAGAAAACAACATACTCGGTGGTAGTATTTACATGACCAATGGTAATGTAAACATTATCGATGATTATTATTACCACTAGTATTATAACCGATGGCAATACAATATTGTCACCTATTGTCATCATAGCACCACCAATAGTAGCTATAGTACTAGTGGTATTGTAAGCTATGGATTCATAGTTTCCCATGTAGCTCGATGCTATATATTAGTGGAAAGGACAAGACAAGCTCTTCGTTTGATCCAATTGTGGTTCATATCCCAATAAGCCATTTGGTAAGTTGGGATAGAAAGGGGAACCATGTTTTGGATCATAGTGGTAAGGCTAAGTGGGGGAGGGTGAGTTAGCATTCATTATACTTGTGCGTGTGGTTCGGTACTCCGATTTCCTTGCATTTTGGGAAAATCGTGCGACTGTTTATTGTGTGCTCCTAGGGGTGGTCTATACTACAACTCCTTGCATTTTGGGGAACTTGTGGACCATGATCATGAGTGCCAATGAATGCGATTGCTAGTGAGGAGTCTTGAGTTAAGGATTTATGATGTAAAGTTGTGAGATTTTAATTTCGTTAATTTATCATCAATAAAGAATGGAGGGAAGGGGGAGAATGGCGAGAAGGGGGAGATGAGATGGAAATGATGTGAGCAAAAACAGAGTACAAGATATGGGGAGAGGATTATGTAGGTGTCGCAATTCTCTCAAAGAGATATTCCACATGCGTAGGGGGAAAAACATAAGTCACATGGTCCAAAATGGGACTTTGTCATCATTAATGTTCATGACTATGTTAAGTGGAATAGCAAGTATTGTGGAATACAAAAATCATGGGGAGCACCTCGCATAAGGGGTCACTTGCTTGGCTACTAAAAAAAGAGCATTCAACATTGTGCAGCTCGGGAGCTGTTGCAATAGCTTGCACCTTGATAGAGAAGTTGCAATCTTCTAGGAAACTCCAAAGAAGATCGATTTGGGAAGGTCGAGGTGTAAGTGAAGTAGGGTCTACAAGCACACATGGTGATGGAAGTACAAGTGTTGTAGACTCCCATGCTAGAACACCTTGTGTGAACACTAACATGCAAGATAAATCTCCACCTATGGCTCATGAAGCTAGATCGGCAACTGTGACTCCTAATTTCAAGCAACCCACGATAGTTGAGAGCATCCAAATTAAAGATATTGCAAAGGGAGTATACCAACTATATATATGTGTGTGTTGTATGCATACTTTAAATCTTGCATTGAAAGATTGGTATATGCAAGTGCCATGGTTCAAAGAGATTGTTCATGAGGCTCAAGACATTGTGAAGTTAATATGATCAAAGCATTGTCTTGACGAAGCAATCTTTATGTCTCGTGATGGTTATACCATGTTACAACTGCTAGCAACCACAAGATTTGCCACATATCTTTACACTTTGCAATCCTTGGTGAAGTATATTTTCTTATATAGACATTTCATTGTGATGCATCCGAACAATGGATGTTAGAGTTGAATGATAGGACAACAAAGGAGAAGATACATGAACTGAAAGAAACATTGGGATCCCCTACATTATGGAGGCAGTTTGAGGATGCTGCTAATGTTATAAAACATATGCAATGTGGTGACGAGGAAGTAGGTCCTTCACAATTCATTCCAATGTTAGGATTTTTAATGTTTAGGGCTTAATTTCAATTTTAATGTTTAGGGTTTATGGAGCCCTAATGTCTGGGATTTAATGTGATGGACTAAGGGTATTGCATAGTGTTTAAAATTCCAATTGATGCATGGGTTTAGGTTTTAAGTTTTAGGATGGGATGCAATGGTCTACTTTGAATTTAATTTGCATTATGTTTAGGCCACTTTTTATCTAATTTGCATTCCTTTGGTAACCAAGCAACTCTTTCAACAGGGAAATACTATTTATCATAGCTCTCCTCAAATTCATTAATTTATTGATATATTAGCAACCAACTAAAAATGATTATGATCATTGGATGCATAAAGATTAGAATATCGCCATTGAATTAGGTTTGTTTAATGTAGATTAGAATACGGCCATTGGATTAGATTTGTTTATTAATAGGTTAAGTGTAAGTTGACCATAGCCTTCCTAAAATGCTTTATTATGAAATAATTCATTGATCCTATTCCTTAGTTGAACAAGCAACTGTTTCAATAGGGCAATAACTAATTGATCATATCTTTCCCCAAATGGACCACTATGAAATATTCTATTCATACATTTACAATGCAAAATGATTATGAATATTGGATGCTTAAATGATTAGACTATGACTATTGGATTATATTTGTTCAATGTGGAAAAGTGAAATTGTGAATTCTAAGGTGCCAACAATCCAAGAATTCCACTAGATCATATAGTTAAAGTTTCTTTTGTCTCTAAAAAGTCAAATTTAAGTTTCATGAGCAAGGACATAAAGTACAGAATTGCTATGATAGCCATCCAATGAGAAAATTTAATGCTTAAGCACATTAATAAGGTACACATCATAATATAATAATTAACAAATGTTAAACTTGACTAGGAACCTATGAACTTTAATTTGTGATGCAAAGGAAGGCGATGCTTTTGTGTTTTATAAATGAATTCCACTAGATCATATAGTACAATTTCATTTGTCTTCGAAAAATATTATGTAAGTTCCATGAGCAAGGATATAGAGGTAAAGATATATTCATTCTATTGCATGATCAAGAGATACTTTTTTTGGATTGCACATGTCTCATTGAAAGTAGTCTAAGGTAGATTTTAGTAGACTAAAATGAGGCACAAAGAGCTTCTATAATGATACTAGATAAGGTTACAGGACATATGTATAGAGTCTTAAATTTAATTGAGAGAGAGAGAGAGAGAGAACTTATTATGCAAGTGCTTATATGTATCCATGATAGGGTCAGTTCTTTAATTTCTATGGCAATTTTTATGGAAAATGCTTTATCACTTAATCTAAATGTGCCATAGGTTCTGGAGCCAATTTTCTTTCCAAGTTGTTTCTCCTACCCTGACATATGACAAGTGTGACACATTGATTATGTTACTATCCATGTGTTCTACCCTTTGAACCTCATCGCCTCTCAATCGTTGAGAGGATCCAGAGGCTACCTACTCTTCACCTACAGCTAGGGATATAGCTCAACCATAATTGGCTACAGCCTTCTATTTCTGTCCCCACTCTTACGCACTATGACTTATCAATCTAATGCAAGCACCTTACTCTTATGCTTGGCCCATGCACCCATCCATTGTGTTAAACTTAAGACATCAAACTCTTGTGCAAGAGTAGGGGCTACATTGCATTCTTCGATGAAGTGGGTCTTTGCATTCCCAATAAAGCTGTCAACCCAAAGCATGGCATCTGTCTCCCATTGCACTAGGCTGACAAGGTCATTATGACCTTCAAAATGTTAACAGTTCTTAGCATCATGAAGAATACTCCTCATCATAGTTTTGATTCCCTCTAGACTAGACATGGTTGACTCCATCCCACTCTCCTCCATATTGCACACCCTAACAAAAAAGGCATTCCAAATGCTTTTCATCACTCTTTTGTGATGGCTCTTACTCGTCTCTTCCCTTACTTTTTGCTTAGTGTCAGTAGTTGATGCCATGCTTGCAAGCAGATTTTACTATGTGTGTAGAAAGCTTGATCACTTGACACCAGCAAAGAGCTACATTTTGCCGCATAGTGGTGAGCAAGTAGGCATGTGACAATAACTAAGCACTATCTATCAACTCTAATATCTTGCATACCCACCCTATGCATTCTTTATTTTTTAAAATCACATCACATGCAAATGAATGATCATGCATCGATGTAAAAGTTTAAAGATCTCCTAAAAACTTAATATTATGTGAAACTACCACTAGTAGTGTTAATACTACCGCCGGTAGTGAACTACTGCTAGTAGTGTTAATACTACTGCCAATAGTTATCCGATTGCCAAGTCAAGGCCACCTCATAGCACAAAGGCATGACTGTGCTGTGATTGCATGAAATACGTCATCACAACATGTAATTATAATAAAAATTATGTGATTACGTAAATATACAAACCCAGTTCTTTCATTTTGGAAAATCAGTTGCTATGTGTCCTAATTTATTCCATGTGTAGCACCTTATTTCTTTCTTCTTAAAATTTACCATTTGCCTTTGGAGGAGAATCTATTTTCTATGGGACAAAACTAGCTTTATATTTGAAAAGGGGCTTTTTATCAAACTTCTTCTTGCTATGGAAGGGTACAGATTGGTGCAAACTCTTCCCTTCTTTGGGTATTCCATTCTTTCATTTGTAGTTCATAGTAAGTAAAGTGGCAGAATTGAGTGAATGGGGATGGAACATATTAATACCCCCTCTCAAATTGAACTTTAAACCTACTATATACTTTCTCCATTGATTGCTCTCACTCACTTTCTCTCCTGATTGCAATTGAAGTAGGGTCTGCCAAAACCTATTAATGTATGAAGAGGGTTTTTCTTTATCATATTGCCTTATAGTGTCCCATTTTTGCCTTGCTTTTGCCTTGAAGTGTGTTGGTAGAAAATCTTTCTTTATAAGCTTTTTGAAAGACTTCCAAGTATTCAGTCCTCTTCTTCATGCTCAATAATGTTCCACCAAAGTGTATCTTTCTCCACTAAATGATTAGTAGCACATTTGATTATGTCTTTTTTAGGAATCGCGCTCCTAAATAGTAATCCTCTAGCTGACTAATTCATGGTAAGACAATGCGTGCATCTTTCTTTCCATCAAAATTTTGGAATGTGAAATCGTTTCTACTTATTTTGTTTCCTTTCTTCAAACTGTGCAGGTCATCATGTCTAATTTATTTTCCTAAGGATGTAAAATCATCTTTAGAGTCAAAGTCAGATGTCTATTGGTAACTGGTGCAGAGACTATTGATAATTGGTAGCAAGTCGTCATGACTCGTGCATACAAGAAGAGAACCACTAGTACAAAGCTATTAAAGCTCATAAGTAATGAGCTGTGGGTAGAGAACAGAGTACAGAGCATTGCAAAATTACTATAAGCATATTCACAAAAGGCAAAGTTGGAATTTTTTATTGCCTTAGAGAGATATTTTTATAAGCCATCCTGGAATGTTGTAGGCAAGAATAATTGATGAAATGCAAAGAGCCAAAATAATGTGAATTGCTACTGAGGACAACTTGTATTAAAGGCTATTGCAATTAAAGAACATCCATTAAGGCTTTTTTTCCCATTACTGATGTGTAGAACTTGATCGCACAATCTGTTGATGAACTAATGGGCCATAGTAGGGATAGAGACTCTTATAAGAGAGATGATGTTATGAAGGATCGTATTGTTGACATGGAAGAGACACGAATGCTTTAGAGGTTCACACAGATATGCTTCAAAATAGCTTTGAATGCAAGCCTAGGAACTTGAAACTTGCCGAGTTTCTCAATGATGCTCCAAACAATTTCAATCACATGGGCTTACCTTCCTTTCAACAGCCTTAATTTCAACCACTCTTCCAAATAGGTGCCCACGACATTGAAGATAAAAATTGATAATTAGTTATGGAGACTTGATGGATGAGACACGATTAAGCTAAGGTGGGATGGAGAAATTTAGTGTGAGATGCAAATAGGTGCCAAATTAACCTAAGCTTGTGAAGGGTGCTGAATTAAATGTGATTCATGGTTCACTATTCATAGAGGAATCCAAAAGCTTCCCCAGTTGCTACCCTGAGTGAATGAGGGGGAGGGAGGGGGAGGGAGAGTTGGGGGATACAAATCTCCCCCCTAATACCATTGAGACAGTGATAATCATCTAGGTACAAATCTCCCCCCTAAGATGAATTCTGATTTAGAGTATTTATAATATTTCATTAAAGCACAAGGAGCCAAAAATAATCCCTCTTTTCCAAAATGGATTTCTTTGATTGTTTACAAAGCCACCTTGGGCTCCTTAGAGAGAGAGCTATTTGTGAATTTCTGTATGTAATTCTCATTAAAATATAAGAATGTGTTTTTATCTTCATGGTAAAGGAAGTTTTGTTTTTGAGACCAACATTACATATAGCCATGTTTTTTGAAAAGAAAACTTTTAGTCTTGTGTTTTTGTAGAAGAGACTTCTTGCATGCTTTATGGTTGTAGGGAAAGGGCTTTGGAAGGGCCTCCAGAGCCCTTTCCCAAGAGGGAAGTGTTGAGAATGCAAGCAAGTGACTGGAGGCCATAAGCAACCTTTTCCAATAGCTTCCCAACCGGAAAGGATGACCCTGGCCCTTTTTAATCTTGACTGTCTTGGCTATGCATCTGATTCAAGCACATTGCTACATATGGCCTTGACTTGTGCTAAAAGCCATGTAGGTTTGTGTTTGTAGTCTGTGTTGTCAATTATTTCTAGCCATTTGCTTCTGTGTCAATCACTTTGCTTGCTCCTTGTGTCAAAGCTTGTTTTGTCTTTTGTGCCATGGGTAAGGTCCTTTTTCCATTATGCTTTGAGTTCTTGTTAACCAAGCAACCAATTTGAACTCTTGAGCATGTGGTGGGTTTAGAGGTCTATCATTAGTGAGAATGTGTGCCATTGGAGACCATCAAGGGCTCTTTTTTTACAAACATGAACGATAAAGTGGAGGTGAAGAGATTTATGTACATCATTGATCATCATATGATATGATCAAAAGTTGATTGTCAACCTCACTAGTAATCAACCTAAATAGTTCAAATCTAATAGGTTCTATGTGTTGTGAGACCAAGGTAGTAATTATGTTATTAGCTATAGATTTGAAATCAACCGTGTGCCATGAGATCGAGGTAGTGTGCTATCTTTATCTTGTTGTTAATACATGGAAGAAACTTGAATAAAACATGATGCAAACTCATTGAGACTACCTAATTATGATCTTGTACATTGTGGTGCAAATCATGAAAAGAGCATCAAATGTAGAGTGGTGGTGGGGAAGCGAGAGAAGCCGAGGTTATCGATGGTACTTTTCTTTAGTACTCCTTTTACCGCACTCTCATTGAAGCTCTGACTCTATCTATCCTACATCAAGAGTCCATCACTCTCATCTTCCTATTGCCTTTGTACTCATGTATGGAAGTACAATTACAACATTTTATTTTTAGTCTTAAGTGGACAATGCAACATGACAATATAGGTACAAATAATAGATTTATACAATGACTGTGTAGCAGATTGGAGAAACATTTCATACATGGAGTTTGAGAGCCATCAAAAAAGGAGGATACTTTCATGACATTTGCTAACTCAAGTTTTATTCCTAACATGATATTGGTAAGATCTTTGATCAAAAGATACCTCAATGCAATTTTAGAATTTTTCTAAATATTCCCATTAAAGGGGTTCTACATGGAGCAATTGAAAGGGTACCTCTACACAAGGTCTTTAGCCAAAGTAAATGGATCATATCAAATGATAACAAGTTGAAACTTTGTAATTAGTGTTGTAAAATCGAAATTCTTATACAAGCTTATGAGGACAAGTGGATGGTCATCTACCAATTTGCCAATGGGTTGAAAATCAATGGGGATTGTGATTCCTACATGTGATTTATTTCAATGGGTCCATGGATTGTTGAGATATAAATTATAGCATGTGCACTATCAATAGTGTGGTGATAGAGTTGTGCATGTCCCACAATGTAAACTTAACAGGATTCCTAAAATAGCTCATGTATCTAACCTTGCACATCTCTATTTAGCATAGGAAAGCGTGGATATTGTATAATATCTTGGTATGCAACAAGTACCTCTATCCTCTCTCTCCCAACTTCAATACATCTCATCATGAATTAAAGCATCAAGGCTCAAATCTCAAGTCTAGCTCTTATTCACTTCACTCGAATAAGTAAGATCATCCAATAGTTTCTTAGCTATACATGCCAAGTGTTAGTTTTCAACCCACCAACATCATAGATCTTATTTGTAGTTTTCAACCCACTAAAGTCATAGATCTCATTTTTTTAAAAGCTCCATGTCCCTTGTGTGTAAACATCTCCCTAAGCCAAAAAATAATATACTTTCAAAAGTGCAAAAGTTGGACACAAAGAGTACTTTTTTAAGTGCTCAAAAATTTAAGAAAAGAAATTTTTCTTATTAGCATTAATAATGCAACTTTGAATTATCTTTTGCAAGCAATAGTTATTTTGACATTATAAGACCAAATCATCTAAACTAAGTCTGAGAGTTGAAGTCACACTATAAGATGTACTGGTCCATTACTTCAACTAGGAAACTCCACAAGGAGGAAGATCTACCAATAACCAAACATGGGAAGGTAGTGACAAGATGTGCCACAAGAAACCAAAGTATTTTCTTGAATTTTTGAAAAGGAAAAAAAGATGTGCCACATGAGACCAAATGCTTTAAGGCCAAAGAACATTATTGCTAAGGCTAAGGAAAACTTTCCATCTCTTTATTTTTACTTGGCCAACACTAGAGCATTTTATAAAAAATGCTAAAATCTTACAAAACCATGTGGCACTTTCTAATCCTTTAGATCAATTGGCCTATTATTAGCTACCTACAATATAAACAAAGTGAATACTATTGAAAAGGCATGCCCAAAACACAAGGGGAGGCAAAGAGGGGATGAAGGAAGGGTCAAGGAGAGGGGAGTTCAATTAGAGAGATAGAGAGAGATAGAGAGAAGCCCCAAAATAGGTTGTTGCAAATAATTGTCCTAGATACCATGAAAAACCACAAACGTGTACCAATCATGTGTCCACAAAATAGGGGTGCTCCAAACATTCTCCACATTATTTTCTGAATGAAAATGTGGAATATCCTCACTAAGCCCTTCCCTTCGAGGGGCAGGCCAAAACCGAGCTACAGAAATATCGATGCGAAACAAAATGTGGGTCTTTTATGGTCACTTGCGACAAGCATACATACTATAGTAGATACCACGTAGAGTAGTGCAAGACGAATATTGGGAGGGCTGCAATGTCCCTTTACATTCTGTACATGTTGAGGAAAGAACATTTGAAGTCCACATAAAGCTGCCGATCTACATGAGGGTCGATTGCTCCTTTGACATACAACAATGCTGTATCCTGTCGAACCAAACAGAACGGCAGGGAGCACTAGGTAACGAAGAGGAGGAAGGGGAAGAGGGGGGCGCGGCCCTTCTTGTAATTAGAGATTATCCGGCATGCTGTAGTAAACCTCCAAAAAATAAATGCACAGTAGCCCATCTGAGGGGAGATCTATTAGATATGCTGCTAGTTTTAGGCTAGGATGCTCATAGCCATGAGACGAGTAAACAGTGAGTCACTTTCCAAAAGATCAGTGGCATGTAATGGTAGATTTTTAGTATCCAACAGTGGGTTTATTTTTTGGGGGGGAGACGATAACAGGACAGGTATGAAAGACAATGTACACACACCCATCTCATGGGTGCCTCCGCTTACAGTTTGAAGTAGGATGTGCCCTGATAGCTAGATTTTTGCTCATGAAACTTACTGTCTGCAATCGTTTGAATCGAGGGTCGATGTACACATGGGTTCAAACTGATGATCACCTAGTTTCCAAAAAAGAACACCCCCAAGATCAGTATTAAGACTTTTAGATGTCTTCTTTCAATCCAAGCACCAGCATTGAAACCGGGGAACAGAGAGCTCAAGCAAAGCTTCAGGACTCAAAGCCTCGAGCTCTCTTCTTTTCATTGTTGAGAGAACCACTCTTCCTTTCCGCTCTGCACACGGGTGAGCTACCATTCTCATCCTTTTGTACAAGCGCATGGCTGCTACAGCATCTTCATATGGGTCATGGGCCTTACGTTCCTGAATTCGGTACCTGCAGCATTCGAAAGTTTGTCCAACTAGGTAACTGGCCTCGCTACTCTTTAAAGGATTCCGACATTGACATCTCGTTGCTCTATAATATGATTACTTCTGAATAGGAGCAACGTATTAGAGATCAGAATGATCACATACCCGAGGTATGTCTTTGTAAGATATTGCAGCTTGTTGCAGACATTGTTCGTTCTCAGGAGAGGCGGATAAAACGCTGTATCCCTGTTTGCAACTTACAACCTTCAGGAAGAGAGCCTCATCTACATGCATGGGTTCACTTAGACAATGCAGAGACTGCAACGACTGTATGAGATTCATTACCTTTGAAGGTGTGGTGGATAATCGATTCCCAAACATTTCAAATCATAATGCAATGAATGTCCGATAAGGAGTTTGGCATTCTGTGTGCTAGCCCAGGACTTCGTACCATTGTACAAGATTTTCTCCACTGCTTCTCTTGCCATCTTAACCGGCATGGCATCAACAAGGTCCTCCGGTCGAATTCCTGTCAGCTCAACTCTACAAAACGAATGCCTTTACTAACTGTATGCATGATGAAACGACTTCTTACAGAAGGGTATTAGAAACAAACTACCTGTAGTCTGTTACTGGAAGTTCCGGCTTCACGTAGGTACACAATAAGACATTCTCATGCTCATCTACGAGGCAGAACCGGGCACATAGATCAAAAGAGCCATCTTGACCTCCTCCTACCATCTCACAATCTAAAGCCACTGCAGGTCGTCGACCAACTTTATCTGGTTTATCAAGGGAGAACGTTTTAGCCGCTTGTACTCTCTTTTGCTTGTTCATGCCACCGGATATCGCCAGCTGCAAAACCTTTCGTTACTGTTCGACTTGTTGCATTTTATCATGCGAAGCTTGAGATACAGAACCAAGATAAGGTGAAAACACACGGAACAGTAGTCTTACTGGTCCACAATGAGGTGAAGCTGGCAGCTGGCAGAGAGCCTGATGTTCCGTGAGGGCTTCAGCGCTTTCCAAGAAGTTAAGGCACAGGGTGCAGCCCCGCTTTGCGAACTCTTCTGCACAGTCCTTCTTGGCTAAAGGTCCTGCATTGCATACAAGACCTTAAAATGAATAGAAGCATTCCAGAAACAGGATTTGCTAACCAGAGGCGTCCAGAAAAACTGAGATTAGGCTAATCCAACTCTACAATGGAGGTATTCTCATACCTAGAAGGTGCTCACGTAGAGCATCGAGGCATCTACAATGCTTCTTGCAGTACGC
The DNA here is from genome assembly GCF_047967505.1 of Dipteris shenzhenensis. Classification (NCBI taxonomy): domain Eukaryota; kingdom Viridiplantae; phylum Streptophyta; class Polypodiopsida; order Gleicheniales; family Dipteridaceae; genus Dipteris; species Dipteris shenzhenensis. Next base: position 11,480,066 of record NC_141611.1, read on the forward strand.
GCAGAGGGGCTCATGTGGAGAATGCCCAGCTTTCGTCATATGTTGCAGCAGGAACTCTTTCTGTTTGAACTGCTTAAAGCAAGCTGCACATTTGTTCAACCTGGCACAGACAAACACTTCCATCAGACAATCTTTGTTCCTTGTATGACTCTATAAGAGTGAATTCCAACACGATAATAACTCAAATCATACGAAGAAATCATGACAGCAACTCCGGTTTACTGCGAGAACGGTTCGCTTCTTCCCTACTAGTATAGCAGCACATACTATACTCAATCCCGGCACTTAGCACAGTGCGAAAGGTAGCACAAGAAGCGAAGCTGCAAAGCGAAAGACACAAAGCCTCATTCACAACCTTGGAAATGCAATGCACGATCAAATGCAGGTAGAATTTTTCAGGACTACTTTCATCAAACTTTCCTTTCACTGTTGGGGGGCTCTTTGGTTCCTATCTAACATCCCTATCGCTTGAATCTACTCAGCCGACATCAATTGAAACTTTTAAACCCCATGATCTGCAACGCCCTCATGTATTACTTCCGACCGAAATCATTGAAAGTTTTTTACCCTATAACTCTGCAGCACCTCAGCTGTCGCTCTTCGCCTCCAGAAATCATGCAATTACATGGCAGCATTGTAATTGACATTAGGTGGATTTTGCTTAGGAAATGCTAACATCTTCAGTTGATTTCACTTCTCAAAAATTATGGCATATACAGCGTTTGCGACCATTTTTGCCTCGGTCTAATCACCGTACGGACCATGGCGATCGCTACTAAAACTGGTAGCGGGTGAATTCTCCTGTTGCGAGACACTTGTCGGGCTTCTAATACTAATGCATGCTGCCATAAGCATACCGTCCGCCAAATTTCATCATCACCTCCTGCGACTCTCTCACCTTCTCCGCTATGTTTCATCGAAAGCTATAGGGAGAATACTAACCCCCGTGTACAAGCTCTCAAGCTCTTACATACAGTCTCGACTGGTCACAAGTCTCCTTTTCTCCTTAATGTTCTCTTCCGTACGTTGCCGTACGTTGCATTCAGAGAACATATCACCTAGAAACCAGAGGCCAGCTTTGCTACTTACCACGTTAATCCGGGCAGTTTCACGGAGATGACCGGCACTCTTCCGCGTTGCGACGCTCAGACAAAGCAAGTGCGTAAAGATTGCTTTTCGTGTGAAGCAACGCAAGGAAAAAGTAGGGGAAGCAGGGGGACAAACCTGGGAGCGGCGTCGGATTCTTCCTGGAAGGGATGGGGGAGATGCGGATGAGGAAGGGAGGGGGAAGAAGAGGAGGAGGAGGAGGAGGGGGGGGGAGCAGGAGGAGGGGAAGCGCCATGGGAGTGCAATGTGGGAGGATGATCAGCAGGATCAACAAGAGCTTGCATAGTGGTGTAGGAAAGATGCAGCACAAAAACAACAGAGATGAAGATAATACAAAGAGCGTCGTATTTAATTTTGTGGCTTTCCCGCCCTTTTGGGATTTTGTTAGAGCTAAATCTTAGCGAGGTTTCACACACAAGGCTCCCCAATTCTACCAAAGATCAATATATCACTATTGCAAATCTTCATGAAGATATTCCAACGTACAAATCTTTTGAAACAATCATAAATGCATAAAGACACCAATTGTAAAGAAAACATACTTTAGCATAACATATGCTTAGCATTAAAAGTAATTCATATATTATTATTTAATATTCCCATCCCCCTCTCTCTCTCTCTCTCTCTCTCTCTCTCTCTCTCTCTCATAGGTACTCCTCTTTTATGCACCAAGTTTAAAGAGCAAATCCAAGAGAGCTACCCCAACATATAAAGTGGTACTTCATGCGGGCTCTTTTAAAGTCATCATAAATTACAACAGAGACCCCTAAGGAAAAGTATCATTTCTTTCCCCAAAAAAAAAAAGAATTTCCAAAAGTAAAAGTACCATTTAGTATAAGAAAATATACATTTTGAAAAATGGAATAACAAAAACTTTAACATGCTTCACTATGTATAGCCTAGCAAGTAGTACTACAAAGTCACCAAGAAAACTAGTCACATGAGTAGAAAGAAATTCCCAATGAAATGATATATTAACATGCAACTAACAATAAACAAAAGTAGTTAAAACATAACTCAATGAATGCCTCAATGACCGTCTACAGCACACACATGCCAACCAAAATGTTCCACAATAAACACAACTAGAAGGAGGAAAAAGTCCACACAAATTAAGATAGAAAGTTCCAAAACCAACTCACGAACAAATAGAGAACAATCTCTTTCTCATGGAGACAAAAACAACAAAACATGTAGCCATGAAAAACAAAGCCAAACATGTAGTCATGAAGAGTAGGAGTAAGAAAGAAGGCAACAAATCATATTGTGTTTGCTTTGTTATTAAGCCATTGTGGCATTATGAGTATTGCACTCTTGTTAGCTATTTTTGGATGTTAGTGCTAGCTACAATGGTCATTGATGTCTCTAGGCTACTGGTTATTACTTTGTACATTGGTCTCAAAGTAGGTGACTAGTCCTCTTAAAAATAAGATTAAGCAATAATCAACTCCTATTGACACTCATCCAACCTTACACTAATAAATTGAATGCTAGAAGTTAGTCTCCCTTCAAATTTGATGCTAGAAGATGGTCTCCATTTAGATTAATTCAAGAACTTAAAACAGGGTCCCAAGATCGCTAGTGCTAGCTACAATGGTCTCAAAGTAGGTGACTAGTCCTCTTAAAAATAAGATTAAGCCATAATCAACTCCTATTAACACTCATCCAACCTTACACTAATAAATTGAATGCTAGAAGTTAGTCTCCCTTCAAATTTAATGCTAGAAGATGGTCTCCATTTAGATTAATTCGAGAACTTAAAACAAAGTCCCAAGAACGCTAGTGCTAGCTACAATGGTCATTGATGTCTCTAGGCTACTGGCTATTACTTTGTACATTAGTCTCAAAGTAGGTGACTAGTCCTCTTAAAAATAAGATTAAGCCATAATCAACTCCTATTGACACTCATCCAACCTTACACTAATAAATTGAATGCTAGAAGTTAGTCTCCCTTCAAATTTGATGCTAGAAGCTGGTCTCCATTTAGATTAATTCGAGAACTTAAAACAGGGTCCCAAGAATGCTAGTGCTAGCTACAATGGTCATTGATGTCTCTAGGCTACTGGCTATTACTTTGTACATTGGTCTCAAAGTAGGTGACTAGTCCTCTTAAAAATAAGATTAAGCCATAATCAACTCCTATTGACACTCATCCAACCTTACACTAATAAATTGAATGCTAAAAGTTAGTCTCCCTTCAAATTTGATGCTAGAAGATGGTCTCCATTTAGATTAATTCGAGAACTTAAAACAGGGTCCCAAGAACTGCCTTTTTAAAGAAATGATAACATGTATTTTGGTTCACTACGAACAAAGCAAATAGTAGTTGAGTTGCTCAAAGTCCCATGAGAGTTACCTATTAGTGCACCCCACAAGGACCTAGATCTATAAAGGTAGAGGCAATAGAATTATCAACAACAAGCATAACCTCAATAGCACAAACTGAATATTATCAAGGAGGATGTTGACCGCACTGATCCTTTCCTTGAATAGCTTTAGGAAGACAAAATTACGGTGCAATTATTGTAAAATCTTTATGCCATCAAGCAAGGGAAGGAACCAACGGCATGTTATGGAAAGGAACCTTGGAGAAAGGCTTTGGTTTCCATCCGAGTGTCTAGTATGCTAGCCTACCAAAATGAGAGGCATATAAAAGGAGAATGCAAGATGAAGATGAAGTAAATGTGTGATCTATGTGACCATTGTTGAACCCACTAAACAAAGGTTCTCAATGTAATCAACACTCAATGAAAGGCCTCTACAAATCAAGCAGACAAACAATGGTGACCACGAAGTAGCAAGCAGAATGAAGCATCAAGTGATCCATACGTGAATGTGTAAATCATCTAGACCAAACCCAAGTGAAGCCGAAGTTTGAGGAGCACTACACTGAGCCAAATGGTGGGGCCACAATGTCAGCTGGAGTTTGAATGTAAATCAAAGAGGAACCTACCCCATTGATGGTGGGTAGACACAATCAATGTAAATTCTTGGCACATAGTACCTATAGGCCTTGTCAAAAGGGAGACCACACGATGCAATAGGGGTTGTTCATTGCTATTGTGATTCGAGTGAATGACAATAGCAATAGAGATTCTAGTGAATTATGAAGAGCCAAAAATTGTGTTTCAAAAGGGCTTGATCAAAGATGAAGTGGGATAGACAGTGATTCAAGTAAAGCTAGCATGTTATATCAGCCAAATCAGTGACAATGGCCAAATTAGGAGTAGGCATAAAAGAAATCAATGTGGGTATGCACAAAGAACCTAAGATGATATAGATCAATGATGAAAGGCCCCTTAAATTCCTACAACAAGTGTAATTCAATCGAGGAGAAAGGCATGGCATGATCGCCATATCAAGAAAAGAAATATTAAAAAGGGCATGACCATGTTACTTTACAATCTCCCATTGGATCAGGAAAACAAAATATTCTCTAAATATGGGTAGGGTTGTACCGAATCAAGCATTGCTTTCAGAATGAGGCTATCATCTTGGATGAAGACCTAGAAGGTGAAGAATTGCCAAACTAGTCAATGGATTGAAGATCAAGGAGTTTTGGTTAGAAGCACAATTTGTTAGTAGTGGAGGGACCCATGTTAGTCAACCAAATGAGCGGAGCTAGCAAGCGGTTGTTTCATGTTCATTCAAGATTAATGTTAAGATTGGGCAAATTATGCATAGAGACACCAAATCTAGCCAAGAATCTTCAACAGCAAGGGTCTTTTTTAAAAATATGAGCAAGGGTTATTAAATGCACATGATGCAACAAAATGAGTGAACCTCGTGATGAAGAGGGCATCATGAGTGGAAGGGCATGAGATCCCAATAAATGTTCGAATATAAAAGGATAACCTAGACTCTTAATTAAAGCTATTTGCACTTTCATATTCTCATTTTTTAGAACATCATCTACAGTTATGAGAGCTATTTATTTTGTTTTTTGCACTCTCATTGCATCCCAAAACCCACATCAATTTGTTATCACCCTCAGTCTTTCTATAGAACTTATGGATTCTAGTAGCTAATCCTACAAGAAAAAAGCAAAGCTCAAAGCAACTAAATGGAAACCATTTCTTCCAAAAGGAAGGGATAAGTGAAGGATAAATACTAAGTATAGACATGAAAGAATGCAAAGGTTGAGAAGGGAAAGGGGTAGACATCCAACCACCACTAGAGTGAAGTTGGTCACTAGTAGCCACCAACTAGGTCCACTTGATAGGCCTTCAAGGATAAAGGCTAAGTATAGACATGAAAGAATGCAAAGGCTAAGAAGGGAACGCGGATAAACATCCAACCACCACCAAAGTGAACCTGGCCACTAGTAGCCATCAACTAGCTCCACTTGATACACCTTCAAGGACTCACAGGTTACCATAGAGTCCCACATTCAATCAATAGTGGGAAAAAAAGTAATCAATACATATGAAGTGGCCAAAAAGACTTTCCAAGTCGTAAGAAATTGAATCATCATCAATGAAGAAGCAGTGGCAATAACCTTTTGATTGCTTGCCAACGATTATGAATCACCAAAGCCCATGAAATCCAAACACGATGATCTTTTTTTGGATGGTGGATCATGGTTACAAGGCAAAGGCTACATCACAAACAAAGCAAAATATCTAGAAGCAAACAATTTCTTTCACTTCCTCTCACAACAAATTCAATCGAAGGCTCCCACACCAAGGCAAAGCCTATGAGCCAAAGGTGAAGACATAAGGCTGAGGCCACAAATAGGCATCTAACTCGAGACACGAAAGAAAAATGTCAACCCAAACGCTTGGGTTGAAGTCTTAGAAACATGTTGATCTAACCTCTGATGAGGTACCAGTCTCCTAATCAAGCTCCAAGTTAAATTCACAAATAAGGCATCCATGATTTTGACGAGGGACCAATCCCAGGTAGAGGAGCTCCTAAAACTTTTGACAAAACCCATTGAGCCCTATTAGCAGAAGGCACATAAAAAGGATGACAAAGGTTCGAATTTGTCAACAGCTAGATGGTCGTATTTTACATTGACCCTAGGGGATTTGTTAATAAAGGCCACCCCCTCTAAATGAATTTCCACCAACATTAGGTCGACTCAAGGGGAAGAAGTCATTTGTTGAACTTTGAGCTCAGGAAGCTAGCCCAGTGATCAATCTTACCAAGGAACCCAAGTTCAAACTCAAAGAATGTGAGAAACCATGAACATAATTTGTAGCCCCTTAAATGACATAGCAAGCCTTGCTTTTTTGTCATCAAATGGGATAAAAAATTTGGCGCCCCTCGAATGAGGTGGCAAACCTTGCATGTCACTCATCAAATGGGACACTTAGGAGTTAAAATGAGGGAGCAATATCCTTTTCACTCCAAGTCCAAAAGAATACGGAGTAGTAGGTCTGGCCAAAGGTCATCCAACTCTAAGTTGCAAAAGCTAAGAAGATAGGGGTACAGTACAATGCTGCTCGAAACCACCATCACTAGTATCCCTGAATCTTTAAGGTAGAAGCCACGCATATTTAGGAACTACTATGTGATTGTGGAGACCAACCAATCCCCCGGAAAAGGAGAATCCCAATGCAACAAAGGAGCTTCCAAGAATGAGGACATGACTAGAGAAACAATTGTGTAATGTTGAACCTCCTAAATGAAGGGAATCAATGCAACAAATTACCAAATGAAAGACATCAATGAAGTGAGCAGTCGAATGAAGGCCGACCATGAAGCAATGAATCAATGAAGCACAAGGTGATCTATTCATGAACGTCCAATCATTTAGACTAAATTAATGAAGTTGAACCATGGAAGCAGGGCTTTGAGTTTAATGGTGGAGCTACAAAATGAACTAGAGCTTTGGCACAAGTTAGGGAGGCCCTGTGGTCCCATTGATTGGTAGGTGCAGTAAATGTAAAACTTTTCAAAAGGAACGGTATAAACGGGATACCAGATGATGTAAGAGGGGTTGTTCATTGCTATTGTGATTAGGGAGTCCATTTAAGACCAATAGACAAGAAAGAAGGGTGCATTGAATATAGCCATTGAGCCATTTGTACTAGCTTGAGCAAAAACCATGTGATGAATAGAACACCTCTTTGTTTCATTCATTATGCAAAGTCAAAGAATTGTTTGTATTGTTTCATTCTATTTTCCATTCATATTCATCCACCATTATGTGTATTCTCTTTTGGTAGTTTGATATTTGCATTCCACCTTAAACAAATGCTTCATTAGGCTATTTGGAAATGGCACTATGCTTCACAGACCGAGGATTGACAAACCAAATGCATGTATAAGTGAAAATTTTCATACTGTAATTTGTAGCTAACAACCACTCAGAATTGCATAATGGATGAATGCTATCATAACGGCAAGAATTACCAATCGAAAACCAATGACTTAACAAAGCAAGCTATGGTGTTGTTGAAAAACTAGGTGAAAAAAGTTCCCCCATAATGGAATTTTTTATGTACACTTGGAGTGATTAGCTACTACTATTTTAGGGTGTCCATCACCAAAACTAGCTCCCACTGTGGTTGAAGCACCAACCTGAGGTCCAATAAGCATTGTGAAAGTGGGAGAAACTAGTTAAAAGGAGCCAAAAACCAATATGGTTGCGGTAGAATGCCTTGGCAGAAGCTCTAATTAGATGGTTCAAGCTAGAAGAGCTATTGATTACACATTCGCATAGGGCCTTCTAGAAAAGGAAAGGGCATAAGTTGGGAGGAGTAGAACAACCTCAGTAAAGAAGTACCAGATCTCATATGAGAGGCTGAAGAAAAAGATATGGAAATGAAGACCATGACCATAATTTTAGTGCACAGAAAGAGCCCTTAGGAGGGGAGAGGATTGGCTCAAGAGACTTGTGAGGGCCAGATATCAAAATCAAGTGCAAAGACAAAATAATGTTCCTTTTTTAGTCATGGCTACAAACTTAAGGATGCAAGAAGGTCCAGAATATGATTGTTGAATGACCTTAGGGCCATGAAGATTAACATGACTATAGGCCAATTGTTGGGATTGGTGCCTAGATACATAAAAAATATGCATCATCATCTACATAGAAGATTCAATTCGTCATCTATACAAGGAATTTGAAGAGCCTAGACCACTCCCTAAAAACTAGCAACTAAAGGAGTTCAAATTTTATGCTCTTCAATGTGGGGTAGAGTAGTTAGGTTAGGAATAGGTATAAGCCTTTTGAGTCCAATCAAACCAAGATTGGGATGAAGTGGTTCTAGAAGTAGCAATTCAAATATAAGGTCAAAAGATCTTTGGATTTACCCTTCATGGTGGTATGAGATATTTTGATGCAATGTGCAAGGAGTTGGGGATCACCAATATTAAAATCAGTAATGCGTAAAGCCAGTTGGGATGGTCCATGGTTTGGTAGTTTAAGTTGCCTGTATGCCTTTTCCCATGGTTTTTATTATTCTTGGAATGGAGTGTCGTGGTCCTATCTGATCCTATTAGGATGACCTTGGTTGTGCCAAGCTAATATTAAGCATGATTGGGCAAATGACCAAATTAAAATTCCAAAGGGAGAGGGCGGGGGGTGGGGGGGGAGATACACTTCAACAAGGCTACTAAACCACTACATGTGAAAGGTATGAATCGTTTGGAAGGAGTTAGTGATGATGATGTTAAATCCATCATTGGTTCTATTGTTTCAACTTGATGTGATGAAAATTGATGATGATGATGTTAAATCCATCATTGGCTCCAATGTTTGAACTTGATGTGATGAAAATTAACATTGAATATTGACGAAAGACTTTTACCACAAAGCAAGAAGGATGGGTATTTTGTGCATTGACTATTATAATCATTATAGATGAAGAAGAACCAGACGAACCTTATGAGGTGATTAAAGGCCACACAACACATGATATTGAGATGGTAAAGATACATAGGTTGAAAGAAAAGGACTTAGTCAAGGTTAATTTGGGTATTAAGAACGAGCCCAAGATGGTGCACACAATTGCCAATCTAAAGTTTGATTTTAAGGGAGCTTTCGTTGGACTCTTTGAGTCCTATAAGGATATATTTGCATGGAGATACCAAGATATGTATGAGTGATCCTTGCATCTACCAACATCACATCAATTTGAAGGACTGATTTCATATTTGTACGATAGTAGCAATATAGGATGAATTTCAAGTCTACATTACAAGTAAAAGAGGAGTTTAATAAATTGCTAAAGGTTGTGTTCATTTATCTAATCAACAAGATCACATGGATCTCCACCATCATAATTGTAGCCAAGAAGAATGGTAACCTTTGGGTTTTTGTGGACTACATGAATATATACTCATTCCCATTACCCTTCACAAATGGGGTCTTGGATGTTGTAGCAGTTCTTGAAATGTGTGTCTTCCAAGAAGGGTTTAGTGGTTATAACTAGATCCAAATGGCTTCTACTACTAAGGACAAAATTTCCTTTGTCACATTGAATGGGGGGCTTACGCCTCCAATGTTTGTAACTCCAATGTGATGACAATCAAAACACATAAGTAAAAGTAAAAAAGGCATCTGATATAAATTAGCATTGATGTTGCAACCAAGGCATCCCCAATCTATCTCTTTGTCACAAGTTTTCTACTCATGAGCTGAATGCCACACACCTACAAGCTAAGAAAATTATCAATTCAAATAATGCTAGAGCATGCAAAAAGTGTAGCCCAAACTAATGGATAGTCCTTTAAAATCCAAATTGCCTAGACTCTATTAGAAAATAAGTCAACACACAATGTACCATGTCCAAACTCTCTACCTCTCATTCCTATAGCTCGCATGGAGACCTAATTCCGTTCATCCTATTCATCTTGTGCCTTGTACGCAATTGTGAACTGAGCATTGTCAAGGAGTTATAATTTTCCTATCTAAGTAATATAATTTTCAGTATTTGCTTATCAAGTATCTCCATTGCATATAACTTTCTTTGATGAAGTCCCTGAATAGGTGCTCATAAGGATATGATGTCCTGAGACGCATGATCAATGAGGAAAGTTATGATGTCAATGCCTCTTGTTTGATAAAAGGGATGACAAAGAAGCATACATAGTCAAACTTAATCCATTGCTAGGCTTTTTTAGTAAATACAATTCAATATGTCCCAAGTAGACCAAGTGGACTAAACAAAGCAATCCTTATTATCCACATACTTGTATATAAGCTCTCTCTTTCTTGCTCAGCCCCTCGCTCACCCCTCCCGCTACCTCCTCCCGCTACCTCTGCTACCCCCCTGCTACCCCTCTCGCTACCTCTGCTACCCCCTCCCGCTAACTCTGCTACCCCCTCCACTACCCCTCGCTAACCCCCTCCGCTACCCTCGCTACACCCCCGCTACCTCTGCTACCCCCTCCGCTACCCCTGTTACCCCCTTCGCTACCCCGCCTGCTACCCCTCTCTACCCCCCTGCTGCCCCCTCTGCTAACCCCCGGCTACCCCCCCCCCATTTTTTTTTTTTGGCCAAAAAAAAAACCCGCTGTCAGCTCCGACTTTTAAAAAAAAAGGAAAGGAAAAAAAAAGAGAAGCAACTTCGACCTCTTGCAATCCCTTCTTTGCCCACTGCTGTTTCCCCCATAATAAAGGGAACAGGGGGATGAGGACAGGAGACTAGGCGGGAGACCCTTCGATCCAAATCTGCATACGCGTGGAGATGGGGAAGGGGAATGGTGACAAGGCGAAAACACAAAAGCAACTCAATCTGGAGGACTTCAACAAACGCAGCAACTAGAGCGGTTTGACAGTGGACAGCACCGCGGCCCAGAAGAAAGGGGCCCACCCAAAGCCCATGCCACTCACCACATCCTCGACCTCTATGGTTACCACCACTATTTCACCACCATCATCCACCTCATCATCTACGCCACCTCTCTCCTCCCCCTCTCCTACATCATCATCACAGGTCTCCTCTCCAGTAGCCTCACCACTAGCCCCACTAGCCACGGCTCCACAGTACTTTCCCCTCGTATCACCTCTACCTCTCAGTCAGCCACCCTTCATCACCTCGTCCAGCCTTGCTACTCCTACATATCACTCCCCCACCCAGATCATGCTGCCCCCACCCTCGTACAACCTCAGCAGCCCACCTTCATTCCACCCCTCTCGAGATCTAGTTCCCACACAGACCAGGACATCTTAAGCCCTCGCCAGATGCTTGGGACTCCCTATTGGCTGAGATACACAACACCCGGGCCCGTCAGGCAGAGCTGACACATTACACCCAGGAGCAGGCCCGATACACCTAGGAGCAGGCCCACATTATACAGGAGCAGGGCACCCTTATCCAGGGACTCAGACACGACATCACACAGCTTCGAGAGGAGCTCGAGACCCTTAGAGTAGCGCCTGGAGATACCCCAGTCACAGAGACGGAGGCACAGATAGCCATGATACAGTCGGCTATAGCAGAGACAACTAGATGGGTGGACGTGGCGAAACAGAAGTCCGCAAAGGCAACCGTTTCAACCGCCATATAGGAGTAGCAGTAGAGGGCTTCGAAGGCCCTCAACATCTGGGTACGAGGGATCATGCGAGACAGCACCAGCACCACTACAATGCTCATGGAGGAGGCGATCACCTTTGTGACCACCACCATGGGAGTCCCCGACCATGGCATAGAGGGAGCATTGCATGTTGGGAGAGATCCCAACTGAGAGCAGCCCCTAGTTATTTGCTTCAGAGATTCACATGCTCAATGAGCGACACTCCGACGTCGAGCCTCTCTATGAGGGCATCCCACCCTGTTCATGGATGAGGATTTGACACCACTACAGATTGAGGAGCGACGAGTTCTTCTACAACAGCGGGATGTTGCCTGCAAGGAGGGGAAATGGGCCGTGGTCTGAGATGGTAGGTTGTTGACCGGCACCCGTCGAGCTCCTACCCGTTTCTCCTTGGGGGACGGGGCCTATGAGACTCAGGTTTCTGAGACCCTAGACTGCACCATTTGGAATTGTAATGGTACCTTATGGTCAGACCCAGGGAACTTCTCAGAGTCTTATATAGGATGAGATAGTCTTTTACACAGAGACACACCAGAGCCCAGAGCGTCCACTACCGATAGTCAGTGGCTACACATGGGAGTCAGCCTTCAGGGATGAGATGAGGGATACAGGAGGAGTCCGAGGATTAGGCGGGGTCGCAGTATTATACAGGTCTTCCCTCGTTGGAGCCATCTCCATTGACAGGAAGGACGCACACTCCCGATTCATCAGGATCCGGATTCGACGCACAGACACCCGTGACCTTTTCATAGCAATGTGCTACTTCCCGCCAGACACATCCCACTTCGCCAAAGTGGCACGAGAGGAGGGCGAGACATCGCCATATGCACCCTTATATCAGGATATCCTAGATCTTTCAGCCCATGGGAAAGTTCTCCTCGTTGGGGACTTCAACGCCAGGACGAGCACGCACCAGGCACCACTCTTGGACTTTCGAGATGACTCTATCATGCTACCAGACATGGACCTAGACAAAGCAGGTATGACCGGGACCTCATCAGACCAACACGGGCCTCTTACACCATATGGACACGCGCTCCTTGATTTGGGTAGGATGCATGATCTCATGAGAATAGGCTCGACGTATGGCCCTCCTCAGATGGTTTTACTTGCTTCCCACACGGGGGGGGCACTAGTGTAGTAGATTACATCATGGGATCCCCTACCTTCACTTCATGTATCACCAACTTCACCGTAGCACCACTCCCTCCAGGAGCTGATCACACATACCTATTCTTCACTATCGCCACCCCACGCTTAGCCACACCATACACACCACATAGGAAGCATGACACCTACCACGACATACACTTTGATCACAGACTCTCAACGGCCTACTCAACCTACATCGATCACATACCACTCATAGAGGACCGTGCTGCCCTGATTAGTCGCACACTCCATGAGGCTGCCCTCCAAATCTTTCCCCACACCACACAATCCACTAGACCACCACCTCTTGGTTCTGTACCCTGCAACAATTGGCACAATGTGGAGTGCAAGGCTTATCACCGACAGCTCCGATTTGAAACTAGATGTCACCTCCCAAACACACCAGACACGGTACGCAAGTACCGACGTCTCGTACGTCGGAAGAAGCAAGCATTTCTTCGTCGAAATGAGGAGTTGCTGCACATCTTGTACAACAGCAACTCTAAGGATTTTTGGCGGAGATTCCTTGAGTGTAGGTTCCCATCACCCCTCACCGACACGAGAGTCTGACACACGTATGCACACCATCTTTATGATGTCCCACACTAGCTCACACTCCAGATCTCATACACACACCTCGCCCCACCACTTGCACGTTGTTCACCAGAGGGGGAGTCAAGGACGCGACATTGAAATTGCACAATGGCCGAGCGAAGGATCATGAGGGGCTATGCACTGAGTTTATCGCATATGGGATTGACACGTTAGCCCCAATTGTAGCAAAGCTATTCAATGATGCTGTTTGCCTTGGCTTCCCCTGCACCTGGACACTCAACACCATCACCCCCATCCATAAGGCAGGGGATCCCATGGACCCGAGTAACTACAGGACTATCATGATTGGACATGTGATGTCCAAGATCTATGCAGCTGTATTGGATGCATCGGTCAGCCTGTTCGCAGAGATGAGAGGGCTCAGAGCAGAGGGTCAGGTTGGTTTCAGGCGAGACCATGGGACTATGGATCACATACACTCAGGAGTGTCATTGAGGAGGCCAAATCACGGAAGGAGAGGGTATATTGTTGCTTTGTGGATTTACGCAAAGCCTTTGACACAGTACCTCGAGCTCGTCTCATCACACGCCTATAGACACTGGGATTTGATCAGGAGATCATCTGGGTAGTCATGGCATTGTATGAGAGAGTCTCAAGTCGAGTTCGGACAGGCGCAGGTTGGACAGATGAGATCCTGAGTACCATAGGGGTCAAACAGGGTTGTCTCTTATCACCAACCCTGTTTGGCCTCTACATCGATGAGTTGAGACTTTCATGGGGGCGTTCGGAGGGAGCAGTTGCTCACTTGCCGGGATCATCATCAAGATTCTTCTTTATGCAAATAATGTGGCACTCTTGTCGTCCACACCCGAGGGGCTCCAGCGACACCTGGATGCACTGTAGGCTTTTTGTTTATCCCATGATTTGGAGGTCAACCTTGGCAAGACCAAGGTCATGATCTTTAACACCTCTCGAGCAGACATGCAACAGAAGCATGTTACTTTTACTTTCGGTGGGTCACCAATTGAGACCGTATCCTCATACACTTACTTGGAGGTCATCTTCTCCGGCCCAATCTTCACGATGAGACCAGTGATGCAGGCCAGACTGAGCAGGGGATACGCCTCACTGGCTCAGCTAGAGAGACAATGCTTTCACTCCCACTTCCAGGACCCTCGGACCAAGGCTCTTCTCTTCGACTCCTTGGTCCGACCAGCCAGTATGTATGGCAACCCTTGTTGGGGGCCTGACATGTCAAAGATAGAGTGGACACCGGTGGAGCGCCTGCAAATCCTCATGCTGTCACGGATGATCCGAGGAAAACTGTATGTACCACATCACATCATTCAGGCCGAGTTTGGGGCTTTTCCACTCCAGCTAGATATAGCCTTTCAAACCATCACATATCTACATCGGGTTAGATCATATGGGGACTGCACATCAGGGAGACAGAGGTTGCCATGGTTGGCTCTCGATTCCTCCATGAGGTTGGCAACAAAGGGAAACGAGCGATGCTAGTATGCACGGACTCACAAATGGTTTGTGAGACTAGGGTTCCACATCGATAGGATACCTCTTTTTCAATACAATTTAGATGCCCCTCCGGTACTCCCACCCACCATCCCAATTGGGCCACACACCAACCAGGTTATTCGAGAGGATCTCCTGCAGCTACATACCTTTAGGACTTGGTTGGAGCCGAGGGAGCTCCCAGTGAAGCTGAGTTTCTACAAAGATTACTGTCTTTGTATTTCGGAGGAGGGATTCATCACACCACCGGGGTACACTAAGCTTCATATGCCTCACTCACTATGGATCTCCATCGGACAATTTCGGGTATCATCACACCGCCTCCACATAGAGAGCGGCAGAGCAGAGGGGATTCTTAGGGAGCATCGCTTATGCATATTGTGCGACTATCAGGAGGTTGAGTCAGAGGAGCATTTTATTTTCAGGTGCCCACTGTACTACGAGATCCGAGGTCGCTACCACTACCTCTTCAGATATGGCTCCGGACTCCTTTCCAAATTCCTCGCCTACCCAAATCAGAGATGCCTCGCGGCCTTCATTCATGAGGGGGTCCGACACAAAGAGTACTTACCCAAGCGACGAGGATTGGCCACATCATCAAACACCTCTCAAAGCAAGATCACATAGTTCTTTCCATCAAGTGACATTGATCGTCCAGTCTCTAGCCGCAGACGTGACAAAGACCCCGACTTGACGATCACAACATGACACACGAGACATCAAGGGAGGACACAGATCACTTTGGGGAACCTCCCGTCATTGTTTAGACTCGGGATATGTCCCATGGGAGTCACGATGGCTATGGTCTTGTGTTGAGCCTCATCCAAGAGACTGAGACACACAGCACACCTTGACGGGCGCCAGCGTCCCATCACCGACTATGCACCAACCAGGGCAGCATGACATACGGAGGATTCCGCTCCGCTCCAGTCCTTTTCTTTTCATTGTTACATCCAGATGTATTTGATTATGTATGATCAGAGTTAGGATCCAGCACAAGTGATGATGCTCATTTTAGTAGCTCCACCCTTACTGTGATTTGTATTAGGTTTTCTTTCAGTCTCATAGACCCATCGGTCTTCCAAAGACTCTAATACATTTTCTTTCTTTCTTTCTTTCTCTCATCACTTATATATTAGACTGAAAGGAGCAACCCTCATCTGCAAACTGTATTCCTATCTTCATGTACTATACAATCAGCTAACACGTGTGTGGTCTCCTTGTTCTCGTGTACTCACCTCTCTCCCACACTCTCTTCCTCTCCCTTTCAGCAACATACATTTGGCAAGGCACTGGCTCTCATAGATGCGCCACGCGTCTCAGCTGCATTTTGCCAGCAAACAACCTCTTCCTTACAGCCTAAGCTTCCTTTGATTTTGCTCGTAATTCCTGATTGTTATCCTCCAATTTCCTATTTCAATCTAAGAATACTCAAATTCATGTCTAATTGATAATTATAGGCTATCAAAAGTTAACTAACTCAAAAAGTAGTGTGAAAGATGATAAAAGTAGGCCAAGGTATAGCATAAAATATTATGGCCAGACTCTGTTGCACAATTTTTTGTTGCCCCGCGGTCCTCGCCTCTCGACCATAACTCCATACAAGACCACCGACTCACTAAGGATGCACAGGTGCAATCCATGGCCTTTCTAGTCCTTGTTCTACTACACTCAGTCCACTGTACACACTTTTACACCCCTCTTATTTCTTCTTTAATTTCCCCCCCACTTTTTAGGCTAATTACATATTCTTTAACTTTAGAACACTATATTTCTTCTATATGGAGTCCAAATAAAAGTGACAATGAGAAGTACATGCACTTATTTTTATTCCAAAAAATTTCTAAGGATGAGAAGTTTGGACTTGAAGCTCTAATACTAATCTTCTCTCAAAAACCTGTTTTGCTAACTGATAAAGAGCGAAGTGTAAAGATTAACTGGCATAAGAGAGAGCCCCATTGCATTGATTGGACCTCCTCAAACACATACTATTGCTTATAGTGAAGACTTGAGTATGCTAAGCACTACTTTACTGCTTCTGGCCCTTCCTGTGCTTTTGCAAGCAAGCCACATTTGATGTACATGTCCATCAAGGTATTGCTGACAAAAGGATCCCTTTCAAACTTCTGTCTAGAAATTTCAGTATGTATTTCTTGGCCTTTGCCCATGGCTCCTATGCTGCCACAAGCTTTCAAGCTGCAAGCAAACGTGAGAGCATTTGGAACAGACACCTTCGAATTGCATTTGTTCCAAACAGTTCAGAGCTTCTTCACCAGGACCATGCTCAGCATATCCTACAATAATTGCAGTCCACAAGATTACATCTCGAACCGGCAGATGATCAAACACTTCCCATGCCTTTGCAAGCAAGCCACATTTGGCATACATGTCCACTAAGGTGCTGCCAACAAAAAGATCTCTTTCCAATTCCTGTCTGACAATCTCGGCATGTAATCTTGAGCCTTTGTCTATAGCTCCTATGCTACCACAAGCTTTAAGGCTCCAGACAAACGTGAAAGCATTTGGAGAAGCACCCTCTGTTCAAAACAATACAATGCTTCTTCACCAAGACCATGTTCAGCATATCCTCCAATAAGCGCAGTCCACGAGACTACATTTTGGACGGGCAGCTTGACGAACACTTCCCGTGCTTTTGAAAGAGCGTCACATTTGGCATACATGTCGACTAAGGTGCTGCCAACAAAAAGATCTCTTTCCAATTCCTGTCTGACAATCTCCACATGTATTTCTTGGCCCTTGTCTATAGCTCCAATGCTGCCACAAGCTTTAAGGCTGCAAACAAATGTGAAAGTGCTTGGAGAGACACCCTCCAGTTGCATCTGTTCAAAACCATTCAAAGCTTCTTCACCAAGACCATGTTCAGCATATCCTCCAATTAATGCAGTCCATGAGACTGCATTTCGGACTGGCAGCTTGTCAAACACTTCCTGTGCTTTTGCAAGCAAGCCACATTTGACATACATGTCGACTAAGGTGCTGGCAACAAACAGACCTCTTTCAAGCTTCTGTCTGGCAATCTCGGCATGTATTGCTAGGCCTTTGTCATGGGCTCCTATGCTGCCACAAGCTTTCAAAGTGCACACAAACGTGCAAGCATCAGGAGAGACACCCTCCAGCTGCATCTGTTCAAAACAGTTCAGTGCTTCTTCACCAGGACCATGTTCAGCATATCCTCCAATTAGTATGTTCCATGAGACTACATCTCAAACTGCCAGCTTGTTAAAGACTTTCCATGCTTTTGCAAGCGAGCCACATTTGGCATACATGTCAACCAAGGTGTTGCCAACAAAAGGAGCTCCGTCCAATTCTTGTCTGGCAATCGCTATGTGTACCTCTTGGCCTGTTTTCAAATCTTTCAGCCTAGCACAAGCCTTGAGGACTCTGTACATCCTAGCCTGTATTTGCTAGGATGTACAGAGTCCTCTTGCATTTTCTGGTACAGTAAAAGGGCAAGCTGTGGATTGCCACATTCAATATAACCCATGATGAGAGAAGTCCAAGAATACTCATTCCGATCTACCAACCTGTTAAAAACCTGCTGAGCATCGTAAATGCTTCCACAATCCACCAACATTGGGACAAGGTAGTTGCCAAGAGATCTATGGGCCTCCAGCCCACTTTTGCACATGTAGGCAAGCAAGTGCTTAGCATATGCCATACACAAGATTCTTCTTTTCTCTGCACTTCTGCAAGATTCATATACAGTTATCAAGCGAAGGGGGCTGGGAAATTTGTTCCAAGGAGCTGAGTAAGGTCAGCATCTCCAAGCTACTATCCTTTTGCAGTCCTTGTGTAACACCAGGTTTAAAACTGGCCTTGCACTTGCTTCCAGACTCATAACTCCTCAACCAAGCCAGGTTCTTCAAAGCTTAACTGGACCTGATCACTCGATGCTTTGGTCCTGTGCATCCCCCTACTTGCGGGGGCTCCTTTTCTTCCACATGTCTTTGACAGCTTTTCCACACCAAATTATCGATTTTTGAACACTTCCTCCGCCTTTCCTCACTCCATCCATTGCCCTACGTTGAAAAAGTTTTACTGGTTCACCACACACAAGGCTCTATCATTTTAACATTCCATTCGTTACTTGGAGTCTCATGATTTCTCAAAAGTTCCAACCAATCTGCTTGCATATTCTTTACTACTAGCATTGTGCTCACTCTTCTCTGGATTAGAACTGGTCATTCCAATTTCCAGCCAGAGCAGGGGTTTCTGCTCTGGCATATCCTCTACCTCTCTGGGCATGAAATTGGCCTTTTCTTCTCTAGGAACCACAGTGTCAGCTGCAAAAGCTTGTTAAGGCAATACTTCTGTTCAGTCGAGCATAAGCTGCCTCTGCTTCTGAGAGAAAGCACTCAACACCTTTCCTATATGATGCATAAAGCAACATCCACATTGAGCTATTAAAGAATCATCTAAGGTGAAACACATCGAATCTCAGTAGTTGTAATTGGATTTAAAATCCTTATTACTCTGGTCACTTCCTTTCTCTTATCTTCTTGTTTATCTTTTCCCTGTAAGTCTTAAACAGTTTTACACATCACATTACCCAGAAACCAATTGGAACACATGTTCCACCATTCCTCGTTCCATCTATTGCCGAATGTTGAGTGATGTATTGATGATTCACATACTATCATTTCCCGTTCCATCTATTGCGTGAAGTGTCATGTTTCTCAGTTCCAACCAACTGCTTGCATATTTTCTTTTCTATAGCATTCAGCTCAATCCTCGTCTCTATATTCACAGGTCATTTCAATTTTGAGCCAGTAGAAGGTTCAGAGAGTACATTTCAATTTGTTACACGAGTACCTGTTGCTCATCTCCGTAAGTTCCATAATAATCATGATCAGGTACTATGCCCGCAGAATGGACAGTAAGTAAAGATGCCTAAGTCCTGCAAGTTAAGTCGATGGGACGCACGGAAATTTTGGCTCGTCTAGTTAAGATTACATCTGAACAGTACGGAAGAATCACAATTAAAAAGACAAGTATAAAGGGCATCGTGTATGGTCAAATTTCTGCTTGCTAAATTGCACGCAGCTTAGACTGTAGTGTTTGCATCAGGGCATCCAAACATTGATATAAAGCCTGGAGCTGAAATGCTTTCCTCGGTCAGAGTGAACATGCATGTACATGCTTCACGATCATTAGAAATTTGAGGCACTATCATCCAGCTGAGCTTCATCTTCAATCCCTACTTCCATTATCTCCTGCGGTAGAACAATCCTGAAGGATATGTCAGCGTGTCCACTTTCTACAGGCATTCGCAAGGAAATATAGCAACAAAAACGTAACGCATTTCATACGGAAAGGGAACCAACCGGGATACGCTTTTGCAAAAAATTTGCAAGCCTTGCTAGGACGATAGACCTCTGGTGCCAAAAACGGCCTTTCAGGCGAAGCTTCAAGAACGGCCCATCCAAATCAGCAAGCTCCACCACTCCTGAAATAGGCACTTGTAATGAACAAAACAGCGACCGACGAATCCTATGCATGCAATCTACTTCAAGTTGACAACTGGGGCGATACCTGTAATTCCTACAGATGTGTCAAACAGCTGCAATAGCTGCAAGGACAACAATTGGAGAATCATTCATTTAGACACTATCCACCAAGAAGAAGTTGGCAAAACGAACAAATGCGCTTCACAATAGAGAAATCCACAGAAAAACATGGAATTGTTTCTGGTGAATACCACAAGACATTGTAACATTTCAAATATATATCTAGGAACATGCCCAAACGCATCCTCTAAAAGTACAACAGAAGGCATTGTAACATTTCAAAGAACGTTGCGACACATTTGAGTTCTATTGAAGGATGCCATAACATGCCGTATCTAGTGCTGCGACTTGCTTATCCTTACACTGCAATTTGCATTACTAATGGACTATTCTGCGTCCACGTTCGCATTATACAGCATCGTGATAGCGGCCACATATGAGTACGAAATCAAATACCTCACTTCGAGCCTCAAGGAGGACTTTCTCGACGTTTTCTTCGGTGAGGTCCAGAGGTTCTGAGGAAGCTCGAAAGGAGAAAGGGCGTCTAGAACTGGGAGACGACTGCAGTTTCAGGAATCCAAAGCATGTTTGTAACCGCAATGCTGAGCCAAAGGTGGTGCCTCTGCATTGGGAGGCAGCAAACGGGGCGAGAAAAGATGGATAGGGGGTGGAAGCTTGGCAGAGGCAAATGGACACCGCCATAGCCAGAGCTTCAAAGTTTCATCTCAAAACATCCCAGGGGCTAAAGCTTGAACTTGAAAGACACTCTTCTTGCCACGTGGCAACCTCATCATCCGGACGCGTGCACACCGAGCCCAACCTAGAACTTCGTGGGACGCCTGCACAAGGAAATAGTCATTGGTTGTGAGATTGGTGGGACATTGGGAGCTTCAGGATGATGGGGCCCTCCAGCAAAGAATGATTGGCTTCGGCTTACGTGCCGAAACTAGGGTCGCCAAGCCACAATGCCCAAGTGGAGGCAAGCCACGTGCGGAACGTGGATTCCTACATGGCAAAGATGGAAAGACCAAGTCCGGTGGTGTGTAAAGTAGGATTTTGTTTTGCATGTTTTCATTGGTCTAGCTCACTCTAGCCAGGTGGACAACATTCGGTGTGTAAAGGCGTAAATTCACCTTGCTCTGGTTTAGACAACATTGAGAAACACAATGCCTCTCAAGAAAGAATTTGGAATTTTTGGACTTTAGTAAAGTCCAATTTCAGAATTGGACTAAATAAAAGTCCAAATTTTTTGAACATGGTAGTCCCATGGTATCTTAGAAAACAGAACATGGTAGTCCCATGGTATCTTAGAAAACAATAATACTTCAAACAAGCCAAAATTATTAAGCCAAATATTTTATATAACCACTTGACATATAGAGTAATCATAGCCCCATTATTACATTTTCATATCAATTAGGTTAGGCATGGACTCAAAAAGGCCTCATAAGAGAGAGAATTAGGGAATGGGTAATCTCCTTAATTTGAAGGGGGAAATCCATTGGTAAGATTCAATAAATGAAAGGAGTTTACATGAGGTATAAAAAAACTTCCTCCCCATGTGGACTCCTAAATTTTTTTGCAAACAACTTTTGCTCAAAAGAGACTCTCCTCCCCACATGTGGTGTGGCATGTTAGCATGCACCACATGTGGGCTCCTTTTTTTTTTTCAAACAATTTTGTTTTAAAAAAGAGTCTCCTCCCCATGTGGACTCTCGAAGGACGCATGAGGAAGAGGGAGGAAGATGTTGACAAAATATGAAGAGGGGAGATGAGAGAGTGGAGATGAGGAGAGAGGGCACAACTAGAGAGCACACCACAAATGACTAACTACATACTAGATTTAGTTGAAAATGTAGAATATATACAAACCCATTTAGGGTTAGGGTTAGGGCATCTAACCCTTTCCTTTATAGCACTCTATATGTATTAGTGTTATGCACATGTAATCATATGATATTGAGCGTGGTCTCTCAACACCTTCCCTCAAGATCAACATCGTGAAGTAGGCCTTCCCTCAAGATGATGATTTTGGGGACTCGAAGAAGGACTGAACATTACATTCACACCCCTTTAATGCGAATGTCCTTCCTCTGCGTCAAACCAAGAGCTTGTCGGTGTTTCTCGAAAAGCTATTTACCGAGTGGTTTGGTAAAAATGTTTGCAACATTCTCTTTGCTATCAACAATGCTGCAATGTGATGTCACCAAGTAACACTCTTTCTCTAATGAAGTGCTCTTTGACATCAATGTGCTTTGTCCGGGAGTGATATACTGGATTCTTGGCCAATGCTTGAGCTGATTGATTATCACAGTATATTATTGTTGGCTTTGACTCATCAAAGTAATCTGTTTCTGACAATAGTCTTCTAAGCCATATAGCCTCACATGCACCTGTGATGGCTCTATGTTCTACTTCAGTCGAAGACAAAGAAATAGTTGGCTGTTTGTTTGACAGCCATGATATAGCACCTTGACTAAGGAAAAATGGATATCCCTGTGTGGATCTCCTGGTCTCATGATCTCCGGCATAGTCACTATCACAGTATCCGTGCAACCTTGGATGACTTCCTTTGTATTCTATCCCAAACTGTCTTGTACCTCTTATGTATCTCAAGACTCTTTTGGTTGCATTCCAGTGAGACTGTTTTGGATTTGCCATAGCTTACTGCATAGCAAATATCTGGCCATGTGATAGTTAGATATATAAAGAGATCCGATGAGTTGCCTGTAGTATTTGTCATTGACTGTAGGCTTTTCTCATTCTTTTGTAAGTTTCAAACTTTGTTCCATGGGAGTGGCTGCAACCTTGCAATCTGCCATATAAAAATTCTTCAGGAGACTGTCAACATATTTCAGTTGACTCATGAAAGTGATGTCTGAATCTTTCCAGAACTCAATACCAAGACAATAGTGCATAAGTCCAACTTTCATGTCAAACTTTGCAGATAAGTCTTGTTTCAATTTCTTGATGAAGCTATCCTTGCTGCCGGTCATAATCAGATCATCTATGTACAAAAGTGCAATAGTAATGTCTTCCCCTTGAACTTTGTAGTAGAGAGTATGCTTTGCATTGGATTTCACGTGTCCCAGTTCAGCAAAATACTTGTCGATTCTACTGTATCAACTTCTAGGTGCTTGCTTTTAAGCCGTAGAGACTCTTCTTAAGATGGCAAACCTTATTCTCATTTCTTGGTTCAACATAACCTGCTGGTTGTTGCATGTAGACTTCCTCGTCTATATAACCATTGAGAAATGCATTCTTGACATCTAGCTGATACACATTTCATATGTTGAGTGTCGCTAGTAATATCAAGAATCGTATGGAATCCACCTTTGCTACTGGAGCATAAGTCTCATCATAATCTTGACCATATTGCTGTGCAAATCCTTTTGCAACTAGTCTGCCTTTGTATCTTTGAATGCCTCCATCTGGATTGTACTTCACTTTGTATACCCATTTGTTTGCTATGGCCTTCTTTCATGGTGAAAGGTCGCATAATTTGTAAGTATTATTCTTGTACAAAGCATTCATTTCTTCATTCATAGCAGTTTGCCATTCTGGCTTGTCTATAGCATCTTTGAAGTACACTAGCTCTTCTGTAGCCATGATGGTAGTCATAAGAGCATAGTTAATGGTTTCAACCTGAATTGCTTTGCCTTTCCAAGCATATGTCAATTTGGCTAGTGGTCTGCTTTCCCTAGTAGATCGTCTGAGTTGCTGTGGCTCTACTTGGGGTGCTTCTAGCAATTCTTGCTCTTCTTCATCAACCTTTTCTGTATATAACTATGAAATCAGTGAATATATCTCGCATTTACGCAACTTCACATCCAATTTCTTGTGATGGTCGTCATGTATGTGGGCATATGCTATGCAACCAAATATGCGAAGATGCCCAATGTGTGGCTTGTATCCAGTGAATGCTTCATAAGGTGTCATAACCTGTATCGGTTCAGTAGGAAGCCAGTTAAGCAAGTAGTTTGCAGTGGCTATTGCTTCTACCTAATACTTATTTGGAGGATGCTTCTCACTAAGCATTGCTCTAGCACTGTCCACTAAAGTACCATTCTTCCTTTCAACTCTTGCATTCTACTGAGGAGTATCTGCACAAGTGAATTGTCTTCGAATGCCGTGACTTCTGCAAAAGTTCATGAATGCTGAAGACATGTATTCACCTCCTCCATCTGATCTCATGACTTTGATCTTTTTGCATGTTTGGTTTTCTACCATGGCTTTGAATTCTTGAAATCTGAAAAAGACTTCAGATTTCTCTTTCAGAAAGTAGACCCAACAATATCTGCTATAGTCATTGGTGAAAGTCAAGTAGTAAAGTGAACCACTGATGTTGTGGGTTTGGGCATAACCCCATACATTTGTATGTATCAAATCAAGAATACCTCTTGCTCAAGACATGCTTGTACCGAAGTTGGTTCACTTTTGTTTGCCGAAGCAGCATGCTTCGCAAACTTTTCCAAGAAACTGTAGCTTAGGAATCCCAATTGCCATATTCTGATTCCTAAGATCTAACAAGCTCTTGAAATTGACATGTCCATATCTCTTGTTCCATTTTGCGGATAGTGGCATCTGTTGTGGTTGAGCTGACATGGCATGCAAATCTAGTACTGTAGCTAGCATTCTGTACAAGCGTCCTTCCTTGACTCCTTTTCCTACTAGCTGAAACTTCTAGATTTGTCTGTGATAGTGCATTCATCTCAATCAAAGATGACTATGTAGTTGTGTCCAAACTTATGACAGTAGTTGCACTGGATGTTTGACACGTTGGTGGATGCATTTCCTCGTCTTTGGAATCTTCCTCGATTGAATGATTTCCTCTTTGCTGATTCTGATGTTGCTGAGGATGATGTTGATGCTGATTCTGACTTTGCTGATGATGACCACTTTGCTGGAATGATCTATCTCTGCCTCTACTTCTGTTTGAAGCTATGAATGCTTGATCATTAGAATGACCTTTGCATGCATGAATGGCTTGCGTCCTGAGTTCTTCACCAAGTAAGACTGATTGAAGTTCTTCCAATGTCAGAATTTGTTGTTGGATGGCAATACTCTGGACTAGATTCTCATATCCCTCTCTTAGTCCATTTAGGATGACTTCTTGAACCATTTCTACTGGATTCATGGTCTCTCATGCTGCTATGAGTTGATTATTGTAGTCTTCGATCCTGAGTACATAAGCATGACTGGTTTTGCTGCTATTGTGAAAACTTTGGTTGATTTGGTTTCTCAGTGTGAGAATCCTGGAAGTGTTCTTTGACTCGTAGAGAGCTACAAACATATCCCATGCTTCTTTTGATGTCTTGACGGTATTGAGCTGTCCTAGCATGACATCTTGCACATTCTGCTTGATCAGATAATATGCATACTTATCTTTCTTATCCCATTCTGCCTGTGCTCGGGCAATGGCAGGATTTGCTACAGGTGCGAAAACTATTGGTGTAGCTGGAGATCCTGCTGCTAGTGTTGTGACAATAGGTGGAGTAGAGCTACTGCTAGCTGGATCATCTAATGGTCTAGGTGTAGATCCATCGACATACTCCCATTTGTCCTGTCGTACAAGAATGGTCTCCATTCGGTATTTTCATGTGTCATAATTGGAGTTGTCTAGCTTAGAAGATGCCTCCACATTGAGGTTGCTAGATGTAGACATGGTGCAAGAAATGTACTCAAAGTGTCGTGAAAATCACTGTATGAATCAACTACAAAACACTGACTATGGCAAGTGAAATCTGAACCATCGGTGAAGGTAGAATTGCAATATATAATCCGATCTGAATTACAAGGCTTGTGGAAAATGATGCTGGGAATAGCCAAGAGGCTTTACAAGGCTTGAATAAAGTGCACAAGGCTATAACATAGCCAAATAGGCTTTACAATAATGGCATGTGTGTGTGAAATCAAATCACGTGCTATTTGCCTACTGATCAATCAGCAATGCCTCTGAACACTCTAAAGTCTGCTCACTTAATTGATGAACGTCAGGTTTCACGTAATGTGATGATATGGAACCGTATGTGAGCATAGGGACTGACTCCGACTAGGAACTAGTCAGGAATTGTGGGCATGACTTAGATTGGCAACTTGGAGAAATTCAAATTGTCTCCTCTATGGCAATCTAGTCTACTCTGATCTAGATCTATACCAACCGTCCATCTATGAAAGAACAGCAAATAATTTCTTTTATTTTGTTCTTTTTATGTGCTGGGTCAGATGCGTCGATGTAGAGGTTGATGTGCATGAAGGAAGTGGATTTTTTGGCAAGGCTCAACATGCACCAGTGGAGTTTGTTTCTACCACTAGGCTGGGTAAAGTGTTCCACCCTACTTCCTCCCACTAATGAAGATTGTTAGTTGGAACATTTAGGGGTGCCTCACCACCATTGGAGGTAGCTAATTTGCAATCATTTTCATCCAAGTGTCATGGTGGTCCCATCGATATACTTTTTCTTTTGGAACACAAACTTGATGCTAGAGATTGCTCAAATTTTAGGTAAATTACTTTCAAGTCATAATTTTTGGTCTCCTGCTATGGGCAGAAGGGGGCGAACAAGCATTTTAGCTTCAATTTCTTTGTTCCCCTTGTGGTCGGACATGATGTCATTATGCTCTCTAGATCACAGTGGATCATTTTATTGATGGGTGGTGTGTAGTTGTGATGGTGACTCACATGTCGTGGGGATATGCCAATGGAGCCTCCACTCCAAGCTACTCCTTGTGAGAGCAATGCAAGGCATGAGCCGTCCACATGTGTCACTCAAGTGGCTCTGGGATTGTTGCAATGTGTTTCCATGAGAGAAAGAGGGAAGGGGGAGAAGGGAGAAGAGAGGGGAGAGGGGAGGGAGAAGGAGAAGGGAAGAGGAGAGTGAAGGGGGATGGAGTGGCAAACACAAAGGCGCTACAAAGGAAACAAGAGAACACCCAAAGACACTCTTGAAGAGAAGAGGGAGCTCGTATTCCAAACTTGTGCATACAACAATGAAGACCAAAGTCAACCATTAGGCCTTTTATACAAGTCACCTTTTGAAGGGAGGGCCAACCCTAATCTCTTTATACCAATCTCTCTTCTCATTCTTTTACCATCCTCTTGGACCCATCTAGCTCCAAGGCACAATCCTGGCTCTATGGACTTGCATTGTCCATCAAATCACATCACTTAACCAGCAGTGACATATTGTTAACCAATCTGTTAATGGGTGGATACAACCTCTATGCCCCCCCCAACAATAAAGGGGAACACGTCCTTTTTTAGAAGGAACTCATCTCTTGGGAGCTCACTGTAGAGTCATGGACTATAAGAGGAGACTTCAACATGGTGGAGTTGGCTTTAGGAGAAAAGGGGGGGAGAGAAGATGATGGTCAAATAGAGCGATGCCCATCCATAAATGGATAGATAGATTCTATTTTGATGATTGGACACTTAACATAGGAGATTCAATATATATTGCACTAAGGGTTGCCACTTTAGATCACTTTCCAATGGTTCTTATGATTTTTGAGCCTCATGAAAGGCACCGCTTTGCTAGTATTAGGATTCCAAATGCATTTTATGTAGAGGATAGCCTCTGAGAGGTTTCACAAATATTTGTCTCTCATTTGTAGGGTGGAGTGTCATCCCTCTCACATGTTGCAATCTTGTCTAGTGTTAGTGATTTTTACCATACTATTGCTAACGCCTAGGGAGACATGAGATTCTTAGGCAAGAGTGGGTCCTTTGTTGTGATAGTTAGCAATTCTTCTTTTAATGTCTTTGTTAGATTCAAATGGACCAAGCATAACATTATTGTATATAGACTATGCATGGGCAATAGCTTGTGTTGGTGGATTACAAAGTGGACTTAGCTTCCATCTATATATTCCCATTTGTCATGTGGAGCGAGTATTATTTCCATTCTATACTTATATGTGCCATAGTTTGAGTTGTCTACCTTTGGGGAAGGCACAATATTAAGTTGCTTGTAGCCAACATGAATTGGTTGTCATATGACCTAGATTCAAAGAAATATGTCAAAGAGAAATGTTTTGAATTAGAAACTCTTAAAGTATACAAAAAAAATATCCAAATTGTTGTCACTTTTTCCTTGCTAAACTTATTCGTGAAGGTAGAACTGAATTTGGTCATGATTGATCAAGATAATTAGCAAAAAGGCTAAAAATAGTGTTTAAAGACAAGTATGGTCAAAAGTCGAAAGTTTTGGTGCTAAGAGCTAGTACTTTTAGTGTGTGAAACTAGGGTCCAAATGAGGTTCAAATCAATTGTATATTGACCAAGCTATGATGCACTAAATATAGGTGATTTCAAGCTTCAAAGGTTTAGGCACCAATGCCACCACTTTGACCAATCTCTATGACAATGATGTCCTTATTATCAATCCATACAATTGGATTTTGTGGAGATGGTTCTCTAGACTAACCTACGTCTTAGAAGCTACTGGCAAAAAATAAGCATAAATAACTTGAAATAATCATTAAGTATGAACTAAAATTGATGACTTGGCAGTTGAGTTCACAAGGGGTGTGCTAGTGTGAAGACAATGATAATCTGGCATTGTGTATCATGTGCAACAAGGGGTAAATGTGCTTGTAGAGCACTATGTGTCTAGGAGGCACTACTGATGTGACATGTTGATGACATGGTTGATCTTCCATGTGAGGGGGTATACTAGTGAAGAACAATGATGATGTGGCATTGTATATCATGTGCAACAAGGTAAGCGTGCTTGTAGAGCATTGTGTGTTTAGGAGGCACTACTGATATGGCATGTTGATGACATGGTTGATTTTCTAGGTTTTAGTGGTGATGATGTGGCTTTATGCCACATGGCATGCTATACTAGGCTCCTTCTCTATCATGTGGTAGCCTATGAATGGGGATGCTAGCTCCTTGCCACCTACCTAATTGCCACATGGATTGAATATGTAGGTGTTTTGTATTGTGTGTTTTTTTGTTGTGGTTAAAGTCTCGCATCATTTGTTTATTCTTGCATCTTGCCTTGATGTTTGTTACTTGAAATTGCATTGTGTGGCTACTTGTGTCAGTCCACTATTCACATTGGAGGTCCATGTAGTGAGTTATGGTCAGGCCAACCTGTAGGTTGTGCTTGCTTGCTTGAATGTCAAGTTTGGCTAGGAGGTTCAAGGTAGATTGTAAGAAGCTAGGATTAATAGAGTGTCCAAAGATGATAGATAGGGATGGAATCTTTGGGGGAAACGCTCAACTGGTAATGGAAAGAGAGGCCAAGGGCTCCTAAGAAGAACAACAAAATCCACATATAGTTTCTTCGGTGAGTAGTGAGCAGATTAGAGTAGAAGAGAGTATAGAATCTTAGACTCCAAATATGCAAGTTCCCCCCACAAGTAGTGAGGCTACTCAAGCCCATTTCAGCAATGTTGGTGTAAGCATGCCTTAATCACGGAATCAAGGAACACTACATCTACATCGAGTAGAATTGAAGTTACTAGTGCGGGTATGGAATCAAACCATGAGGCAACCATCAATTGTAGAGAGTATTTAGAACCAAGACCTGGATATGGCTTAATACATTCATGGTCGATCAATTATGCAATTTTGTTATCCATTGAGTATGATTGATAAAACTACCATGCAAGATGCATGGAATTGCATCATGCAATATGATGCAAATTTCAAACCTCCTACTTATAGTGCCTTGCAGACAACTATACTAGACAAAGCATATGCCAATCAGAAAGATCACAGCAACTACAATATTTTTTAGCTCTATCATAGTACAGGATGCATAATTTTTTTAAATGGCTAGGTAAATAAAAAAGGATACTCATTGTTGAATATGATGATTGTATCACCCAAAAGGAGGCATTTTATAAATTATTTGATTCAAAAAATGAAATAAAGCTTGAGGTTTACATAGCAAGTATTTTTGCAAAAACCATTAGGGAAAAAGGCCTAGAAAAGTTAACATGGACAATGCAAAGAGTTGTAAGAAGGATGGTAGACTACTACAAAGAGAGTTTCCATAATTATATGCATCAATGTGCATCACTCATAGCTTGAACTTTGTGTTGATGAATTTGTACAAGAATGTATCATGGTTCAAGCAGATTATATGTGATGCTTATGAGAATTTGAAATTTTTTTGGTTGCATCAATAGCTGAGACAACATATAGTTCACAAAATGGGTCCACAATGTTGGAATGCATTTGTAAGAACAAGATTTTGCATGCATTTTTACATATTGCAATCATTGATTAAAAGTAAAACTTTTTTTATTAAGACCTCCCATCCTGGCATTTTGCAAAGATGGGTATCTAAGTTGGGGAGTAGAGCAGTTAGAGAGGAATGCAAAATGATATGAAAGAAAAGGTATTGTCACCACGAATATCGAAGCCTTTAGACGATTCCATGAGGATAACATTGCCTATCATGGTTCCATTGAGAGCTTTGGCCTCAAAGTCCCCAATCATTGGAAAATCTTGGTACATTGTGCAAGCACTCATTGCTAGAAATTTGTCAATTCCTTCAGACATGAAAAATGTCAAAAGACCCTTCATTCAATTAAATGGAGGGAACTGTGGAGTTCCTTTAGAAAGCAATGGAAGAAAGCTCTTACTCCGCTGCATAGTGTTGGGTACCTCCTTGATTTGGAGAGGTGGAGCATGAAACTTGAAGATGTTTCTGATGTCATGAATGGTTTCCAAATAGGAGGTTCAAGCATATCATCTAGAGGATGTTGCATGTGTTGTAATGAGCAAGCTAAGTATTGATCCAAGGAGGGTTTCTTTGCCATCTATGAATGTATACCACTAACCAAAACTAATCTTGCATGGATATGGTGGATGATGAATGGTGCTAGTTGTAAACTACGTTGATTTTCCATGAGGATTTTGGCACAAGCATGCTGCAACTCAAGTACCGAAAGAAATTGGAGTCACTACAAATACATCCATAGCACTTCAAGCAATGGACTCCTAGAAGGTCAAGTGAAGTAGATGCATATCTTTATTGTGATCATACAATGTTACATTAGTGGAATTTTTTACTCAAAAAGGGACTCATAAGGAGTGGAATAGAAAAATGACTAAGAATCGATAAGGCCTAGAGAGGGTCCCATCACCCCCATATGTGGATAAAAAGGTATATCTCCCTAGGCCCTTACATGGTACTAATCCTAATCCAATTACTTGGAGCTTTGTTAGTGGAGTTATAAGAGAGGAAAGAGTGAAGAAGTGAGAGTTTTTGACAAAAATGTTAGGAAAGTTGTCATTTTCTGTTGGAAAGTCATTTTGGATCATTTGAAGCTTTTTTTTAAATGCATTTTAGTGTACTTTTGACTTGATAGGAACTTAGTTTGTAAGATTTCTAAGGAGTGTATGATGTCCAAACACACAAAAAACAACCAAAAATGATGGTTCTTGTTGAATTTCAAAGTGGTTTTGTGTGGTAGAACTCACCCCTTAAGAAATCTTGCATTTTGGCTTGCAAAACTTGTTTTTCTTTCAAGTTTTTTTATTTGTGTAGGTAGACTAGGTAGTGTAGCAC
The DNA here is from genome assembly GCF_047967505.1 of Dipteris shenzhenensis. Taxonomy (NCBI): domain Eukaryota; kingdom Viridiplantae; phylum Streptophyta; class Polypodiopsida; order Gleicheniales; family Dipteridaceae; genus Dipteris; species Dipteris shenzhenensis. Next base: position 11,511,959 of record NC_141611.1, read on the forward strand.
CCCCTAGCATTAAAAAACCAGAACAAAAACTCAAAATCCTTAAAAAATCCACAAAAACTAGTCGGCGACATAGTGTTCACTACCCCCACAGTCGGCGCACTGGAAATATCCCACCGACCATCACGTTAGTCGTAACATGTCAGTCAAACCTTGTTGACCCGATGCATTAACCATATCCTACTAATCTAACCTCTGACCATGGCCTTACCTACTGTCGCCTTGATTAAATGCTTGTCAAAGTTAATTATCCCGCCGACCTGACAGCCATTGGCCCATGGCATAGAGCTGTCCCAGCGACCGTTGTTATATCATTATCTTACTGACCGGCATGGTAAGCCCACCCCCACATCCGTGGCCATATTCATACCCCACTGATCTGACCATCCCGCCGACCAATGCAGTAAGCTTATCCCTCTGATCGCCACTCTATTGCTATCACATCACTCGTCGCCATAAATATACCGCTGACCGTGCGTTGATCAATATCTCGACAATGCCATTATCCCTCCAACCATTGTCTTAATCTTATACCTACGTCCGTGGGGATACCATCTGCATCTTATCCTATTGAACATGTGGCACTAGCTATTCCGTCGGCCGGTCCGTTATGCCTGTTATGCTGCCCATCGCTCTATTGGTATCCCGCCACCCGGTGTGATAACCTTTGGGGTAGTCTAGAATATAAAAATTCTAGAACTATAGTTTAGCCTAAGTGTGCCTAGTTAGAAGTCTCATACATGCACTTGAGGTCTGGAAGAATTTTGTCCAAGGATCCCATTGCCATAAGATAGTGCTTCTAGCTATGCTCAACCCACCTTTTTCCCTAGCTAGGGATTCGAAATCTCGATTCCTAGCCCCCACTTGGTAATAAGCCCCCGATAGGAAGATCTATCTAGCTCGGACAATGGAGCATTGGAAATGCTTTGCTTTTAGTGAGTGAAGCATTGGGAATTAATACTTGGAAGTGAATGCTCTACTTTTAGTGAGCAGAGCATTAGGAATCAATACTTGGAAGTGAAAGGTTACAAATATATTTTCAATAAAATGTGGGTTTATATTATCAAGGCCAAAAGATAGACAAACGTTTTTACATCAAAATGTTCCTACCCCTACATAGGGGGAGAGAGTGTTGTGAGCTGAGACTTCAATCCAAAGGTGGCTGAGTTGGTTTAGGCAAACTGACAGGTAATTCAATTTGGAACCAGAAGAAGGGAAGCATGGGCAAAAACATGGAGATGTTTGTTCTTGATCATGAAAATGGGATCATATGGCCATGAAACTTTTCACATGCATAAATATAGGTGAGTTTGAGTCCATTGCAAAGTATTTGGCCATCGTTCTTGAAAATACATTTTCCATTTTTCAGGATAAGTGGAATATTTTTTCCTTGCAATGAGACTACATTTTCTTAGTACTATCTTAATTGATGTCGTCCACTTCTCCAAGACACCCCAAGATGTGCTCATGTGTGTCTAAATCCAATTCAAAGACTCTTTCCCTTATTTCATTGTGGCACAAGCTGCATCTGAAGCTTAATAGCTCTTACTAGATGAGAGTACATAAAATTTTGAGGACTCTTATGTAACATAACGCAATTGTGGCCTTTCTTGTATGTGTTTTTTTACAAAAAAGCTCCAACTATTGCATCCCACTTCTCATAGGTTGTTTTCCAATCATCCTTAAATGCTTCCTCAACCTTGTGCTTAGATTTTGTGCACTTAGAGCACAAAAAATCGAGCTAGAGCACCCTCAAATTCTTCCTAGATCAAGAGATATGGCTTGATCTAGGTGGAGGGACAAAAGGAGTGTAAATGTGCTCAATGATGATGTGGCACTCAGGGGGTCACATGTAGTGACTGTGCCTAGCAGGGATTGTGCCTATGGAGCCCTGTGATGAGGTGGCAAGAGTGGTCACATGCAGTGTGTGCACAGTGTGCCTAGATGGGGACTGTGCCTACAGGGGTCAATGCTACTAGATAGCTGAGGTGGCACTGACTGACTTAACCTAGGGTTTGGTTGTCCAAACTAGGGTAAGGTTGACTAACCCAAGGTCAAGTTGACCTAACTTGGGTATAAGTCAACCTTGATGATGTGGCATCATTGACTTGGCAATGATGATGTGGCACGGTGCCATGTGTCGATGCTGATGTGGTAATTAGATGAGCTTGTTGACGTGGCACGTGGGGTGACATGTCTGCTGATATGGCAGTCAATTGCCACATGGCAAATAAGTGATGATGTGGAAGCCTCATGGAAGATAAGAGTGGTGTGTCACTAGATAAGGCTAATGTGGCAGGTGCTAGTCGATGATGATGTGGACCTTGTGTATATGTTGCCACGTGTCACAAGGTAGACCTTATGAGCTATGATGACATGGTGGATAGGAGGGCCACATGTCACAACTGTGACCAGCCTTGGGATGGTTGGGTGACTGGCCACGTGTTACCCCCTTGTTGGAATCTTAGAGATGCCATCGAAATCTCATGGAGATTCCATTCGTCTATAGAGGTCATTGAAGCTCTATTGCATATGTTGTGGGGTCGTCCTTGTGTTGAGGCATTGATGGCACGCTGGGCATTTAAAGTTCATTGGAGGATGGCATTGTTGGAGCTATTCGATGGTGGCTGAGCATGGAAGGTGGGCTTTGTTGTTTGGTGGAGTGGCTGTCAAAGATGCAAGGCAAGAGCTGCCTTGAATCTTGGAACTGCCGGTGGACTGGGTGCCTATGGCGGGTGAGGCTGAGATTGATGCTCGTTGTGCAGTTCGAGCTCTGCTTTGAAGATGATGGCAATGGCTGGAACCATTGTGAGGCATTGGGCAATGAAGCATTGGCTTGTGAGTTGTTAATGGTGCACATTTGTGTGCTGAGCAGAGAAACACCCTTTTACGTAACTACCCTTTCTAGATCTGGCGATCGGCACATACGTAGAGTTGAAGCAAGCTTAGATAAAGAGCATCTTCATGTCTAGATTACCAGTGATAAACTGTGACCAAGATGCCACGGAGACACTCTACAGGTTGTGTCTAAACGATGCTGAGGGCATGGAAAAACTAGCAACTCTCGATTGGCATTGAGTACTCACCATTTGACTTTCCCACCATTCCTTCTATCTGAAAGCTCGACATAGTTGAAGGAGCTTGGAGTCATGGTTAATAGCTGTAGAGTCGTCGTTGTGCATAGTTCGTTTGGGCAGTCCATCTGGTTGATGTCGCCTTGGAGCTGCTATGATGTGAGCTCGCATTCTGGCACTGATTATGCAAGAATCTTGTTGTAGAGGCTGACTTTTGTAGAGGACCTTGAGTCATTGCTGGCAGTTGTAACTCGTAGTTTGATCACATGAGTGAGTGTGTGAACATATGTGTGTGTGGGTGGGTGGGTGTGCCTGAGTTAGGTGTGATTGAGTGAATCTAGGAGTGTCGTGTGTGATTGAGAGATACTGGGAGAAATTTGTGGACCTAGATGCTCTACTGAGCTCATATATGATGTCATACTTGGATGTAACTAATGCCTATATATTGGCCATCTCTCTTATGAATAAACACACTTTTGATTCATCTTGTGTCCACACCATGTTTTCATTGATGCTCCAACATGTGGTATCAGAGCCCTATCAGCCTCCATGAGCCTACCCTAGCCCCTAGCTTCATCTTCTTCATCATGCCAAACCTTGGAGGGCAAATTTTGGGAGCTACAATCAACCATTCCCTTAGCCCTTGCAATCCCCACACTAGGCTGACTGTCTATACCAGTCTATGCCTCGACATTTTACTCTGTGAAGCTGCATTCTCAAAAATGTCACGGATTTTCTCTACTATTCATTCTCTTGGGCATCATTCCAAAATTCCTCCCATCTAAGCTCATATGCTTCAATATTCAAGGCGCATTTGACAAATTTTCAGCCAAATCTACTACTATTCTCTTTGTTGACATGTGCATCTATTCCACCTTTCTTTGCTACTGGATCTTGCCCACAAATCAAGCTTTCATTTGCCTTAGAAAGCCCTTTCAAAGCTGCTTTCTGCTGCTCGAATTTCATCTTCCAGTTTCAGTTTGTATCTGTAAGCCTTTCCTTTATATCTTTGGACTTTGACAGTTGACCAGTCAACATACAATTGGGGCTTTTACTGCTGCCTGCTGTGCTATGTTGAAGATTAATTTATTGTATTTTGACCGTGTTTGATCATTTTCATTCAGCCATAAGTCTTGGAAAGTTGAATGTTTGACTGATATTTCAGTTTGGCATATTTTCAAAGTGTATGCATGCAAAGAAATAGTCATCATCTGAGGGGATTTTTCGTGTTAAGAAGTACTACTTGTAAGAGAGTAGACACTGCCCAACTCAAGGGAAAGATCCTCTCATCTATCCTCATGTGCACTCAAGCCAAAAGTAAGATGGACACTAGAAGGATGCAAAATGCTCTCTCAAAGCACAATGAAAAGTTTTACAATGCTAAGATGAAGGATAAACCACATATGATTCATGAGCCTCTCCAAAGCATTGGCATTTGGACATCAACTTGGACTCTTTCATCTACATCAACATGGTGGTCAAGAATGTGCACCCTATTTAATATATCCTTCCACATTTTTACTAGACATAATGATAGCATTGAAACGAGGCCAAAAAAGGATTGCTATCAAGGGGGGAATCTTTCCCACATCTCCAAAATATTAGAGTTTTTTGTGTGCGGTCAATAAGGGTTCTATGCCTGGGATATCCCCCTTAAATTTTTGTTAGCCTTATGTGTGAGATTTACTTTGTCAGACCTATGGCAACTTCATATGCATAGTCATTGTCTATTCTCCTAGTTGTAAACAAAGAGCCATAACCAGAGTGAGTCATAGGTTGGGGTCATGAGTGCTGTTACTAGGTGTGAATCTTCCCATATACTCCTACTAGGGTGAGGTCATCAATTTGTGGGGGGGTATGTTGGGACAAATTTATGTAGTGGGCCAATAGGAAGGTTTATGGTTATGAGTGTGATCACACGAGTGAGTGTGTGAACACGTGTGTGTGTGTGTAGGTGTGATTCAGTGAATCTAGGAGTGTGGTGTGTGATTGAGAGATATTTGGAGAAATTTGTGGATCTAGATGTTCTATTAAGCTCACATATGATGTCATACTTGGATGTAACTAGTGCCTATATATTGGCCATCTCTCTTATGAATAAACATGCTTTTTGCTTCATCTTGTGTCCACACCATGTTTCCATTGATGCTCCAACAATCGTCACGAAGAAAGTCTCATGTCTTTCTAGAAAAAAATTCAGAATCTCTTGTTTTTAATTATTCTCTAGTTTATGGCATACGCTACACCTTCACATAAAGAGTCTCTTATTTTCAAGAAAAATTGCAAAATCTCTACTTTTTTAAAACATCTATCTCATTTTGGGGGGAAAGGAAAAATGAATCAAGGCTTACATATGGTGTACGCCACACCTGCACATAGAGAAGCATCTTGTTTTTGAAAAAAATTTCGATTTGATACCAAAAAATATGTGGCATTTTTTAATGCCAATAGATAGATTTTTAAAAATGTGTTGTCATATTTAGGTTTTTAAATCATTTCATACAAAAAAATGAGGGTTTTCTAAAACATGTTTCTAGACTTTGATTTTTTAATCAATTTGATACCACAAAATGAGGGCTTAGGGCTTAGGGTTTAGGGGTTAGACCTTAACCAAGTAAATTGAGAAGTAATTAAATTCTATTTTCATGTTCCATTGCTAATTTGTTTTTCCAACACAAGATTTCACTCTACAAGAGGGTTTACATGTGGTGTTGTGATCTCTACTTTTTTAAAACATCTATCTCATTTTGGGGAAAAAGGCAAAATGAATCAAGGCTTACATATGGCGTACGCCACACCTGTACATAGAGAAGCAAAATATGTGGCATTTTTTAATGCCAACAGATAGGTTTTTAAAAATGTGTCGTCATATTTAGGTTTTTAAATAATTTCATACCAAAAAATAAGGGTTTTCTAAAACATGCTTCTAGACTTTGATTTTTTAATCAATTTGATACCACAAAATGAGGGTTTAGGGCTTAGGGTTTAGACCTCATGTTCCATTGCTAATTTGCTTTTCCAACACAAGATTTCATTTTACAAGAGGGTTTACATGTGGTGTTGTATGGGAGAAATAAAGTGGTCGTCTTTGGATAAATACTTAGTATTGATCCCATTGAGTTGTATCATTTTCAACATTGTGGTCAGAGAAGATGTGTAGTAATAATCACCAAGCTGATTTTCCCTGAAGTACAATTAGAAATATCAACAAAAAGAGTTTTAAGACATTGGGTGAATTTGAAATTATTGACGTGCAAGCATAGAGAATTATTTGGGATCGACAATATCATTCTATAGACTTTTTTTCATGATGTTACACAAACTTATCTTTATCACAAGAAAAAGTTGACATGTTATATTGGTCTAGAGAAGTATTTAGCAATTGCTGAATTTAATGGCTATGTTCATAATATACTTTATATGATTAAGGTAATGTCAAGGCATCGTTCAAATTGCAATGGATAGTAGTCCACACTTACAAGTTCATAACATTATCACGTGGGGGTAAGCTTTCTTGAAATCACCTTTGTGTAAAAATATCTCTCTCAATATTGATGGTAGACACAAGAATGGATTACCAAAATAATGGAAGATGACAAAAGGACACCTGGTCGAAAAATTTTGGATCACAAAGGCAAAGGGTTGGTGGAATAAGTGATGCACTAATAGAGATAAATATTAGTGACATTGGCTTGAAATTTGTACTGGAATTGATGGTATTGATGCTATTTGTGGGATAAGTGATAGACTTATAGGGATTGATGAAAAATTTAGTGAGAGGGACCATGAAGTTCTTACTCGAATTGAGGATATACATGCCCTTTGTGTGATAAGTGATGCACTATCATGGATCATGATAAAGTTCTTACTAGAATTGTCCTTTGTGGGATAAGTGATGCAATAATAGGGTTTGATGATAAATTAAGTGACATTGGCCATGAAGTTCTTACTGGAATCAAGAATAAGGTGCCGTTTGTGGGATAAGTGACACAATGTAGGGATTGATGATATAATGACATTGGCCAAGAAGTTCTTATTGCATTGGAGGGGAATCCCTACATGTTCACAACTTTGTGGTATGAACCAAGGTCTTTGAAAAGCCTCCAAAAAAAAAAAAAGAACAACTTTATGAGGGTTGTTTGTAAAAAATATTGAATGGGTTCCAAACAAAGAGGACTTGATTGAAGTGGAACTGAATCACATTATTCATTGTTGGAAATTGAGGACTCTAACTCAAAAAAAGAAGCATGTGTATGTTGTGAAAAAATATATCAAGATCGCTAATAGTGTCTGCACAGATAATTAAATATCACTTAAATAGAAATGATCCTCATGCTAAAATGTAGCACCATAGTCTAATGACTCCGAAAGAGATTTGGAAGTATAAGAAAAGGTATCTTATGCATCATTTTTAACAAAAAGTATCTTTGTACCACCTCTATGTTGATATCAACAACTCTTGGGTTATCATATTTAGATAATTGAATATTTTACTACTGATTCTATAATTAATCAATAAATTAATTAGTAATCGATTAAACATTAGTTGATTGATAAAGTAATGCATTAATTAAAGAGAGCAAAGAGAGAGAAAGATGAGCGGAGAGGGAATATGAGAGGGAGGAGAGAATATGTGTGTGGGGAGGGAATGAAGGGGAAAAGAGAGTTCACCACCCAAAATCACCTTAAACACCCCTGCCCCCCCCCCCCCAACCTTTGCAACATATGGTGCACACCACATGTTCCCCCCAACCTCCCCAACATGTGGTGCACACCACATGTTCCCCCCTCCTCAACATATGGTGCATGCCACATATTGGAGGGCCTTCTCCTTTTCTCCATCATAAATTTTAGAAGGAATATCAAAATGTAGTCATGTTTATAGTCATAACGATCAAAAAAGGGCCAATGAGTGTTTTTTTCTGTCAAATGTGCACTAGGAGAATGTGAAGTGGAGGTGATCATTTTGAAAAAAAAGAGAAAACATCCAAAAATTATGGATATTGTATTTCTCCTGAAAGTCATTGGGTTGCACGTGTATAGTCTGGCACCTCACTTTCAAGCTGCAACCTTGACTTGTGTTGTACATCCATAGTACTAGAAAGAGTGATTAGCTAGAGGGAACATAAACTATTGATAGGCTAGAAGACTAGCCCCTTACAAGTGTTTGTAAAGATAATTGGTAGCAAGCTAGGAAGCTGCTCTTGTAGGAGGATTACCAAAAAGCGTTTGAGCCAAAAAAAGCTAGCGATTAAAAACAATAAAAGATTTATAAATCCCCCATTTCAATAGCAAAAAATAATACCTTATTCAAAAGTCCATATGTTTCCTCAATGCTAGAAGGTTAAACATGCATATGACTTTAAGCCACTAACACTAATTTCACATCTTCCATGAGACAGTTTGTATGTTTAATTTCCAAGTCATTGTTTGTATCAAAGACAAACCCTACTGCAATCAAGTTCTCTCTTTCTGCTAGAGTCATTGAAATCATCAATGTAACCTTCCACACAAGTGGGGTGTATTCAAGGACTCCTTGCATGGATTAGTCTAGATTCCATGTATATGTAAATGCTTATCTTTTTAAACTCTGTTCACTTTGGAACAAAACTCATGTTTCTTTGTTATTGCAAAAATATCCTTCCCTAATGATTTATTCTTACCTCCCACTAATATTACTAATGCAACAAATTGACCACATATTCATTTTTGGTGCATTAAATTTTACTAGATGGTGCAGAAGGACATGATAATCATCTAAAGTATGCCATTCAAATAAATATATCCTATGAGAAGACACCAAACCAAACAAACATTTGATGATAATAAGGAAACCTCCAGTCTTGTAGCAATGTCAGCCAACCAAACATATACCTCAAAACATGCCACCTATGATGTAGATGTCAAGATTCTCCTACTTAAGAGTATAGCACCTACACTGTCACCCCATTGGCTCTTGTTGTATTTCCTATATTACTTTTCCAAAATTTAGAGTGCCTCTTTTCTCCTATATAGTCACATTGCATTATGGAAACCACTCCTACCTTGGAAGTTGCTACAAGCTCTACCTTGCCCACTATCTTCTCTAGACTTCAGCATAGCTTGCTTGAGCCCTCTGCTTAGTCTACAGCACCTTCTAGAAGCTGCCCCATCACATGAAGCTGTCCAAGACTGCCACATGCCAGCCTTGATTCCTTTGCATCTGTCAAGTATAGACGTGGGCCCCTCTTCTTATTATTGAACACCTTGAATAGATGTGGTATTAATGCTATGCCATAGCAAAGTTGTAGTTTTAGATTGTTCAAGGCACAAACGAGAGGTTTGGACTGAAAAAATAATAGGGAATGAAAGTATTGAAACAAAAATGAACAGATTGCATTGCAATTGATTCGCTTCATATTATAAAATGTATATAATCGACCTACTAAAGCATGTACTAAGTTAGTTTCACTCATTTATTCAACTTTAGTCTCTAGATTTCTTGCAAATTTCTTGTATATTACGTTCCTCAAATAAGCAAGGGCCTAAAAATTTATCTCAACCTTCCTATGCTAGCATGTGGAGATAACCGAGTGAAGTTAATGGAGTAGCTAGACCACCTAAACAAGGTTGACATTATGGTTGCCTCTATTTATGCAAGCATGGGATTCTAATCACTAGTAGTTACGAGGTTAGATCACCTTTAACTATGAAAGCATGTGGATCTAACCATTTGTAGTTAGGGGGTGAGGTCACCTCAACAAGAATCAAAGGTTAGGATTCCATCCTAGGTAAGTTTCTAATGGCATGTAAGCTTAGGATTTGAAATAAGTTTAAGAGTGTGTTTAGTCACAATGTAGCATGATTGAGGGGGTGCACAAAAATTAGACCCAAAAATTTCCTCATACTTATATTTGTTTTCTCATTCTAATCAAACTATATCAAGCTCTATATCAAAAGAAAGCTCTTGGAAAGTTAAACATCCATTTTTAGTTGCAAACATGTAGACTCATGATTGGATTTTTGTTGACATAAACATATAATTTTTAATTTAAAAATATATTTCCTTTCAATGATTTGAACTTCAAATTCCATAATATTGATCATACATGAAAAGAAGGTATCCCTGTACACTAAAAAACAAGCATTGTTCATCATTTTTTGCCTTTAGAAAGGGCTTGAATTTTTGGGCCATCATTATATACCGATGAAAAAACTACCATGGCATCACTTACATTTTTTGTAGGGATCTAATTAAACCTTCATTCCCAGTCCATTAATTTATTAGATGAAATTCAAAAACTCTTACTTTGATTTTTTGTTTCATGTCCAATCACCTTTCTCACAAAGATGGTTTTAGTTGGGCGACACCAAAAAAAATCCCTATGTTGAGTTAGGGTGATCACACTTTTAAAGCTTTTTGGACTAGTAGTATGGTACTTTCTCATACTAGTGTTAATTATGCTACAACCTATAGCCCATCTTATGTCTATTAAAGAATGGATTAAGAAAATGAGAGTTAGACTTTTGAAACTGGCATTCTCTAAATCACTATTGAGGATACTAGATTGTTGATTGAGAAGCGATGGAGATAGACTTTGATGAGACAGCTCATCCTCTCCAACTCGCTCTTCGAGATCTCTTGCATGTGAACCCTACATATGATGTGACTGCCACTCGCCAGACTAATGACTTTCATCTTCCCTAAGTCCCTTTTTCAGCTGGGATAGAACAAATATCGACTTTTTTGATTTCTCCAAATTTTGCCTCTCAACCAAAAATCTAAGCAGCAGCAGCCTTTGTCTCCTCTCCCATGAGAAAGCGACACCCATGGATCCCCTCTCCCTTGATACCCCACTGGTTTCCAAGAAAAAGGTCAAAGAGGAACCGGTGGATGTGGCAACACAAGCTTTGGCAGGCCCCTTGTCACACGGTAGAGGTGGAAGCTTCACAGGCAGAATGGAGGCAAAAGTACTACGACAGCTGGTCGTCATAGTGAACTCGCTAGAGCACTACCAAAAAGCCAAATGGGCCAAGGCACTGAACCTCGTGCCTATTACGCAGGCGCGTTACAACAAACAAAGAGAGGTTTTTTCAGCATCCCCCGAAGGTGGTCTCTTTTGGCAACCAACAGACCGGAGAAGATATTGGCTCTTCCTACGAAAGCAGTAGGAAAGAAACTTTGTGATACAACTTTGTGTTACAACTTCTACATACGACTTCTACATGTAGAAAGAGAATGTGTTACAACTTTGTGTTACAACTTTGTGATACAACTTTGTGTTACAACTTTGTGATACAACTTTGTGCAGAGAGAGAAGCTCTCCAACTTGTATAAATACCCCATAATGGAATGAAGCCTACACTCTTTGGGGCATTGTGTTGAGTCTACTTTGGTATTCCAAGCATTTGTCTCAAGTGTCCATGCTTCCTTGCACTCCACGTCCAAAAGCATGTCCTAACCTTGCACTCCTTCTCCCCTCCCCTCCAACCTTGCAACCCATCCTCTCCCTCTCCTCCTCCCTCCTCCTCCTCCTCCTCCTCCCTCCTCCTCCTCCTCCTCCTCTCTCCTCCTCCACCCTCCTCCTCCTCCCTCGTCTCTCTTCTTTCCCCCATGCTCTTACACCTTCTTTCTCTCCCACTCCTATGCTCCCCCTAAACCCTTTGTTCCTCATCCCTTAAAACTCCATGATCTACGAGGGAGACGAGTTCTCCACCATGTACTCTACCCTGAACCTTGGAACCTCCTTCTAACCCTGGACTCTTTCTAAACCTTGGAGCCTCCTCTAAACCCTGGAAGTCCCTCTAAACCCTGGAACCTCCTTCTGAACCTTGGATCCTCCTTCTAACCCTGGACTCCTTCTAAACCCTGGAAACTCCTTCTGAGCCCTGGAACCTCCTTCTGGACCCTGGAACCTCCTTCTGAACCTTGGAACGTCCTTCTAACCCTGAAACCTCCTTCTAACCCTTAAACTCCTCCTAAACACTACAACCCCCAATGAAGGTGAAAGCCTTCATTACCTCAACAAAGATGATTTACGTTCCTTTTACACATGCATGGACTTTGTTTGCTTACCACACTTAAGCCTACGTCTCTCACCGGAACATGACTCGAGGTCCTAAGCTACACATATACTACAACCGACAACCCCAATATATCTGTAGGTGACAAAAAGCCTTGGAACCCTGCATACTAAGAGAACCCAACTCGTCCTACGAAAGTAGTAGGAAAGAGCCAACATTTGGCGTCGCTGCTGGGGAGACTAGCATCTCAAGTAGTGAGTAAACATACATAGGTATGTGTAAAAAAGAAACTACTTCGAACTTTCATGAACATAACACTCAAGGGAAGGAGAGTAAATTTTTTTTCCCATTTCTAGCCAAACATATCAACCCCAAGCATCAACCTTGGTTACTACCTGAAGAAATTTTCTTTATTTCTTAAACAAAATCCACATGATAAACAATCAGGCTAGGTCGTGGACACGAATGCATAGAGCTTGCAATTTTGATCATTTCACCTTTTTGCAGAAAAGCAAACTGAGCTATCCATGAAGAGTTATGGCTTGGGAAGAGTTTAGGGTTAAACCCTAAACCTAAACTCAAATCCTATAAAAACCAACTCCACCCCCTCATTCTTCATCTTTCACTTTTTGCCTCCATTCTCTTCTTCATTCTGAGCCCTACGCAAGACACTCCTCCCTCTCCATCGACCACCACCTTACTCCCATCCTCACATTGTAAGTGACTTCGAGCCCATCTCGCAGTGATAACCCAGCCATCCATCCACCGTCCATTGTTCCACAACAATCCCGTTACATCGAGAAAGACTTGGAGAGCGTTCAGGTGACCACCTCTCCCTCCCTTTCAATTTCCGTCCGTCAAGTTTTTTATTTGCTCTCTTTTTTTTTTCCCCCCCTCCCCTTTCCACCACTCCCCTCCATCTCCACCTCCCCTCCCCCTTCCCCTTCCCCCTCCATATCCACCACCCCCCTCCCCCTCCCCTCTCCCCCTCCATCTCCACCTCCCCCTCCCCCCTCCATCTCCATCTCCATCTCCATCTCCCCCTCCCCCCTCCCCCTCCATCTCCACCACCCCCTCCCCCTCCCCCTTCCATCTCCACCTCCCCCTCCCACGTCCCCCTCCATCTCCCCCTCCCCCTCCCCCCTCCATCTCCACCTCCATCTCCCCCTTCCCCCTCCCCCTCCCCCCTCCCCCTCCATCTCCATCTCCCCCTCCCCCTCCCTCTTTCCCTCCCCCTTTCTCTCTCTCTCTCTCTCTATTTCCCTCCCCCCTCCATCTCCACCTCCCCCTCCCCTTTCCACCACTCCCCTCCATCTCCACCTCCCCCTCCCCCTTCCCCCTCCATATCCACCACCCCCTCCCCCTCCCCCCTCCCCCTCCATCTCCACCTCCACCTCCCCCTCCCCCTCCCCCCTCCATCTCCACCTCCATCTCCCCCTCCCCCCTCCCCCTCCATCTCCATCCCCCCCCCCTCCCTCTTTCCCTCCCCCTTTCTCTCTCTCTCTCTCTCTCTCTCTCTCTTTCCCTCCCCCCTCCATCTCCACCACCCCCTCCCCCTCCCCCTCCCCCCTCCATTTCCACCACCCCCACCCCCTCCCCCCTCCATCTTCACCACCCCCTCCCCCCTCCCCCTCCATCTCCATCTCCCCCTCCCCCTCCCTCTTTCCCTCCCCCTTTCTCTCTCTCTCTCTCTCTCTCTCTCTCTCTCTCTTTCCCTCCCCCCTCCATCTCCACCACCCCCTCCCCCTCCCCCCTCCATCTCCCCCTCCCCCTTCCCCCCTCCCTCTCCCCCCTCCATCTGCACCACCCCCTCCCCCTCCCCCCTCCATCTGCACCACCCCCTCCCCCTTCCCCCCTCCCCCTCCCCCCTCCATTTCCACCACCCCCACCACCTCCCCCTTTCACTCTCTCTTTCTCTCTCTATCCCTCCCCCTTTCTCTCTCTCTATCTCTCTCTTTCCCCCCCTCTCTCTCTCTTTCTCTCTCATTCTCTCTCTCATTCTCTCCCCTCCCCCCCCCTCTCTCTCTCTCTCTCCCCCTTACCCCCCTCTCTTTACCATCCCCCTCTCTCTCTTTTCTCTCTCCTCTCTCCCCCTTACCCCCTCTCTCTACCATCCCCCTCTCTCTCTCTCTCTCTCTCTCTCTCTCTCTCTCTCTCTCTCTCTCTCTCTCTCTCTCTCATTCTCTCCCCCACCCCCTCTCTCTCTCCCCCTTACCCCCCCTCTCTCTACCACTCCCCCCCCTCTCTACCACTCCCCCCCTCTCTTCCTACCACCCTCGTCCCCTCTCCACCCTCCCCCCACCCCGCGTCGCCCCGCGGCAGTGCCTCGTAGAGTCGCCCGTGGTGCCCGCCCCGTGGCGCTACCCTGCAGCACCGCCCTGCCCCGACCGCACCCCCTCTCCGCCCCCCTCTCCGCCCCGTCGCCCACCCCACGATGCTACCTTGCAGCGTCGCCCCTCCTCGGCTGCACCCCCTCTCTCTGGCCCCCCACCCACCCCGTAGCGTCACCCTGCCCCGCCCCCCCTCTCCTCTCACCCCCCGCCCTCACCCGTCGCCCCGCCCCCCCTCTCCTCTCACCCCTCGCCCTCACCCCCTGCCCCCCTCTCCCCTCATCCCCTGCCCCCCTCTCCTCTCTCCCCTCACCCCCTCCCCTCTCACCCTCTCCCCTCTTCCCCCCTCCCCCCTGTTCAAAACCCCCCCACCCCCTGCGCAAAAACCCCCTGAAAAAAAAACCCTAAACTAACTATAGTTACGTTTGTGGGTTAGCCTCGATTAGGTTAGATTAACTAGGTTAGTTTAACCTAGGTTAGGCTAGTATTAACTTACATTAGGTTAGTTTTAACCTTGGTATAACTGTTAGTTAGTTAACCTAACTAGGTTAGTTGAACTAACTATGGTCAGTTTAACCCTAACTAGGTTAAGGTAGCCTAACTGATTAGGCATCTAACTAGACAAATAGGTTAGTTAACCTAACTAGATTAACTTGGTTCCAACCCCTCAGTTGGACCTAAAGTCCATTCACACCACCATTAGGACCCCCCAACCTCAATTTTACCCCTACATTAACCCCTCGTAACTCATCCATTTGGGACCCAACTGAACCCCGTTTGAGCCCAGATTTCACACACGAAAACACCACACTACGGGGTATTTTTTAAACCCATTGCACACCATTTTGGCATCCCTAGCACTCGTTCATTCGCACCCCCGTGTGGGCCTCGTTTCGCACCAATTCGATCATATCTTCACACCGTGACCCATCTACACCGGCACATTTCCCTACACATGTAGGACAATCTTAGGCACATTATTAACACAACAGTCCCTATACAAACTAACACCACTCTAACCCTCCCAACAACACTACATCCACACCTGCACTTGTGGTAGAGACACCCTTGGCAAATCACGCACAATCTGCATGCAGCTACGTTCCGGCCAACGCCTTCGACTCCAACGCTCGCCACATTTGCATATAAGTCCGCTGCAATAACTGCCCCTGCCAATCCTCTAACCCAAATCCCCCCCTGAGATTCAACCACTCCCTCTAACTCCTCCACGCCCCAACATGGCTGGACGCCGTCATGACAATGATGGGGATCTCGACCTCGATGCAGAGGCTGGCAACTTCTTCCATCGAAGAAATAACAACAATCAAGGCCGACGCCCCTTGGGAAAACTGGAACTTCCCAAATATAATGGTAGGGGAGACCCAACCTGCTTCCTCTAGCATTTTGATGCCACATGTCGAGCACATGGCGATCAATCCCATGAAACCAAGGTGGCTTGGTTTCCAATGGCCTTAACTGATGAAGCGTCAGAATGGTACCTAGACCTTCTCGTGGAAGAACACGCCACATGGGACCTCCTTTAAACCGAATTCAAATGACGCTTTCAAACGGAGGCGCTACAAGATGATCCCGCTCTCCAACTCAGTAAGATCGAACAAGGCCGGAGAGAAGATGCACGCACATACCTAGGAAAGATGAAGAGATTGATCGTCAAATGTGACCCACGCCCAGATGCAAAGTACCTCACGGCATGGTTCATAGCAGGTCTAAGAAAGAAAATCCGAAAGGATATGAAAATAATAAGTAGCTATGAAACATTCAGTGCTGCTCATGTGGCAGCCATTGACATCGAGGATGGCATGACAGACTTAGACACTAGCAGTGATGACGGTAGATCAAATACACAAGATAAGCGCTCGAAAAAGGGTAAATCAAAGGACACTGCGACAACATCAAATGAAGATTGCCTAGAGGCCATGACCTTGAAACTGAAAGAAGATATGATGCAGGCCATGGATCAAAAACTCCACTTGTCTCAGTCGCCAACTCAAACATACCCATGATGAGAAAATGTTTGGTGTCCACACTACCTAGCAAATCATACAGCAAATGAGTGCCTGGTCCTCAGAGCCAGGATCACTGCACAAGCAAATCCACTGCCATGGTTGTGGTGCCATATCTGCATTGTCAATGGCCATGATGAGAACAGTTGCATCTTCAACATGCGCAACAATCCGCCTCGACCTCCTCAATACCAAGCGGCACCCATGCCAATATATAGGCAACTGGCACTTCCATAAGCGCCCCCATCTCCGAGGCTAAATCCTGTTCCCGTTCGGACACAAGTCCCACAACTACTCAGGAATCCGAATCCACGACCGTATCCAAGAGCACCAAATCCAGCTCCTCAGGCAATTCCCATACATCGATTACAAGCCGAGGAAGTAGACTCGTTATTTGAGTATGAAGTAGAGTACCCAGTGTACTATGTAGAAGGTGCAGATGGTCTAATACTAGTTTATGCAAATCAAGTATGACCCAATGCATTTCGAGCACCAATCAAGTACTACGGTTGTGGCAAAAATCACCGGATCGTACAGTGTCCTCATCATGGTAGCCCAGCTACTTTCCAACCACTCTGCAGAGATTGTGGCATAGGACATGCCTGTATGGATTGTCCCATGAAAAATAAGGTCCTAGAACAAATAGAGGTTAAGCCTGACGTCCCCATCGGCATCATTGGGGTGGACCATCAAAGTCTGGGTCCAGTAAGTGTAAAGTCACAACCTGTCAATGTAATAACACGCCAACAGAAAGAGGCCACCAAGGACCCTAACATTCCAATCCAACCAAAGCGACTTCTGAAAAAGAAAGCACAAGTGCCTCCACCTCCGCCAAGCAATGAGCAGCCGAGCTCATCCACATCAACTCGCGAGCCTCAAATAAAAGAAGCTCCATACTCGAATGTAGAGGTGGAGAAGGCTCGTTTTCAGGTACTTCAACAATGGGTCCAAAATGAAGAAGCTCAATTTGAGGCTAAGAAACAAGCTCAAGACCCAATCCATGACTTGGCCCCACAAAGTATTAATACTATACTTGAGCCTTTGTTCCAACAACAAACTCCACAACAGAATGTACCGCCATGTCAACTTGAAGGAGCCGCACTCTCTAGCATCTTGAGTTGCCCTGTGTCAATTCCCATCGGAATCCTCCTTCGGAACTGTCCCAATCTCTGGGAGATTTTCAAAGGATGGGTTGAACTCACAAATCCCCCTCCACCTATGAACGACATTGAAGATATCCCTGTGCGAATGGGTGAGAGAGATGACATACGCAACATTACTATCCCTTTGATCCACAAGGCATATAATGAAGTCCAAGCCATAGTGGATGGTGGAGCAGGTGTCAATGTCCTATCAAAGGAGCTCTATGAAGAATGGGGTCTCCCACCAATGCAAAAAGCTAATTTCAACATACGCCTTGCCGATGACCCTTGGGAATAGTGAATGGCAAGATCGCAGGAGTCTGCTTTTCCCTTCAATTCACAATCTTGGATCTCCCCAAAAAATCCTATCAAATCTTGCTGGGACGTCCTTGGTTACGAGAAGCATCAGTCCTCCATGACTGGGGAACTGATAGACTGACAATCTAGAATCGAGACACTGCAGTCAGGGTGAATGTGGGGACAGGAGCTATTAAACCAATTGTGCCTAGAGCATTGGATGACACATCTTCCACGACAATCTCAAGCAAATCGGCTCCCTTGCAACAGCATGCCATAGCGGGTGACTCACAAAGCAATGTCAATAACTGGATACAAACATTGGCAACCATCGATAACTGTCATTCATTAGACCCCATCTTCTCACAGATAGATGCTAATGCACTATAGGTCGACACCGACACATGAAGAACCAATCAATCTAGAGATGTCATTCTTTATGGCTGATCTCGAATGGGATAATGAACCTGAAGAAGGTACCAATACCAATGATGACTTAGATTTTCCTTGGGACCTTGAAACAGAGGCTACAAATGCTGAAATTGAAGATAAAATCTTTGATAATGACCTAGCCATTCTACATGCCCTAATGGCAGTCGAGCTCCCAAAAGTTGAACCTCCACAGTTGAATAATAGTAGAAGATCCCACAAGAAAGTTGCAGGAGGAAATCACAGAAAAGCCAAGGCCGAGCACTTCAATGAATTCGAATGAGTCCAATCAAGGATCGTCAAATTGTACCTTGCAAAGTCAGCTCCCTCAAAATCAGAACCACCTGGAAACACCTTACTAGTGGAAAAGTTACCCCACAGTTTCCAACGTAAGAAGTTTCGGAAATATAAGCCACATGTGCGGATGAAGCTCGATCAAGCGACTTCAGAAAAAGAAAGAAAAGAAGAGCCTAACAAATTAATAAATGCAACTATGCCACCCAGTACACATGACACATGTCAGGCTAGTTCAACCCCACCAGAGGTCGATCTTCGAGAAGTGCCAGAATACTTCAAGAATTATACAAATGGCAGTGCGCCAATAGCAATGCCATGACCAGTCAAAGAATATGAAGTTCAAGAAATCGATAGCATTGGAGAAACTCCAATCTATGAGGGACCGGCAAAAACATGCACAATAAACCTCGCCCTTGAAGGGGAGAAAGAAAAATTGGTTTTCATTAGGAAACAGCTCCGTCAAGAAGATGAAACCAAACTCAAAGAACTCCTAATGGAATACTATGACTGCCTAGCATGGTCATACAAAGAGATGAAAGGAATTTCACCAGAAGTGGCAGTACACACGATACCTATAAGGGAAGCTGCTCACCCTAAGGTATGTGGACCTTATTGCACAAATCCTAAATATGGCACCATGGTTTATGATGAGCTAGAAAAACTTCTAGATGCCAGATTCAATCTACGAGATAGAGCACACTGATTGGGTTTCACCCATTGTCATTGTACCTAAATGCAACAAGAAGCTCAGAATATGCGTAAACTTAAAGAATGTGAATGTCGCCACAATTAGGGATCACTATCCCCTACCCTTAACAGAAACAGTGTTGGAAAAGGTGGCAGGATCCAAAATATATAGCTTCTTGGATGGCTTCAGTGGCTATAACCAAGTGCAAATTGCTCCTCAAGACCAATCAAAAATAGCATTTGCTACAGAATGGGGTATTTTTACATATAGATCATGCCATTTGGCCTTTGTAATGCCCTGGCCACATTCCAGCGAGTCATGTTCACAACTTTCAAGTCATTTTTGAATAAGTCTTTATAGGTGTTCTTGGATGATTTGTGCATCCATTCAAACAAACAGGACCACTTCAAATGTCTGGAAGAAGTACTAATCAAATGCAGGGAGTATGGCATGTCCCTAAATCGAACAAAATGCCAGTTCATGGTCACCCACGGAGTTTTTTTGGGACACATTGTCTCTCAACATGGGATTGCAACTGACATGGACAAAATCAAAATCATCATGGCATTGCCTCCTCCTACAAATTCCAAAGGTGTATAGGTCTTTATGGGACATGCCGACTATTATAGAAGATTTATATTTGGTATGCCATGATAGCTAGACCACTTTACAAATTATTAGTGGAGTTCTTATGGACCGAAGAGTGCGACCAAGCCTTTGAGCTTTGAAAGTGGCACCTAATCATAGCACACATCCTTATATCTCCCAATTGGGATATTGATTTTCATGTTCATACTGATGGATCCAAGTATGCAATTGGGAGTGTGCTTTGTCAACCTGGTGAACATAAGAAAGACTACCCCTTCTACTTCGCCAGTCGACAACTCAATGATGCAGAGATCAACTGCAGAGATCAACTATACAACTACAGAAAGGGAAGCCCTAGCAATGGTGTATAGTGTAAAGAAATTTTGGCACTATCTATTGGCAAATAATTTTGTCTTCTACACCAACCATCAAGCATTGCTTTATCTTGTGATTTGTCCGTGTACCACAGGAAGAATAAACAGATGGCTCCTCTTGCTTCAAGAATTCAACTTCAAAATCGTGGTCCGCAAAGGTGCCCAACAGACCACCCCCTGACATGAAAGCTGTAGATGCCAGAAAATTAATTCTAAAAGTTGCACCCTATCAACTCATTGCAGGACAACTGTACAAGATGGGCAAGGACCAGATATTAAGAAGATGTGTAATGCCTCATGAGATCATGCCAATCTTGAGTGAAGTCCATGAAGGCATTGTAGGAGGACACTTCCAAGGGGAAGCCACAGCAAGAAAAGTTCTCCTCATAGGCAACTGGTGGCCAACACTGTGGGCAGATGCCTTTGAATATGTAAAAGGTTGTGATGTATGCCAACAGACTATTAAACCACAACACAAAGACTTCAATCCCCTAACACCAATTGTTGCACAAAAACCATTTGAAAAATGGGGGATTGACTATGTGGATCCCATACATCCAGCAGCAAAAGGAACACAGGCATGCTACATCATTGTGGCCATTGATTACTTTACAAAATGGGCTGACAATCAAAAAGGCAGATGCCAGAAGCACAGCAAGATTCTTATATGAAAATGTGGTCACTCGATTCGGATGCCCCATTGAAATTGTGTCGGATAGAGGCACACATTTTGTTAATGAGGCAATCCAAGAACTCTTGTCTGGCTTCATGGTAATCCATAGAAAAAGCACACCCTACTACCCCCAAGGGAATGGACTAGCAGAATCCACCAACAAAATAATATGCATTATCCTCACCAAGGTAGTAGAACCACAGCATTCTGATTGTTGGGTAGAGAAACTGAATGCAGCCTTATGGGCATATAGAACCACATTCAAGGTCAATACAGGGAACACACCTTTTCAATTGGTGTACAACCTTGAAGTTGTGGTCCCACTCGAATTTGTAATACCAAGTCTATGCATCGTAGTACAGGAATGCATGGGTGACCATGAATCCTTGAAAGAAAGGCTCTATCAGTTGGAAAAGCATACAGAGATAAGACTAGTCGCCTACCATGCCATGACAACAGAAAAACGCAGAAGAAAGGCATGGTTTGACAGAAACCTTAAAGCTAAAGACATCAAGGAAAGCGACTTAGTCCTATTATACAATGCCAAAGTACACAAGGGGAAACTGCATGACCAAGCAGAACAAATGCCACCTTAGTCACAACCGACCTACACAACCATCAACAAGGCCCAATCACTGGAACTTGTCTAACCACCCACATCGACTTATGCTCTTTCCCAAGAAGCAACATCTTACTTAGAGCAACGGGGTCTAGGTAGTTTGCATGAGAGCCTCAAATCCTTGGAGGACAGTCCTACTGTGATCACCTACATCAAGGACTTTCTCCATTCTTACTACTCCAGTAATGCAAAGGATGGCAAGTACGGTACAATCACTGTACAGCAGAGCCCACTCAACATTATCCTTGATAGTACAGTCATTCAAAGGGCTTTCTCACTGCCAAAACAAGGTGGCAAATACCCTAAACGGTCTGCTGATGCAAAGTTTATCGAAGTACAGTCTCTCCTCACCAAGGGCACACTGATCCATAGAGATGGCATATTGCTTCGCACAATCCTTGACCATCGCCTCAAGGAAGCAGCACAATTCCTATTCGCAATCCTGGGAATTAAGTAGGGCAAAGATCGCTGCCTTCCACTCTGCACATTTATTTTATTGAATAGGAAGCTAAAACAAGACTGGGTCCAGCACTTCGTCATTTTCTTTACCAAAAAACTCGATGGTTCTTTAGGCCAAAAATGTAAAATTCCACACTTATTGGCTATAGTCATCAAAAAAGAACTACGAGAAAGAGAAATGACTCTGCCCCAGTCACCAAAACCAATTGAGGAGTTGGACATACCCTTCTCACCAGTATGGGAGCTGTCACCAACTTTTCCAACTATCACATTGATAAGTGTAGATGCCTTAGCAAAAGTACCTATTTTGGAGGTCGAGATTGTGGAATTGCACCATCAGATGCTACAGCTCGGTGCACAACTGCAACCAATAAGTCTCCACCAACAGCACCAACTCGAGCTCGCAACAAGGTCAGCACCTGAACCTGAGGAAAGATCGGCACCAGAGCCTGAGACTACATTAGCACTCGAACTGCCCATCGACGCCATGCTAGTCGATGAGCCATAAGGGGAGCTAGTGCCAGATCAGTAGTATGACTATTGTACACAAGGGACTGAAATGCCATTGGAACAACCTCCCCCAAGTACTATAGAATCATCAGGATGGCTACATGGGCACCACTTGTATCAGCAATATCGCCAGACCTCATCACCGTCTGTCATTCTCCAACATCAAGCTAGCCAAATGATCCAAATGTCAGAACTATTCACTAGCTTGGCCAAGGAAGAATATGCAAGAGAATTGGAAAGGCAGACTACATTAGAAATCGAAGACCAATTCTAGGCAATCACCATAGAGGTCAAGGCACTTCAGGCACAGATAGATGAGGAGGTAGAAGAAGTGTGCATGAACCAAGCTCTCCAAGCTCAAGAGAAGGCAGTAAGGGATGTGACCTCCAACCTCCACCAGAGTCAAACATAGCTGACTGTGGCAGTAGAAGCAACGGCAATCCTATAGACCTACTATAACTCCTTGACATCTGCACATGCACAACAGACGGAGGTAGTGGCACAAGCTCGACTCACTCTAATTCACAAAGAAGAAGAGCTCCAGGATTGCAAAGACAAGCTTAAAGACATGAAACAATCTTTGGCAGTGCGTGCCTTCAGCATTGATGAGCTTACAAGGGAATGCCGAATCTTAAAAGACCAACTAGCTACCGTTCAAGAGGCAAGCACTTCACAAGCCCAAGTCTTGGACCAATGGTCCAATACCACTGAAGACATTCCTCAACAAGCAAAGGTCACCTTGCAAATGAGAAAGCTTAAGGAGGCATACACAACCATCTACCATCAATACAAAGAAAAAATGAATGAGATGCACTCCGAAAAAATAATCATCTCCAAGCTTGAACTCTAATTGCTAGTGCACAACAATGAGGCATTGGAAGACAGCACCAATGACACCCCACTGCACAACCGTGGTTTTCTTAACCTTTTGCTATGGGGAGTGTTGGCTACAGCAAGCAACCTCCCTCTGTTTTCTAACAGGGAGATGCCATTGATGGGGGACAGTGACATTGAGACGGACCTTGAGACGATCCCGCGGTGTCTATGGAGCTACCCCATAGCATAGAGGATTTGGCATGGGGCCCTCAGATCATGGCTAAGACAACACAAAGGATGTAGCAGAACTTCACTCGGGGAATGGCAGATTGATTGATGGAGGGGGCTCACACCTTCTCAAGAGCTTGTCGCTGCTCTACAAGTGGAAGATCACCTCAACACACGCGTGCTTATCCAATGGAAGCAACTCCAAATCAGGATCATATCTGCTCATCCAACAATCAACTGGGAACGTTCCATCGGGACTAAAACCCTGTGCATAATTTGCCAAGACTTGTCTGAAGATGAGAAGAATATCTTTTGCCTGTCTACACATGCCGGGTTTAAAACACTCAGGATGGATGCTTTCATTGCATATGTCTGCCTCATGGGTTGTCCTCCCCTCAGGGTTACTGTAGGTTTGTTGCCATTGCTCCAAAGGCCATCCCTATTATTTGCATGGCACAACATAACCGACATCCCACCCATGTAGCTGATCATCCCATCGCACCAGCATAAAGAAGTGTCGAAAGATGACAAGGCCTATCTCACATCCAACTTCCCATATCTAACCACTCTTTCTGCCAACATCATAACCTCACTTCCCCTTGCTGCTACCACCCTCTTAGCCTTCCCCGAGCTCCATCCTAACATCTATTCCCTCCATCGTCTCTATGCTCATGCCTCTCACCATTTTCAACTAACCCAATAGTCACAAACTTACGAGCCCCTCACACCTAGCTTTTTCCCCTCCCTTGCTAATCCTACCCTTGAGGATTACCAAGCTGCTCAAACCATTTGCCCAATTCTTCCCCCCCTCCCCTCTGCTCCCCTATTTGATTATGTTGACTCTGTGCCAACATGAACTTATGTAGAAAGAGATTGTGTTACAACTTTGTGTTACAACTTTGTGATACAACTTGTAACACAATCTCTTTCTACATAAGTTCATGTTGGCACAGAGTGAACAATGTCCTTCCTTACACTAAATCTATGTGGATTAACTAACCCCACTAGAGGGGTTTGATCTCTAGGTGGCTGAAAGAACATTTCCATTCTCCCATTTTTTTAGCACTGCAAGAAGTTAAATGTACAAATAGTGACCTTGAGTATTGATTCAAGTCTATAGACAAGAGAAGAAAGTGGTTCTTCAATATGAACATGAGTCTGGGAAAGGGGGCACAACCATCAGCATCCTATCACACTATGAACAAATTTTCAATATCGTTGTTGCTGATCTACAACGTAGATGGATTGCACTTAAATGCCTGTGGAATGGTTTTCTCTTCTAGGTGGTCTTAGTTTATGCTCCCACTAGCTCTTAGGACTATGTAACCACTTGGTAATCAATAGAGGGACCAGAAGGAAATGCTTTCTTGATGGGAGACTTCAATATGGTGGAGTTTAGAAGGGATATATGGAAGGGCATGGGCACTCTACTAAGGGGCACTGAACTGTAGGCTTGGGAGGACCTTAAGGAATCCTTTCGATTGGTCGATCCTGACTTTGTTGGTGAGTTCACTTAGACCAATAAACAGGTTGGAGAATACAAACAAGAAGCCCACCTTAAAATTTTTTACATATCTCACTATCTACTACTTAATACTTCCAAAGTTGGTATCTAGACTTTTTTTACTCTTGCACAAATCTGATCACAAGCTTGTTATGCTTTGATGTGGCTTTGGCTAAGGCCAAAAATCCTCGTCATGGTTCAAGGCTGATCGAAACCATTTTTGGTTCAAGTCAATACAGAGGTAGATCACTAAGATGTGGAGTAAGACGGATTGCGGTAGAGTGCTTTTGATTTTTGGCAAACCCTGATCAAGGAGATGTAGCTGATTCTAAAGGAAGCAAGAAAACATAGAGCAGCATGCTATAAGGTCTCGAAGGTTAGACAAAGTTAAGGAGAGTATTGAGACTTTAGAGCTAAGGGCCGAGACAGGGTTGCGTTAGTGCTCAAACAGAACTGCTAAGGCTGACTTACAGAGGTCAGAAAGGGCTAGATTGCGAGATATTTGGATCTATCTAAGGGATTAGTGGGCTAGAATAATGGATAGACCAACTAAGAAAGTTTTCAATTTGATCACACGGAAGAGGTCGAGGGAGGACATCCCCTTTTTGGAAGTTATTGACTCTCAGTGGGCTAAAAGTGAGACCGAGAATGTTTACTTCATCGCTAATCATTTTCAAAGGTTGCTCTCGCCTTCTATAATTGTTACTCCTCTTGAGGTATGCCTAGCTCAAGACGAATGGAAGATGGCCAAGAAGGCCCGAGTACAGCAGTTTGAATATGTTCAGCTTGAGGCCCCGCTTTCTCTAAAAGAGCTAAAGGAGGTTATCATGTCTATGAAAGACGGGAAGGTTCATGGGGAACATGGTCTTCCTATTGAGTTTTACAAAACTTTTTGGGAGGTTATGAGTCCTTGTCTCCTTGTAGCCTAGAAGGAGAGTCTTCACAACCAGCTAGCATATGCCTGAGCATCTTAATGGTGGCCTTATTAAACTCATCCCCAAGGGAGGCAGGACAAACTTACTGAGGAACTGGTGCTCGCTCACAATGCTTAATTGCAGCAAAAAATTCCTGGCAAAGGCCCTAGCGCTAACTTCTTCAAGATAAAATGGACAAATAGATTCTACCTAAACAAAAAGGGTTCATTAAGGGCTGACATCTATTGGAGGCCATTATCAATTTGTGGGAAGGATGTGAGTATATGTGGGGGACACAAAGTAGACATTTGTTTCATTAAAGTAGAATTCGATAAAGCTTATGACCATTTGGATTGGCAATTTTTAATATGGTCCCTTCAGGTTTTGGGTTTGGGGCTAGAGTATGTCTCTTTTATCAAACTTCTTTTATCCAAGGGCCTTGGCTAAAATATCTGCAAATGGGGTCATGTCCTCTCCCTTTCCTCTTAGACGCTCTATCAGACAAGGTTGTCCGATTGCTCCCCTTCTATTTGCAATTGCTTTGCTGACTCTCTAGGCTAGCTCTTAGCAGAGGGATTTGACCAAGGCTCATCATTCGGGGAATTGAGCTTCCCTCTGGTAAATAGCTAGCTAGCTAGCAATTCGCTGATGATACAAGCTTGACGCTCAGAAATAATGTATAGGAGGTTGGAGTAGTCGTGGAGTGTCTTGACACTTTTGCACAGCCTTTGGCTCTTTAATTAATCACACCAAGCCGGGATACACCACCCTTAGTGGCCAACAATAACCTCTACTTATACCCTATTATTATCTTCTACCTGCTCGTACCTAGCAATAAAGTCTTGGCTCAACTTATTTCCAAATGCATATTCTTTTTATGGGGTGGATGTTCCAGAATACCCAAAGTAAAGTGGTATTTTCGCACTAGGCCTAAGATGGAAGGTGGCCTTGGTGTTGCTAATATTCAGCTATCTATTGCTAACTTGGCTACCACATGGATTATCAAAGATCTAGTTAGACCAGATCAAGATTATCAAAGATCTAGTCAGGCCAGATCAGGATTATCAAAGCTCTAGTCAGGCCAACAGATTAGGATTGGTGGGCTCAGCTCCTTGCTAGGAATTTTTCCCAAGTTCATCCCCTAAGGGAGAAAAAGTGGAAACACTTCCCTAAATTGTATGCAGTGTTTATCCTAGAACCATGCTCTACTAAAGGCCACTAGCTCTGGAAGTCTCTTTGGGACGTGTTAGAATCAATTCTATCTTAGAACAGATTCTTATTTAAGGGGTCTTTCATGGCCTTGGATTCCAATTGGATATTTGATGTGCATAGCTCTGCCTCCCTCAAGGATGAAGAGCTACCTTGTTTAAGAAATGCCTTCAATGTTGGAGTCAACTGTGGTAGAGTGAGCAGAGAAGATGGAAAGGAAAACGTGGGTAGAAATTAGAAGGGAATTTGACCTTTCCAATCAACATGCTAGATCAATAAGGGAACGGCTTACTTTGTGGGATGCTAATATCCAGTGGAAGGTAGGTACAGTGCTTATATATGATTGTGAGTTCAATTGGGCAGGCTCTACCCACTTGCTCCCTATGCCAAATCCCTGTGATGACATAGAGGAGGTGTACATGACACTGAATGTCAGATGGAACTTGCATGATAGTCAGATCTGCTGGAAGCACAAATTTCTCAAAATTTGGAACAGAGAAATCCCTGAAAATATGTCTACTCTACTTTGGCTCATTCTACGTAAGGCTATGTGGACTAACTCTAGAAGTTTGAGGGTTGGTAAAGGGAATGGGTAGTGCATGCCTAGGGATTCAAGAAGATGGTTTTCATATGTTTGTTGCTTTCCCACCATAGGCCAGGAAGGTTTTGAAAATCACGTAGATGTTAGTGGGAGAGCCCATTAATTGGAAATCTATTTTGTTGGGCAACGTGGCTAAAGTCAAGCAGGCTATGTGGACAGCTACTAGGGTGCACACGCTTTCTTTCATTTGGATTGCTCGTAATGGCTTTCAATTTAATCATGATTTATTATCTTTTTATTCACTAATGTCGAAATGGTTAATGATAGGAAAGGACCAGATTAGCCCAGGTCATCCAATTGTAGAACCAAGTCCAAGACACGCTCTGTGCGAAGCTCCAAGAACATGAAGATGAGTACCAGCAGACCCACCAGACGGAGTGCCCCTTCAAAGGAATAATGGAATCTGCTTCAGAATCCAAGCCAACCAATGGATGTCTTCAGAAGTTATGCTGATAGCACATGTCTTGCCTTATTGGATGCTACCTCTACCTTGTATTCTACCAGATGTGCTACCCTATCGGATGCTACTGCTACCTTGTGTTTTGCTATATGTGTTGATCTATCAGATGCTACTTCCACCTTGAAACCAAAAGGGAAGCCTTCCACA
Source organism: Dipteris shenzhenensis (assembly GCF_047967505.1). NCBI lineage: Eukaryota > Viridiplantae > Streptophyta > Polypodiopsida > Gleicheniales > Dipteridaceae > Dipteris > Dipteris shenzhenensis. The sequence goes on from NC_141611.1 coordinate 11,540,342, forward strand.
TAAATCCACCACACTTAAGTCAATTGGAGAAAAAGAACACAATCACACAATGATAGCAACAAGAAAATTGGGTACAATCTCCCCCCCTAGATGAGTGGCTCATGCTTCCTCATCTAGAGTATTTATAATATTTCATGAAAGGATAAGGAGCCAAAATTTTCCCTTCTCTTCCAAAATAAGCTATTTGCTTTACATAGCCTCAGATGCGCCGTATGACACCTCGATCGGTACCCTCGCACTAACTCCAATCCTCACCGTTAGTTCCATCGCCTGTACTCAAGCCACCAATGACATTGGTTAATAACAATCGATTGAATGAATCACCGAATCAACCGATCCCAACATAACTGCTCTCAAAATACAATAATCAAGCTCATCACTAATAACATCAGTATTAACATGGAATCACCCACAATACCAACCATCTAGCATGGCAAAACACAAGCTAGTTAGGCGTCCCCAGCTAAACCACACAAAGCATCCACTAGGACCCCCGCCGCGTTCGATGCACTCCTATGGAATACTTTGCCATAGTCACACTTAACTAAAATAAAATAATATTCAAAGCAAGAAATATCAGAAATATAATTTCCATAACATCCCTCTTGCTTGGATTGCATCTGACCTTAGTTGCATGTTTGATTATAGGAACCGATGAGGTCTGGAAAAGCACAAAAGAACCGATCAGGCATCCATTGAGCATCATCTCTCGGATGATCCTAAAATATTTGGTATGGACATTTCCTTTTTGGGTCGAGATTTGTTGATGATCAATAATGCATTCACGTTCTAATATTTCTTCTTCATCAACAATCAATGGAGCCTCTTCATAAATAGGATGTATAGGTAGAGGTCCTTTGAATGGATTTAAGAGGCTAATATGAAAAGCATTATGCATTTTCTAATTATCTGGTAATTCAAGCCTATATGCTAGATCATTGATTTTTTGAATCACCTTGAAGGGTCCATAAAAACGTTGGGACATTTTGATTACTGGCCATCTCTCAACACTCTATAATCTCTTTTCTCAATCCGTAGAAGCACATAATGACCTTCTTTAAAAAGCATATGTTTACATGTCTTATTAGCTTGTTTTGAGTACTTCTCCTAAGCGATTGCAATGGCTTCTCTAACCTCTTTCAGAATATTTTGATAGGTTTGGGTAGATACATCTACTGCTTTAACTCTATGAGTCAATCGAGTAATAGGAATAGGTCGAACTTTCCCATAGATGATCTCAAAGGGTGCTCTTCTAGTTGCGAAATGAATCGTATTATCGTAAGCAAATTGTAAGAGGTGAAGATATTTTTCCCAAGTCTTTAATTGACTTCCCACATAAGCTTTTAACATGTCTAGAATAGTACTATTTTGACTTTAGTTTGTCCATTGGATTCTGGATAAAAAGCTAAGGAGAAATCTAACTTAGTGCCTAGATCATGAAATAATGTAATCCCAAAATTACTGCAAAATTTTGAATCTCGATAAGACACTATAATCTTTGGCAGGCCATGATGGAAAAAGATATGCTTGATGAATACATGTGTAGCTTGCTGTGCTGTTAAAGTCTTTACATGGGATAAAATAGACTTGCTTACTAAATCAATCCACTATCGTCCATATCATTTTGATTTGATGTAGTAGGAAAATCTATTATGAAATCCATGGATATTTGTTCCCAGGATTGCATAGGAATAGGCAAAGGCATTACCAATCTAGGAGTCTTTCCTTTATAACTCTTAATCTTCTGATAGGTAATTCATTCGGCTACAAACTTAGCTACAACTTTTCTTATAGTAGGCCAATGAAATTCTCTTGCTATCGCTTGTAAAGTGGCAGTCACTCCCCTATGTCCCATTTATGGTGGTTGGTGCATTTCTTCCATTACAATTTGTCTAAAGGGCAAGTGATGCATAATTTCCTTTAATAAAAGAGGTATCCATGATTGCATGAATATTCAAACATAGGATTCCAATTATTATTCTCTAATGTGTTCCATATATCAGAAAAGTATGGATCCCCTTGACATGAATTCTTCATACCTTTGAAAGGCTAGATCTCTACAGTAGTGATGTGATTAATACTTGGCTTCCTGCTAAGAGCATCAGCAACTATATTCTCTTTACCAGGCTGATACTAAATCATGGTCTAAAAACTTTGTATAAATGATGCCCATTTGATATGCCTATCAGATATTAGTGGTGGCCTTGTCAACAAATGCTTGATACTTTGTTGATCGGTTTTGATAAGAAACTCAGCTCCCATCAAATAATGTTTCCACATTCATAAGGCCTGCACAACAGTGCGATTAATTCTTTATCATATGTACTATCGTTACATTCCATTGGTTTTAACTTTCGGCTCTCATATGCTATAGGATGTCCATCTTGCATAAGCACGACTCCGATTCCATATCCACTAGCATTTGTTACAACTACAAAGAATGGTCTAGAGAAATCTGGCAGTTGCAACACAGGAGCTTGCATGAGAGCTTCTTTCAAAGCTGTAAATGATTTATCTTGACACTCGGTCCATAAGAAATGCTTAGATTTTCTAAGAAGGTCTGGCAATGGATGTGCAATGTATGCGAAATTCTTGACAAACTTCCTATAGAAGCTACACAATCCCAAGAATGATCTTAATTCATGTATATCTCGAGGTTAGGCCATGCGACTATACTCAATCTTTTTTGGATCCACTCGAATCCCGTCGGTAGATACTATGTGACCCAAATACTCTATTTGAGCTTGGAAGAAAGTACTCTTTTCAAGATTTATGTATAGTTGATTTTCTTTCAAGAGTGAAAAGACTAACTTTAGATGTTCCTTATGCTCCTCAATGTATTTATTGCTAAACACCAGAATATCGGCGAAAAATACTACCACACAATCTTGTGATTAAGAAAGATTTGATTCATCATTAAACTGAATGTAGCTGGAGCATTAGTTAGCCCAAAAGGCATAACTAGGAATTCATAACATCTCGTTTGAGCTATCTCGTTTGAGCTCGAAAGGCAGTCTTGTATATATCCTCTTATACCATATGAACTTGATGATAGCCAAATTTAAGATCAATATTACTAAAGACCTTGGCCCCTTTCAATTTGTCTAAAAGGCCATCAATCCTAGGGATTGGATATTTGTTCTTCACTGTGATTTTGTTTAGTGCATGGTAGTCTATGCACATTCGACAGGTTCCATTTTTCTTTTTGACTAATAAGACAGGTGCCCCATAAGGAGAACTATTGGGTCTTGTCAATCCTTTCTGTATTTTTTCCTCCCCTTGCTTTTGAATTTCCTTTTGTTCTAGCTGGTTGACTCTATAAGGAGCCTTACAAGGTGGAGTATTTCTCGGTAGGATTTCCATCCTATGATCTTCAGGTTGAGGACATGGTAATCTGGATGGTAAATCCTCTAAGAAATAATCAAAAATTTGAGAAAGAAACTTTTATCTCTCTTGATAATCCTTTGAAAAGACTTCCAAGATTTTGGTTGTCTTTTACTGTGCTTAGTGATGTTCCACCAAAGCGCAACACTGTCAACTAAATGATTTGCAGCACATTTAATTTTGTCTTTTTCAGAGAATTTCTCCCTTGAAAATTTTTTTTCTAACTGACTGATCTAAAACAAAACAGTGCGTGCATCTTTTTTTAATCAAAATTTTGAAATGAGAAAGCCTTTCTACTCTTCTTACTTTCTTTTTTCGAATTATGTGCTCTCAGTGTAGCCTTAATTGTCTTAATAATAAAATTATCTTTGGACTCATCCTCAGATGACTCGTCATTAGATGAATGCCTCTTCCTTTTCCTACCATTGAATTTCTTCTCCAATATCTCCCTATGTTCACACTCATATGCCAACTATGCCTGAAGCACATTTACCTGCTCTTGGAGCAAGGGTGATTGTGGGTGATCCCCCATGATAATGCAATAAATATGAATAAAGAGGAGCGGAGGGAATGAAGGATACTAAGTGTATGAGAATATAAACGGATGAAAAATGTAATTCAAGTGTATGGTAAGGAACGGATGGTGGATGTTACTAAGTGTATGAAATATAAAGAAAAAGAAATCACTTATCTCGCTCTTTGATCGAGTGTAGAAAGGGCTAGAGTGGGAGATATGTGACCAATGATGTCGCTTGAAGTCGCCTTTGTGTTCAAATGCTCTCCAATTAATTGCTTGGTGACTTTTTGGTTCCAAATCCCCTCCCTGATTTGAGCATTCAGATTTGGTTGTGTTGTTCACCTTTGTTGGGAAAATTTTGTCTTTGGAGTGGCTTCGTAGCTTGTTGAATTTTCTTCGGAGAAAATTCTCTCTCTTAAAAAAAAAACTTAAATATAGACCTTTGAGTCTATTCCTTTACCCTTTGTATGACTTGGCAGTGTGCATAATCGTGATGATGTCGCCCAACTGAAGACTGCAGGTACTGATCGGAATGGAGAACTCTTGCATGAAAACAACTGTGTGCATGTGACTCTGTGAGGTAGAAAAGGAGCTGCAGGGCCTGACATGTGTTGACAGAGAACAGAACAGGGTTGACTTTGGATGGTTTCGTGCAGGCACAACGGCCCCACTGTGTCCAGTGCACTCCTATAAAATACTTTACCACAGCCACACTTGACTAAAATAAAATAATATCCAAAGCAAGAAATATCAAAAATATAATTTTCGTAACATATCCCGTGTTCTACCATATGTGTTGTACTACTACCCCTCGCTCGTTTGCATATTGGGATCAAGGATCTGATAGCGACTTGCTACCTCTTATTTTTTTCTCTACATACTCGATAGATACTACATGGCTTTATCTAGAAGTATGCCTCATAATTGTTTTGGCTTATGTTGTTAAATCTCTATATGAGACTGAGATGTATCAGGAACAACATGTACATATTTTTATGATAATATAACAACCCTTTTTTTGTGGAAAAAAAAAGAGTTAGACATTTGTAATGGTTGTTTTGAAGTTTCATGAATGAATTATGGTAAAGGCTTGTGTTAATTAGAAAGGAAATATGACAAAGTAGAATGTAAGCACTTGATATGAGCATGCTCAACTTTGCGAGTTCCTACAACCCATAAGATGATCCAAGAATGGATTAAGAAGATGACTGCTAGATATTTCATAATGGTTGTTTTTGAAGTTTCATCAATAAAGTTAGGTAAAGGCTTGTATTGATTGGATAGGAAATAATAAGCTATAACTACAAGCATGGTATCCAAGACCAAGTAGCTAGTATGGTGGTTAAACACAAACTATATAAAAGCACCAAGCCAAAGAAAATGGAAAAATGATAGGCAAGTATGACAATGATTTAAGGACCTAAGAAAAGGAATAACTAAAGAAGCAAGAAAAGATCAATGCTAAAAGTAAGTGGACAATTAACGGGGCAAATCGAGATACTAAGAATTTCATATACATGCAAAAGATGTTTGCACATTGTGGAGAATAGCCAATCTATGAGATCAATCCTACCACCATAGGGAATTACAAGCAATTGAATAGATGAATATTTAAAAGAGTAAGAGAATATAAACAAAGTTAAGCATGATCTCCATCTCTAAATGCACACCTCCATCATTGTCAGTGGTTTTGGACATGTCCTTATGTCCCAAGACTAAGTAACACCTACATCCTCCATCATAATGTTCTAATGTGCGCACCACTCCTCGATGTCTATTATGAACACTATCACCCCTAAGATTTGCAAACTTTCTCTTAACGACTCCTAGAGTCATCACTAAGAAAAGTCTCTCTTTTTTTGCATTGCATATGGGCACATGCCATGTTAGATTCTATCTTTGATTTACCCTCCTTTGCTTGGTCAACCCTCTTGTTTTAACAATTCTTTGCAAAAAGTCTAGGCTTGTACAAGTGAAACATTTCTTGTTGTTATTCTTTTTTCTTTCCACGTCAAAAAAGTCCCCGTCACCTTTTGAATCCTTGGTATCCTTCTTTTTCTAGGGCTTACGTTTTCCATGCTTGGCGTAGACAATATAGGCCTCTCTCATCGGTGTCACTCCCATCGTACAGCTTCATTTGTGCCTCCTTATGGAGCAACATTTGTGCATATTTGTGCCTCCTCTTGGAGCAATAATATAGGCCTTCTTGTTGGCATTATTCCCATCATACAACTTCATTTGTGACTTGTCTAGAGCAACAATGGGCCCATACCCAAAACATAATGGGCTTTCACCATTTCTAGTGGTAAGACTCATCATATTCTCTTCAAAAGTTACTAACCAACAACATTTCCAAGTACTTACTATCCACCTTGTGATTAACTGCCACCAGCTAATCTATGAGAATGTTCACCTTCCAAAAAAAGTCATGGGCTGACTCTCCTTCCCGCATGGACCATCATCATGGTGAATAGCTAACTTTGGAGCGTGATGATTCTCCTTGCATTCTTGTTTCATATAGATCCTTGCAGATCTCCCAAGCTTCTTATGTTGTCTCCATGAACTAGATATGGGCTATCACATGTAGAGCACAATTGCATCCTTAAGTCTCCTATCTGTATCACCTTCCATGCGGCATTTACTGTGTCTACGGGATTAAACTCCATTCCTTCTATCACCTCCAAAATTTCCTAGCCACCACATGGCTCTAAACCTTTACTTTCTAAACCAGATGGTTGGTTACGTGAGCCTAACCAAAATGTGAATGAGTGAACTGGATGCCATGGCAAGGTGTAGATAATAGAAGTCTTTCAAACTTTTTTACATGCTCTAGTATGTGTGGGTGTGTGGATTTGTATGTGTGAGAGCATATTTTTATACTATGGTCTACACCCACTGTTGGGCGCTGATGACGTCAGTGGGGATGTCATAGTAGCTAGTCCGTGCTATGCATGATAGAGTTTATGGTTTTCAACCTTGTGAGTGACTATCATGAGATTGAAGCTACACTATGTTGTGTTTTTAGAGGATGAGTTTGGGAATGTTCCTGGATTCATCTAGGTATATGCTTCTGCCGTATTAGTGGACATGCAAATTTCACCTTGTGAAGTTTTCATCCAAGTTGCGGCCTGCTAGTATTGTGATAATTCTTTCTATCTTAAATGGTGCATTGCCCTATCAGCTAAATTTAGATTTAGATGCTCATTGGGGAGAGACTAAAATGAAAACGTTTATAGACTTCACAAGTAGTTGTACCTTGAATGAAGAGATTTTGGACTACCTTTTGATTAGCCTTCTCCTTTAGTGCTAGCCTTCGTCATGGCTGAGTCTGCCCTTCACCTTCGGAGTGCCGACAGAAACTCAGTACGAAGACTTTGTATAAATGGACGCTCAAGTGTGTGTGGGTGTGTGGATTTGTATGTGTGAGCATATTTTTATACTATGGTCTACACCCACTGTTGGGCACTGATGACGCCAGTGGGGATATCATAGTAGCTAGTCCCTGCTATGCATGATGGAGTTTATGGTTTTCAACCTTGTGAGTGACTATCATGAGATTGAAATTGCACTATGTTGTGTTTTTAGAGGATGAGTTTGGAATGTTCCTGGATTCATCTAGGTATATGCTTCTACCGTATTAGTGGACATGCAAATTTCACCTTGTGAAGTTTTCGTCCAAGTTGCGGCCTGCTGGTATTGTGATAATTCTTTCTATCTTAAATGGTGCATTGCCCTATCAGCTAGATTTAGATTTAGATGCTCGTTGGGGAGAGACTAAAATGAAAACGTTCATAGACTTCACAAGCAGTTGTAGCTTGAATGAAGAGATTTTGGACTACCTTTTGATTCGCCTTCTCCTTTAGTGCTAGCCTTCGTCATGGCTGAGTCTGCCCTTCACCTCTGGAGTGCCGACAGAAACTCAGTACGAAGACTTTGTATAAATGGATGCTCGAGTATGTGTGGGTGTGTGGATTTGTATGTGTGAGAGCATATTTTTATACTATGGTCTACACCCACTGTTGGGCGCTGATGGAGTTTATGGTTTTCAACCTTGTGAGTGACTATCATGAGATTTAAACTGCACTATGTTGTGTTTTTAGAGGATGAGTTTGGGAATGTTCCTGGATTCATCTAGGTATATAAATTAGATTGAGACATTTCAAGGCTTTTCACCAATGCCTCATAAAAAAGCACGAACTTGTGCTACCAACTTTGGCCAAACATAAAAGCCTATAACATTTTGTAGCAAACGCAAATCAGCAATCTATCTATGGATTGAAAATAATTTTACAGCTCCATAAAAATCAAGAAGCTATAACAGAGTTTTGAGCATTTTATGGAGGGTGGGAGTTTCCAATTGACTTGTCACTTGCTGCCCCACATGAGGGGGACATGGGGGAGGATGACATACAACATAGGTTCGGATGATATGGTAGGTCGAGAGGATGATAGATTGGTTGGCAATCTAGGGGGACTAGTTGGCCCTTATTGAGGATCTATTGGTTTGTAGGAATTGCCCATGAAGTTAAGGTGAACCTTGCCCTATACAAAGGTCCCCTTGGGGATTGGTTGGTTGGTTTGCACTCACACACCACACGTGCACATACGGACATCTACAAGGAGCACAATCACTCGTGGTCTACGTCCATAGGCAATAGGGGGCTTCTCGAGGGAATTCAATAGTTCAATCTATAGGGATTTCAACCTTCGAGAGACACACATGAGAGGCAGATCCACATTGAAGTGGAAGAGTAGAAGTGGTGTGCAAGGATGGTGAGCAAGAGGTTTGCAGCTGCTGAAGCCTACAAGAAGGCACATGGTAGAGAGCAAGAGTCTCTACTTTAGGAGGATAACATATACAGCAAATTTCGGTACCTCATCACAATGTGCTCAAGGTGTTGATACATGTATTGGCAGATTTTATACTTGGTTATTTATGTCAACACGTATTCTTTGGGTGTACATTTGAGTATTCTCTCTCTAGATCTAGTGTCTTTTCATACATGCATGCACACAGAGTGAATTGGTTCTTGGAGTTACATTGTAAGATCCCAATCTAGCATTTTCCACCATGTGGGAGATAGCTATAACAAGACTTTCTTCTCCCAATTGCATTAGACCTTGAAACCAAGGATGACCATAACGTCAAGTCAAGCTCGTGTGTTAGAGCCCATGAGATTCTACAACAAAGACCTCTAGACTAAAGGGTGATGTCCTTGCCGAGGGGGGGGGGGGGAGCCTCCACATTTAAGTGTGGCTTGCAACAAAGTCTTCGTACTGAGTTTCTGTCTCAATCTAATTTGTGTACCTAGACAAGGCATCCCCTTCAATCCTCTCATTTTATCCTATTCATTTAAGCCACAAGATCTTCTTCCAACAACACATTGGTCCCCTCTTTGGTGCTCAAAGATGAGGTGAATCCTTGCACTCGAATCCCTTGGATCTTCCTATTCTAGATTACAAGCAACTGGCAGGACTTTGTCTTTGACCATTAGTTTGACCTTGTAACCCACAAACCAAACATGAATCACACCATGGTTTCATACATGAAATCAGACCAATATGTACAACAAGTTACACACAAGGGTCACATCAAACCATCTTCTTATCATCTCTCTAAAGACTTGTGTCAACCAATCCACCTGAGGTCATGCTGGATTCATACTGGAAAGTAACAGTGCCTCTAAGATTCAACACCACGCTATCCCAATGCATAGCAATTGCAGGTTAATCTTACAACAGGGACTTCCACGATCCTGGAGAATGGAAAAGAATAACAAATATCACATTGAAAAGAATAAGTGTAAGGCTTGTACTGGGAAAAGTTAGGTTGCATCTGAAATTAAAATCTCACCATAGTAGGCCTGCTACAGCTTTCGGGCTCAGCTTAATCAGTAACATAAACATGTGTGAAGACCACAAAGGTAATCAATTCCAGCGCAACAAAGATCTTTTATATATATTCCTTCGCACCAACACAGTCAACGACACTACATGAACAGAAAACAGGAAACCCAGTTCAAAGAAGTGCCCCAAGGTCTTCCAGGACAACCATCAAGAGGTCTCATCTGCTAGCCTTCTTGTTTTTAAGTCTCCTCAGCAGCTTCAGCTGGGGTCCGAGTACGCATACTATCCACAGCATGAACAGTGGTTTGTAACTCTTCCCATATTGCTTGGTAGACCATCCTCTGACGGTTTACACTTGATTTTCCCTCAAACTCAGATGAGACTACATCGATGCTGTGAAAACATGGCAGACAAATAAGCATCTAGCATGAGCAACAACAAATGGGAAAACGAATAGAAAGTAGTATCAGAAAAGAGACACCTGTCTCTGTAGGTTCATGGACTCTAGAACCATAGAATTTGTGCATGGATCCAACCACAATTACTGTGATCTTCCACTTACAGAAGGTTGTACAAACCTTACGTGACGCCCATCACCCTGCGCATCCTTAATTATGACATCCTCAGTTTTCAGTTGCTCCTTTATCTGTGGGAAAAAAATTTCAGGAATTAGTACAAATAAAAGATTCCCCCCTCTAAATTTTTAGTACGTAATAAAATATAATGCATCCTAGTGACCGAAGATAACTTATAACCAACAGCTGATTGCACTAACATCCCAGCAAAACATTCAAATAAAGACATGCCTTGCCAAAATGTGGCAATGAAGATGCAGTGAAAACCATAGGCTTCAAAACCATTACTGATAACTTCAAGAGCTCCATGTACACTGACTCTCACATAAGATAGACAAATTTCGTACAAGCCTCACGTGACTCCTTGTCTACATGCAGAAGTTAAACAAAAAAAATATTCAGGCTGTCTTGAGTATAAAGTTCATAGACTTCGCATATGGGCATACATGCACATGCTGCAACGAGGATGGTCTGGCATGTAAATTTTATAAGGAGTTTGGGAATGCGTAGGGCCCAGACAGCGTGAGCAGTGGCAAGAGTCTTCTCAATAACTCTCTACCAGCCCATATCAATAGGGGAATTATTTAATTAATTTCGTAAAAGAGACCAAAGGAAGAGTTAAGAAACTGGAGACATCTGACTTCCTTAATTGCAATTATGAAATATTTGCCAAAGGTGCATTCTTGACGCCATTATTGCTGTGTGGGAAGGGGGTGCATATGACACAAAAACTAGACAAGACCTGCTTTCTTAATGTTGATCTTGATAAAGCCCCAGACATGTTGGATTGTGACTTTGTGCTTCAATCTCTACAGGATATGGGGTTTGGCAGATCATCCGTTGGACATTACTCCACTGTTGTACAAATGCAAATGATAACATTTGGCTTGCAATCAAGTAAAGATAAACCATTCCTCCTCTGCTTTTTCCCATTGCAGCAGATGCTCTAGGCTGGCTGATCCACCATTAATCTATCAATGGTTTTTAAAAGGGATCGAATTGACCAATTGAAGGCAATTAGCGACCCAGCAGCCTCAAGCTCTATAATTAACCACTGTATAACTGGCTACTGCTCTCTACTGGATAAGGATGTGTCTATGCTCTCACTGATGGGATGCAAAATGATAAGGGTTGAGTTGTCTGTTTAGCATATAGGTTATCACACGCAGCGGAATGATCTACCAATCTCACTCACAAAATTACACAACTATTGAACCCACAAACTGTCGATTGAAGAAGGAATAACAGCAGTAATGGAAATACTCAGTACAAACTGCACCAAACTTGGGCAAAAGATGCTCAAAGAAGAGCACTAGACATCCAGCATGTGTTAGGCAAAATACAGCCAACGAAGGCTGCCAGCAAAATGGCCCTTATATAGGACATGGGAGGGCACAGACAAGGCCAACCTGGTCTGTAGATATGACCGACCCAGATTGGCCTACTGGGGTCTGTTCGACCTGATCAGAAGGTCTGGACTCTGTGCCAGCCGACCATTATGGCCGAGTGGTTTGTAACAGGCATGGCCTATAAAAGGCCCAGACCAAGGCCTTTACACAGCAGTCTGCCCTGCACAAAAACTGCTGCACATTGCAGCCTCCAGGCACCTACAGCCAGCCTCAAATGGAGGCCTGCAGCACCTATCTTATCCCGGATTCCTACCCTGGCCATCCCTAGATCTACTGCCCTGTGTCCCATATGGGGGCCCACAGGTGGGCACTGATCTCCAACATTTTCAGACTCTTAGGAATCCCTAGCAGGTTTGATGCCCCATGAATGACAGGATCCTCTCAAACGTGAGAAAGAAGTTTAACAGATGGAGAGGGCACCAGCTCAATCTTGCAGGCAGGAAAATGGTCTTCAATCAGTCTTTAACCACTGATTTCATTTTGCAGGGATTTCAAAAACAGCTGGTTTCATTTTGCAGGGACCATGCGAAAATTAAAATGTCTCTAGTCAGCGGAGCACAGACAGAGATAGAGGGGGACTTGGCATGATTGACATTGAATACTCAGCCCAACATTGTTCATGCCTTGGAAAAGCCTGAGAAGACAAAGTCCAGTCTCTTGCTCAGAGATCTGAATAAAGTCGAACCATGAAGATGCCCAGATTGAGATTTCCCAGACTTGCTGCATTATTCAGTTCGGAACTCTGCCCAAAGGTAGAGGCTTTTGGGTGGCACTTTTGTCGGCACAGGAAGCTTTTAAAGATAGCATTGAGTGGTCTTGTAAAGGAAAATTTATGGCTATAGACGCCGTCTAGTTTCCACCCTCCATAACAGCTCCGTTTTGAAAAACGTTGATTTTTCTGAAGCCCTCAGGTTGAGCAGGAAAGGAATTCAAGCCTGGGCAGATTTCGGTATCAATGCAGAACTTAAATGGAAGGAGTAGAAAGTTATTAGGAGAAAATGTGCACTTACCAATAAAGATCAGCTGCTAATAAGGAAGAGGCTTTCTAGTTGGACACAAGAGGCTCCCAACTTAACTTTTTACATGGAGTTCAGCTGGATTGGGAGGGGAAAACTTTCCTTTATCCATACAGAATCTCATGCATGATCTCAATACTAGAGGAAAGGGGAGAGTAGCCAACAATGGGCTCCTAGATTTGGTCTCATCCAGTAGAAGTCAATCCTTGAGAGACTGTGATCTCTGTTTGGCTTATCCTTCACTAAGCTATTTGTCCAATCCTTGAGCATTGAGAATAGGGAAGTTATGAAGCCACTGCAAGAGGTGTTTTCAGTTCTTGGGCAGATGTTCAAGCTCTAAAGATGCTGCAAGAGCTCTCCAAGTTCTTGGGCAGATGTCTTTCAATTGTTCATGGAATGGCCCTCAGCTAGGAGAGTATGAAAAACAATAGAGAATGCACAGGTGTCCAATGCAATTGGGATGTCTACTTACTGGGTGACTGCAAAGGGATGCTTAGGAAGGTTGGGTGGTTATCTCTGCTCCCACTTCGCGGCCCCATCTGGCTGTCTGTATATAAATTGCAGTTTCATGATGTTGACACTAACCCTGTATTTGTACGGCATTGTTGCTTCATCAGGACAGAAGCGTCCTCACAGAAGAGATCCAGCTGACACATGAGAAGCTCCACGAGCAGCTGAAGAAAGATCAAGATCGTGTATATCTTAGTGGTGGGCACTTGTGGGAAGGCTCTCGAGATTCGCAGACCAACCGCTGAATATCAACTCTTTCTATTCAAAAAATGAACGAGTTTTCAATCTTCGCATGTTGTGCGAACCCCAACCCAAACTCACAAACCTCGGACAAATGCTCTATCATCCAAATTCGAACAATTTAGACCCACGCACAACAAAAGACAAACGCATGATGCCAGTAAAAGCACCTTTGCCTGCATGGAGACCATGAGAGAGGAGTTTATGGAGCCGGGGCCGGCGACCTCCATGGATTTGACACTTAAAAAATGACGAACGGGACGAGAGTGGCTCCAGCGAAGGGCATGATAAGGTCCGAACTGTTTTACAAGGGAACTTTGCAAGGTGGTCTCACTGTGAAGTGATTGAATATGACGAGGAGGAGTGAGGGCAAGGAAGGAGGACACTCTAAGAGATGGAGAATGGGAGCAAGGAGGTTGTATACGAGGGAGGCTGAAGGAATGGGAAGCAGAAGCGAGCGTTGCCATGGCTTTGCTCTTCCTTCAGCAGGCTACTGCTTCATTTTCTCACCTTTGGCCAAGTAGCTTCTTGTGAACGTTCTCTTTGAGTTTATTCACCTTGTTTTTTTCCCGTCTTTACTCTAAGAGGATATTTCTTGGCTCCTTGGCTGTTGATGATGCTAAGTCATGATCATGTAAAGAAGTCACCCATTTCTTCATATCACTTATTAATTCAATGATTAACAAAATGCCAAAGATATTTCAAAACAACTCTCACATACATCCAATGATTTTGACACAGATTTCATCCAGAGCCCTAACTATACATCAACGAGCTTTTGGATCTCTTTCCTACTAAAAAGGAATGGATGCTAGATCACTCTCTCAAGAAAGTAAGAAAGGTGGATGCGTAGAGAAAGTGAATTGAAATGTGACATGATATATCAAGTAGAGAATAGTTTATGGGTATTAAGAGAGTGGAAGGAAATCTTTGACTACGCCAACCGTACCATTTTTTCATTCCCTCTTAGGATAGCAAGTCCTATGCCACCTAACTTACGATGGCACCCAACAACCACTCCCATGGTCAATTTGAGTACAATAGGCAAGGTCTATCACAGCCTCCAGCCCCTTTGCCACCACAACCACAAGTGGACATTTAGAGAGTATGAACACCCCGCAAGATATTTAGACTTGCATTTACATAGAATGATTTTCAAGGCCTAGCAAGTGGGGCCCCCAAAAATTTTGAGACAAATCTCCATGCACCACTCCTCCTCCTCTATTGTGACCTCTATGGCTTCTTCATTTGCCACCCCTCAATCTTCACTAATTACATCTACTACCACCTTGCATTACTCCACAGCTGGTTGTGTTCGTGCAACTCATTCATTTGCCACCCCTCAATCTCCATTAATTACACCTAGCACCACCTTGCATTACTCCACAACTGGTTGTGTTCCCACAACTAAACATTCAAGGGAAAAATTAGTGTGAGGCTAAGTAAGAGCTGTCACTCAAAATAGCCCCTCCTCCATCTTGCCACCGGCCCACCTTTTCGTTATAACATGGAATCGATATCTCTTCACTTCCATAGACTGCGATCCGGGGTTTTGGAAATGAACCCGTGTTTTGCTGGACTCATGCACTCTCCCTAGAGTGTAGTAATTGATGTCTGTTAGGTATTGGACCTAATAATCACGTAAACTATATTGCATGCAATTGAGTTATCTTATCAAAACTGCAGAGCATGAATAGAGTTGGAATAGGAAGAAAGGCGACACCATAAGCAAGCAAAAAATGATCTATTATCACAACAAAACAGACTAGAGATCAACTGCCTCAGCTCTACTGAGTTTGTTGGCATGTAATAGTGTAGACACTCACGTAAAAGAATTCTTACTGTCTAGCAGACTCGATGACGACCAACTACGAGCAGCTGCTCAGACAAGACACCTATAGGCACACAACCTTGACAAAAAGAAGGAACAAGTCACCTCTTCAAGCTTTTAACGGGATCACTGCACGACCGCCTCAGCCACTGCCACGATCAGCTCGAGTAGCTTCCGCCTTGATACGGAGGTCGTCGACTCAGTTCATCGCCAAGTGGCCATCCATGCAAACCTACATATCATGTACCAATCACACATCTCCAAGTCCGCCATCCAATCAACCATTGCCAAGTGTCCGTAGGTCTTGCTCCCTCCTAACCTTAATCGACTATGAGTCACTCCATGAGGATGATGGTTGACCTAATAATCACGTAAATTGATATTGCATGCAATTGAGTTATCTTATCAAAATTGCAGAGAATAGAGTCGGAATAGGAAGAAAGGCGACACCATAAGCAAGCCAAAAATGATCTATTATCATGACAAAACAGACCAGAGATCAACTGCCTCACCTCTACTGAGTTTGTTGGCATATGATAGTGTAGACACTCACATAAAAGACTTCTTACTCTCTAACAGACTTGATGACGACCATCTAAGAGCAGCTACTCATACAAGAGACCTACAGGCACACAACCTCCACAAAAAGAAGGAACAAGTCGCCTCTTCAAGCTTTTATCGAGATCACTGCACGACCGCCTCAGCCACCACCACGATTAGCTTGAGTAGCTTTTGCCTTGATACAAAGGTCACCTACTCATTTCAGCGCCAAGTGGCTATTTATGCAAACCTACGTATCATGTACTAATCATGTATCTCCAAGTCACCCATCCAATCAACCATTTCCAAGTGTTCGCAGGTCTTGCTCCCTCCTAACCTTAATCGTCTGTGAGTCATCCCATGAGGATGATGGTGACCACCTAATACTAACAATGTCCTGCTTGTGTAATATAGGCTATTCCATTGAGATTTCTTGAATTAAGCTATTGAATTAGGATATTTGATGTTGCATGGTCTATCTTTTGTGCAATACTTCAGTCTCACTTCAGTTAACCTTCAGATGTAGTTAGAGCTTTGGGTATGTATGGATATGGACTCTAAAAAGTAATAATTGGTGTTTTTGGGTATGAGTGGATGTGAGATAAATTGCTTTGAGGGAGGTCAACTTTAGATATGAAGGGGTAGATGTATATGGAAGGGCAAAAGGGGTGGGGAGACGATTTCAAAAATTAAGGGGTTGATACATTTAAATGAAACTTGCAAAGCTAGGGAGAATGGAACTTTGAAGGTCTTGGAGATTTATGGAGGCCCAAGGGATGTTGGAGATACATGGGGGGAGGAAAGGATGTGCATGACTTAGAGCTTGGTGGATGAATTGCTAAATGGAGTAGAAGTGGGAATCAATGCAAAAAGGTTAAAATAGTTCATGGAAGTGTGGATTAAGAGTGTGGGAGAGCTTTGTGAATGCACTACAGTGTAGATTTCATGTGGAGTCCTAAACAAAGGGAAGTAACATTGTCCTATTGCATCCACCAAAATTGATGTCCATATAGAAGCAACTTCATGGTGCCTTTGAGTTTAGCAAATCTTGCACGCATCTACGTAAGAATCAATTGAGAGTTTTTAGAAATTGGAAGTGCAAATTTGGTAGGATAGCAATGGAGAATGAGGCATGATGGGGAACATGTGCTCGCACATCATATTTATATTGTGTGGGAGTGTGGAGGAGGTATCTAAGTCACATGAGGGTTGCATGAAGTCATTGATATAGCAATGGATTACCTGACTCAAAACTATTTATTTGGAGGGGAATATTGTTCATGATTGTTTAAGTCAAGATTTCATTTGTAATTGTATGTATGATATTCTTCTTTAGGTTGTATGCTATTACCATTTGCACTAGCTTTAAGATTTAAGTGGAAACACACTAACACCCTTTAAGGATCTTATTTTTAGGTGCAAGTTAGGAGTAGGTGTTAAGAACATGGCATGGGGGCATTAGATGGCCCACATTGCTCTCACACCCTTTCACCATTCATCAACATTATGGGACGCTCAACATTATGGGACGCATTGCAATTTTATGCTTGCATTGGGTTCTTATGTCCAATCATAATTTCATGGGCTATAGTGGTTTACTACCTTGCTAAATAATAGTGCATGCTTGCCTAGTAAGAACTAGCCTTTTCTTGAGCAAGAGGCAAAACAAAATCAGGATCAGAAAAGAATGAATTGTATACAAAAAGGAAGAGTGATAAATTTGTGGGATTAAAGCTACTAAAAGTGACCATGTGGCATTCAATAGCATCAAAATGATGGGGTTCAAAGTGATAGTGAGGATTGCA
Source organism: Dipteris shenzhenensis (assembly GCF_047967505.1). Lineage (NCBI taxonomy): Eukaryota > Viridiplantae > Streptophyta > Polypodiopsida > Gleicheniales > Dipteridaceae > Dipteris > Dipteris shenzhenensis. Next base: position 11,558,016 of record NC_141611.1, read on the forward strand.
TTATAGTCTTCAAAGTGTACTAGTACATTCCTCTCAATACATCAAGTAATAGAAAAGTAATACTGAGGATGATGGTCTTCAAAGTAATAGAGTGAGGATGGCATGATAACCTTAAAAGTCTACCAATATATACCTCTCAATACGCACTTGTACATTTGTGGATTAGCACATCAAGCAATAATAAGGATTGCATGATAGTCTTTAAAGTGTACGAATCTTCAAAACGTACCAACATATACCTCTCAAAATAGACACCTGTACATTTATGGATTGGCACATAAAGTTATAGTGAGGATTGCATGATAGTATTCAAAGTGTACCAATAAACAACTACGACATTAATTTGTAAAGACAAGCATGTCTTCACACATTCAACATTACAATGTATATATACAATGTATATATACATTAAAGATTTTATCTTTTAGCAATCCTCACTATTAGTTGGTGTGCCAATCTATAAATGCACAACTATGTATTGAGAGGTATATGTCCCAAAAGGTGGGAGAACATATATATTTTTTCTCAAGGTATGCATTGTTGAGTACAATCAAGCAACAAGGAGAGGGCATAGTATATGTGGTGGGCAAGAAGCCTATGATTATTTATGGGTGGGTGTGTGTGTGTGTGCATTTCAAGACAAACATTATCCATCTTAGACTTATCAATCAAGACAGTACGTGACAAGATAATTTTTACATGGAGGGGTTGAAAAAATATATTCAATTTACTAATTTATAAATACCGAATAATATTTAATGAGCTCCACTCACTTGCATCCACGATCTCACAACACCATAAGATATTATAATAGCAAATCTTATCGACCTTGGATGGCGGTGTATCATGTGGCACCCCAATATTTGAGCCACAGGTATCTAGATGCTCCATGTATTTCTCTTTCCAAAACTGGCATTATACAAATTCCATAGTATCATGAGAAAAATCCTTTCATAATTTATAAGGTATCCTCATCAAGGAAAAAATGGTCAATTAGTCACTACACCAATATATAAAGACTATGATCATCATAAAATAGGGTTATATCCCTATGTAGTAGCCATAGTTGCCCTTTCTAAAAATGTTTCTTTTTACTAAGGTATTTGTTGCCTTTCCTTCTCCTATAGCCAAGGCAAAAAAAGAGAAAGACTTGTCAGAGTCATTCACATTTCTTATAACACACATAGATTCACTAAAAAATCAACGTAATGGGAGTAATTCCATGGCCCAGTCATTCCATAGCCAATCACATTCCAACAGCTGCTCCCATGGTCCATTTGAGTACAATAGGCAAGGTCTACCACTACCTCCGGCCTCTTCGCCAACAAGACCACAAGTGGACATTTAGAGAGTATGAACACCTGTTGACTCTGTGCCAACATGGACTTAGGTGGAATAGAATGTGTGTGTAGAGTAGCGGCAAAGCTCCGCTTGTACTTGCATAAGGCTAGAAATTATCCCTCTTAGAATTCCAATTTGCATGTTCTACATTCAAGTTCTACATACAACTCCTACATGCAAGTTCTCCATACAACTTCTATATGCGAGTTCTACATGTAGAAAGAGAGCGTGTTACAACTTCTATATGCGAGTTCTACATGTAGAAAGAGAATGTGTTACAACTTCTATATGCGAGTTCTACATGTAGAAAGAGAATGTGTTACAACTTCTACATACGACTTCTACATATAGAGAGAGAATGTGTTACATTCCTACATGCAGAGAGAGAAGCTCTCAACTTGTATAAATACCCCATAATGGAATGAAGCCCACACTCTTTGGGGCATTGTGTTGAGTTCTACTTTGGTATTCCAAGCAATTGTCTCAAGTGTCCATGCTTCCTTGCACTCCACATCCAAAAGCATGTCCTAACCTTGCAACTCCTCGTTCCCTCTCCTTCAACCTTGCAACCCATCCTCTCCCTCTCCTCCTCCCTCCTCCTCCTCCTCCTCCTCCCTCCTCCTCCCTCTTCCTCCTCCTCCTCCTCCTCCTCCTCCTCCCTCTTCTCTCTTCTTTCCCCCATGCTCTTACACCTTCTTCCTCTCCCACTCCTATGCTCCCCCTAAACCCTTTGTTCCTCAACCCTTAAACTCCATGATCTACGAGGGAGACGAGTTCTCCACCATGTACTCTACCCTGAACCTTGGATCCTCCTTCTAACCCTGGAACTCCTTCTAGACCTTGCAACTCCTTCTAAACCTTGGAACTCCTTCTAACCCTGGAACCTCCTTCTAAACCTTGGAACTCCTAACCCTAGAACTCCTTCTAAACCTTGGAACCTCTTCTAAACTCTGGAACTCCTTCTACCCTTGGAACCGCCTTCTAAACCTGGTCCAGTTAGTTTTAAATTTAGTTAGGTTATCTGTTAGTTAGTTACACTAATTGGACCATTAGGTTAGTTCATTGTACTAGGTTAGTTAAACTAACTGTGGTCAATCTAACCATAACCAGGTTAGGTTAGACTAACTGATTAGCATCTAGCTAGATAGTTAGGTTAATTACTATAATTGGGTCAGTTAGGTCAACTAAACTGGGTTAGTTACTACCCCTCGATTAGTCTTAAAGCCCAATCACACCAAACCTTAGGAACCCCCCCCCAAAGCTCATTTTACCCCTACTTTAACCCCTCGTAACTCATCCATTTGGGACCCAAAATGCACCTCGTTTGAACCCAGATTTCACACACAAAACACCATGCTATGGGTATTTTTCCAGCCCATTGCACACCATTTTGACATCCCTAGCACTCGCTCATTTGCGCCCCCATGTGGGCCTCGTTTCACACAAATTCGCTCATATCTTCACGCCGTGACCTCCGATTAACGATCTGTCTGCACTGCCACATTTCCCTACACATGTAGGACAATCTTAGGCACATTATTAACACGATGGTCCCTACACAAACTAACACCACTCTAACCGTCCCAACAAAACTACATCCACACTTGCACTTGTGGCACAGACAACCTTGGCAAATCTCGCCCAATCTAGATGCAGCTATGTTCCGACCAACACCTCTAACTCCAATGCTCGCCACATCAATGATGGGGATATTGACCTCGATGCAGAGGCCGACAATTTCTTTAATCGAAGAAATAATAACAATCAAGGCCAACGTCCCTTGGGAAAACTAGAACTTCCCAAATATAATGGTAGGGGAGACCCAGCCCGATTTCTCCAGCATTTTGATGCTGCATGCTGAGCAGGTGGGGATCAATCCCATGAAACCAAGCTGGCTTGGTTTCCCATGGCCTTAACTGATGAAGTGTCTGAATCGTCCCTAAACCTTCTAGTGGAAGAGCGCGCCACATGGGACCTATTTCAAACAGAATTCAAACGACACTTTCAAACAGAGAGGCTACAAGATGATCCTGCTCTCCAACTAAGCAAGCTCGAACAAGGCTGGTGAGAAGATGTACGCACGTACCTGTGTAAGATGAAAAGATTAATCGCCAAATGTGACCCACGCCCAGATGCAAAGTACCTCACGGCATGGTTCATAGCAGGTCTAAGAAAGAAAATCCGAAAGGATATGAAAAAGATTGTGGGGGTTAAAGGTCACTGTGCCTTTACCCCGGTTATGTACAATACTAAAACACTAAATGAATGAAAAAGAAGATTAGGGTGGTTCTGCACCCAGAAAAACTTGTGTGGCTCTCTGTTTCTCTCTCCCCCTCTTCCGTTCTTGCTTCCGTTGAGAGCACTCTCAACTAGTATCAGAGCCCGGGTGATCTAGCTGAGCGTGCGTGAATGCTTGAAGCTCAGCAGCTCTGTGGGAGGAAGGAGAAGCTCTATGGGAAGCTTTGTGGGGTGACTTTACTTGCATCCGAGTGTGTAGATACCTTGGAGCAACCTTTGGAAAAGTCACTTTGGTTTTGCGAAGTGGTTTTGAGAGCCTGTTAAGTGTTTTCAAAGAAAAAGTCGTTTTTTGAGCTTTTCCCTATTCCGTTCGATGACAGAGACTCCGTATTGACTTGTAGAGGCAACTATTACTTGCTTTTAATGTCCACTTCACTTCAGGAGCTTGGAAACACCTTCATTCTTGAATCTGGGATCATTTCATTGGATTTTTGACTCATTGTGTCAGTTTCTTCGTTTTTCTGCCTGGGTGTTGGAACTCAAGTTTGGAGCAACCATTTGCAGATCTGTTAGTTCAGGTGGACTTAGGAGGTCCTAAAACTTCTATGTTGCTCATCATTCGCACTCCGGTGGAGTTTACAAATAGCTCTGTTTCCAAAAACATTTTTCAGTCCGTGTGTTGGACCCAGTGATTGAGACCACGGTTTCCAAAACTGTCTATCCCATTGCATTCCGGACGCCCAAAAACCCCTACCTGTCAGTTCTTACGCAATTCGGTGGAGGATTTTCAGAGTTATAGATCTCTGTGTATTCGATTTCGTCTCTCTGTTATGCATTTTTCATTCTAAGGTTTTGAAACCTTAGATTTATGCCACATGGCAGTGGATAAGTGTTGACTCCCATTTCTCACTCATCGGTTGGGATTTTGGAGTTCTAGCAGAAGTTCTAGCAGAAGAGAGATATTTGCAAATTTTCTTGCTGAGTCCGATTATGCAATGGCGCCCATGTTTTGAGGCATCTCAGGTTCTATTTTCAGTAGCAGTCATTACCGTGGGACTATGATTTCTTGAGCATACCTTATGCAGATCACTATGGTTGGAGTTTGAGTAGTGTGCGCTCATTCGTGGTGTGCATTGGGTTGCAGTGGATGATTTATAGGCCATTTGGATGCATTGCGGTCCTTATTGGATGCGCTGATAGGCCCAAATTGCCTTGTGGGATGCTATTTTTATGGACGCTTTGCACATGGATGCTATTTTATGCTGAGGGACAGCTTTGACACATTGCAAGTGATGCAGTGATAGTGCTATGCTCTCTTGGATGAGATACTATTAATGCATATGCCAGTGGATGGTGTTTATGCTTGCGTCATTTGGCACTTATTGGCATTTTGGATTGCCATTGCAGTTGGCATTTTCTTTTGGGCCAGATTTGCTCATATGGATGCATAGTATATGCACATGAGTCAGATGCTTTGAGACATGAGTTTTGGTGATATCTCACTCTATTGTGGCATACACATTTGGGTGCACCTGGTATTTGGTTTGATTCTCTCTTGTAGGCACTAGCATTTGGGATTTTTGCTTCATTTGCATCATGGCATCCTCTTCCATGTGTGAAAAGGAGTTTTTTAGCATTAAAAAGTTTGATGGGACAAACTTTTCTTTGTGGAAAGAACAAATAAGGGATGTGCTTATTCAAAAGAAGCAGATTAAACCCTTGGCAGGGATTGAAGCTAAGCCTGCAAATATGTCTGAGGATGATTGGAATGAGTTGGATGCATTAGCAAAGTCTACTATTAGACTTCATCTTGCAGAGTCAGTTTATTTCACAGTAGTAAATGAGCAGACTACAGAAGATTTGTGGAAGAAACTGTGTGCCACTTATGAAAAGGAAACTGCCTCTAATAAAGTTTACCTCATGAAGAGGTTGTTTGAGCTGCAGATGAAGGAAGGGGTCTCCATTGCTTCTCACTTAAATGAATTCAATATTATTTTCAGCCAGCTTCAGGCTCAAAAGATGAATTTTGATGTGGAGACTAAGGCAATATTTCTCTTACATTCATTGCCATCCTCATGGGATACCTTCCGTACAGCTGTCAATAACTCTGCACCTAGTGGAGTACTGAAATTTGATGATGTTGTGGGTAGCTTGTTGGCCGAGGAGATTAGACGGAAGTCTATGGATGGCAACAAGCAGGATGCAGCCTTAAATGTGCAAAGGGGCAGATCACAGTTCAGAGGGAAGTCCCAAGAATTTAGAGGAAAGTCTCGTAGCAAATCCAGGGCACGGAACATTGAGTGTTACCACTGTGGCAAGAAGGGCCATATGAAAAAGGATTGCTGCAAGCTGTAAAGAGAGCAAAAGGATAAGAAAAAGAATGCAAATTGGGGTGCAAATAAAAAGAAAGAGAGTCCAAGGGAGGACAAAGGAAAAGTGAAGATCGAGGAGATCAATGCAGTCACACATGATAGTGACAATGCCGTTCTCTTCATGTCTAGTTTATTTGTAGAGTTGCTTACCATTTCAGATGATGCATATTCCTAGGATTGGATTTTGGATTCTGGTGCTTCATTCCATGTTACTCCCCATAGGGAATGGTTCTCCACTTATGACAGTGGAAAGACAGGTTGTGTGCATCTTGGAAATGACTATGCATGTGACATAGTGGGAGTAGGTGACAAAGTTTTCTTTTGCAAATGGTTTGCATTTATTTTGAAACATGTGAGACATGTGCCTAAGTTGACCAAGAGTCTTATTTCAGTGGGTCAGCTAGATGATGTTGGTTTTCACACCACTTTTGGCTTTCAGAGTTGGAAAATTCAGAAGGGCTCTATGCTTTTGGCCAGGGGTGACAAGTGTGGGACTTTGTATCCCTTACATGTATCAGGGGTATTTGATTATGTTGTTGCAATAACTGAGCAACCAAGCACTTCTTTGTGGCATTGCAGGTTGGGGCACATGAGCCAGAATGGAATGAAACTCTTATGCCGTTTGGGTTACGTACCGCATTTGAGTTTCTCTGATTTTGAATTTTGTGAGCACTGTCTCTATGGGAAGCAGACTAAATCAGCCCATAAAAGAAGGGCAAAGAAAGAGTTTGAAAAGCTTGATTTGGTGCATTCAGACGTATGTGGTCCCATGCCTACACGGTCATTAGGTGGGGCTGAATACTATGTGACATTTATTTGATGATGCAACTAGGAAAGTGTGGGCTTATGCTATAGCTCAGAAGAGTGATGTGTTCCAGGTATTTTAGAAATGGCTGGCCTTGGTTGAGAATCAGTCAGGTAGAATGCTTAAATGCCTACGGACTGACAATGGTGGAGAGTATGTTTCTCATGACTTTCAGCACTTCTGTGATACACGTGGGATTAAGAGGGAGCTCACATCCCCTCATACTCCAGAGCAAAATCCAGTTGCAGAAAAGATCAACCGTACCATTCAAGAAAGGTTGCAATGGATGCTTTCCAATGCAAGTCTTTCTGGTGGTTTTTGGGCTGAGGCAATGAAGACTGCAGCGCATGTGATCAATAGATCACCTAGTAAGAGTTTGGATGGTGGTATTCGTGAAGAGGCATGGAGTGGCAAGAAGCCCTCTTACTCTCATTTGTGTATATTTGTGTGTGAGGCATATGCACATGTGCCAAAAGAGCTTCGAAAGAAGCTAGATCCTAAGTCTAGGGAATGCATCTTTCTGGGTTATGGTGAAAGTGTATCGTCTGTGGGATCCAGAAGCAAAGAAGATCATACACAGCCATGATGTAGTCTTCAATAAGAAGAAGATGCATAAGGCACCCATGAGGGATGTGGAAATGAGGAGAATCACTATGTGAATACACCTGCATATGTTGATAGACAGCAAGCTGTCCATGCGCCAAATGTGCAAGAAATGGTACGACCAAGTACTCCCACAGGTATACAATCAAGGGTAGATGATGGATCATCTATTGGTGGAAACGATGAGCCAAATGTGGCTGATATGCAGGTGGGACAGCAAGCTGAAATGCCCTTGAGAAAATCATCTAGAGTGTCTAGACCGCCTGATAGGTTTGTTCCAGGGGTAGACTATGTGATGCTTATTAATTGCGAGGAGCCTTCTTGCTACAGAGAGGCTATGATGCGCGAGGATTAACGCAAGTGGGAGTATGCTATGCAATCAGAGATGAGTTCACTTATGAAGAATAAGACTTGGGACTTGGTTTCTTTGCCACATGGAAAGAAAGCATTGCCATGTAAATGGGTCTACAAAATGAAGGTCACAGGTGATGATGTGCCTAGGTAAAAGGCCCGTTTGGTCGCTAAAGGTTTCAAGCAAGAGAAGGGTGTGGAGTTAGATGAGATATTCTCGCCAGTTGTGAAGATGACCACACTTAGATGCATGCTTGGACTAGTGGCATCAGAGGATATGGAGCTTATGCAGATGGATGTCAAGACAGCTTTCTTGCATGGGGATCTCCATGAGGAAATTTACATGGTGCAGCCGGAAGGCTTTGAAGAAAAGGGCAAAGAGCATTTAGTTTGCAAGCTGAAGAAGAGTCTCTATGGTCTTAAGCTAGCGCCTAGAGAATGGTATCAGAAGTTTGATGCTTTCATTCGGTCCCAGGGTTTTAGAAGGAGTGAAATTGATCACTGCCTCTACACTAAAAGGGCTAAGGATAATAGCCTGATAATCTTGGCACTATATGTGGATTGTGGGGGTTAAAGGTCCATGTGCCTTTACCCCGGTTATGTACAATACTCAAACACATATATAAATGAATGAAAAAGAGGATTAGGGTGGTTCTGCACCCACCAAAACTTGTGTAGCTCTCTGTTTCTCTCTCTCCCTCTTCCATTCTTGGTTGCGTTGAGAGCACTCTCAACTGGTATCAGAGCCTGGGTGATCTAGCTGAGCGTGTGTGAATGCTTGGAAGCTCAGTAGCTATGTGGGACGAAGGAGAAGCTTTGTGGGAAGCTTTGTGGGTGACTTTACTTGCATCTGAGTGTATAGAGACCTTGGAGGAACCTTTAGAAAAGTCACTTTTGGTTTTGCGAAGTGGTTTTGAGAGCCTGTTAAGTGTTTTCAATGAAAAAAGTCGTTTTTTGAGCTTTTCCCTGTTCCGTTTGATGACAGAGACTCCATATTGACTTGTAGAGGCAACTATTGCTTACTTTTGGTGTCCACTTCACTTTAGGAGCTTGGAAACACATTCATTCTTGAATCTGGGATCATTTCATTGGATTTCTGACTAACTGTGTTAGTTTCTGCGTTTTTCTGCCCGAGTGTTGGAACTCAAGTTTGGAGCAACCATTTGCAGATCTGTCAGTTCTAGTGGACTCAGGAGGTCCTAAAACTTCTATTTTGCTCATCATTCGCACTCCGGTGGAGTTTACAAACAGTTTTGTTTCCAAAGACATTTTTCAGTCCGTGTGTTGGACCCAGTGATTGAGACCACAGTTTCCAAAACCGTCTATCCCATTGCGTTCCGGATGCCCAAAAACCCTTACCTGTCAGTTCTTGCATGATTCGGTGGAGTATTTTCAGAGTTATAGATCTCTGTGTATTTGATTTGGTCTCTCTGTTATGCATTTTTCATTCTAAGGTTTTGAAACCTTAGATTTATGCCACATGGCAGTAAATAAGTGTTGACTCCCATTTCTCACTCATCGTTTGGGATTTTGGAGTTCTAGCAGAAGAGAGATATTTGCAAATTTTCTTGCTGAGTCCGATTATGCAATGGTGCCCATGTTTTGAGGCATCTCAGGTTCTATTTTCAAAAGCGGTCATTACCGTCGGACTATGATTTATTGAGCATACCTTATGCAGATCACTATGGTTGGAGTTTGAGTAGTGTGCGCTCATTCGTGGTGTGCATTGGGTTGCAGTGGATGATTTATAGGCCATTTGGATGCATTGCGGTCCTTATTGGATGCACTGATAGGCCCAAATTGCCTTGTGGGATGCTATTTTTTATGGACGCTTTGCACATGGATGCTATTTTATTCTAAGCGACAGCTTTGACACATTGCAGGTGATGCAGTGATAGTGCTATGCTCTCTTGAATGAGATACTATTAATGCATATGCCAGTGGACGGTGTTTATGCTTGCGTCATTTGGTACTTATTGGCATTTTGGATTGCCATTGCAGTTGGCATTTTCTTTTGGGCCAGATTTGCTCATATGGATGCATAGTATATGCACATGAGTCAGATGCTTTGAGACATGAGTTTTGGTGATATCTCACTCTATTGTGGCATACACATTTGGGTGCACCTGGTATTTGGTTTGATTCTCTCTTGTAGGCACTAGCATTTGGGATTTTTGCTTCATTTGCATCATGGCATCCTCTTCCATGTGTGAAAAGGAGTTTTTTAGCATTAAAAAGTTTGATGGGACAAACTTTTCTTTGTGGAAAGAACAAATAAGGGATGTGCTTATTCAAAAGAAGCAGATTAAACCCTTGGCAGGGATTGAAGCTAAGCCTACAAATATGTTTGAGGATGATTGGAATGAGTTGGATGCATTAGCAAAATCTACTATTAGACTTCATCTTGCAGAGTCAGTTTATTTCACAGTAGTAAATGAGCAGAGTACAGAAGATTTGTGGAAGAAACTGTGTGCCACTTATGAAAAGGAAACTGCCTCTAATAAAGTTTACCTCATGAAGAGGTTGTTTGAGCTGCAGATGAAGGAAGGGGTTTCCATTGGTTCTCACTTGAATGAATTCAACATTATTTTCAGCTAGCTTTAGGCTCAAAAGATGAATTTTGATGCGGAGACTAAGGCAATATTTCTCTTATGTTCATTGCCATCCTCATGGGATACCTTCTGTACAGCTGTCAGGTAACTCTGCACCTGGTGGAGTACTAAAATTTGATGATGTTGTGGGTAGCTTGTTGGCCGAGGAGATTAGATGGAAGTCTATGGACGACAACAAGCAGGATGCAGCCTTAAATGTGCACAGGGGTAGATCATAGTTCAAGGGGAAGTCCCAAGAAAGAGGAAAGTCTTGTAGCAAATCCAAGGCACGGAAGATTGAGTGTTACCACTGTGGCAAGAAGGGCCATATGAAAAAGGATTGCTACAAGCTGAAAAGAGAGCAAAAGGATAAGAAAAAGAATGCAAATTGGGGTGCAAATCAAAAGGAAGAGAATCCAAGGGAGGACAAAGGAAAAGTAAAGATCGAGGATATCAATGCAGTCACACATGATAGTGACAATGACGTTCTCTTCATGTCTAGTTTATCTGCAGAGTTGCTTACCACTTCAGACGATGCATATTTCCAGGATTGGATTTTGGATTCTAGTGCTTCATTCCATGTTACTCCCCATAGGGAATGGTTCTCCACTTATGAGAGTGGAAAGACAGGTTGTGTGCATCTTGGAAATGACTATGCATGTGAGATAGTGGGAGTAGGTGACATAAAGTTTTCTTTTGCAAATGGGTTTGCATTTATTTTGAAACATGTGAGACATGTGCCTAAGTTGACCAAGAGTTTTATTTCAGTGGGTCAGCTAGATGATGCTGGTTTTCACACCATTTTTGGCTTTCAGAGTTGAAAAATTCAGAAGGGCTCTATGCTTTTGGCCAGGGGTGCCAAGTGTGGGACTTTGTATCCCTTACATGTATCAGGGGTATTTGATCATGTTGTTGCAATAACCGAGCAGCCAAGCACTTCTTTGTGGCATTGCAGGTTCCGTTTGGGTTATGTACCGCATTTGAGTTTCTCTGATTTTGAATTTTGTGAGCACTGTCTCTATGGGAAGCAGACTAAATCAGCCCATAAAAGAAGGGGAAAGAAGGAGTATGAAATGCTTGATTTGGTGCATTTAGACGTATGTGGTCCCATGCCTACACGATCATTAGGCGGGGCTGAATACTATGTGGCATTCATTGATGATGCAACTAGGAAAGTGTGGGCTTATGCTATAGCTTGGAAGAGTGATGTGTTCCAGGTATTTTAGAAATGGCTGGCCTTGGTTGAGAATCAGTCAGGTAGAACGCTTAAATGCCTACGAACTGACAATGGTGGAGAGTATCTCTCTCATGACTTTCAGCATTTATGTGATGCACATGGGATTAAGGGGGAGTTCACATCCCCTCGTACTCCAGAGCAAAATCCAGTTGCAGAAAAGATGAACCGTACTATTCACGAAAGGTTGCAATGCATGCTTTCCAATGCAAGTCTTTCTGGTGGTTTTTGGGTTGAGGCAATGAAGACTGCAGCGCATGTGATCAATAGATCACCTAGTAAGAGTTTGGATGGTGGTATTCCTAAAGAGGCATGGAGTGGCAAGAAGCCCTCTTACTCTCATTTGCGTATATTTGGGTGTGAGGCATACGCACATGTGCCAAAATAGCTTCGAAAGAAGCTAGATCCTAAGTCTAGGAAATGCATCTTTTTGGGTTATGGTGAAAGTGGAGAGATGGGCTATCGTCTCTGGGATCCAGAAGCAAAGAAGATCATACGTAGCCATGATGTAGTCTTCAATGAGAAGAAGATGCATAAGGCACCCATGAGGGATGTGGAAATGAGGAGAATCACTTTCTAGGATGTGAATCCACCTACATATGTTGATAGACAGCAAGCTGTCCATGCACCAAATGTGCAAGAAATGGTACCACCAAGTACTCCCATAGGTATACAATCAAGAGTAGATGATGGATCATCTATTGGTGGAAATGATGAGCCAAATGTGGCTGATATGCAGGTGGGATAGCAAGTTGAAATGCTCTTGAGAAAATCATCTAGAGTGTCTAGACCACCTAATAGGTTTGTTCCAGGGGTAGACTATGTGATGCTTACTGATTGCGGGGAGCCTTCTTGCTACAGAGAGGCTATGATGTGCGAGGATCAACGCAAGTGGGAGTATGCTCTCTGCAATCAGAGATGAGTTCACTTATGAAGAATAAGACTTGGGACTTGGTTTCTTTGCCACATGGAAAGAAAGCATTGCCATGTAAATGGGTCTATAAAATGACGGTCACAGGTGATGATGTGCCTAGGTACAAGGCCCATTTGGTCGCTAAAGGGTTCAAGCAAGAGAAGGGTGTCGACTTTGATGAGATATTCTCTCCGGTTGTGAAGATGACCACACTTAGATGCATGCTTGGACTAGTGGCATCAGAGGATATGGAGCTTATGCAAATGGATGTCAAGACAGCTTTCTTGCATGGGGATTTGCATGAGGAAATTTACATGGTATAGCCGGAAGGCTTTGAAGAAAAAGCAAAGAGCATTTAGTTTGCAAGCTGAAGAAGAGTCTCTATGGTCTTAAGCAAGCGCCTAGAGAATGGTATCAAAAGTTTGATGCTTTCATTCGGTCCCAGGGTTTTAGAAGGAGTGAAATTGATCACTACCTCTACACTAAAAGGGCTAAGGATAATAGCCTGATAATCCTGGCACTATATGTGGATGATATGGTATTGGCTAGCAAGAATACTTATGAGCTAGATGCATTAAAGGCCAAGTTGCATGAGGCCTTTGATATGAAGGATTTGGGACTTGTAGGTCATATTCTTGGTATGTGCATCACACGTGATCGGAGTAGGAAACTCCTTTGGCTTTCACAGAAGGAGTATGTTACAAAAGTATTGCAACAATTCAATATGGAGGGGGGGAAGGCAATGAGTACTCCATTGCCTCCATATGTGAAACTGAGTCATACAGATAGTCCCAAATCAGATGAGGAAAGGGCCATGATGGCCAAGGTTCCTTATGCATCAGCAGTTGGGAGTCTTATGTATGCTATGATAGCTACTAGACCAAACATTACATTTGCAGTGGGAGTTGCTAGCCGGTATATGGCTAATCCAGGAAAGAGGCGTTGGGAGGCAGTTAAGTGCATCATGAGGTACATGAAGGGTACTAAGGAGATGTGCATCTGCTTTGGTAGAGGAGACATGCGTGTACTTGGGTACACAGATTCAGACTACGCAGGGCATGTGGATAGTAGGAGATCCACTTCTGGTTATGTGTTCACCTTTGCAGGTGGTGCAGTGTTGTGGATGTCTCGTGCACAGAAGTGCATTGCTTTGTCTACCACAGAGGCTGAGTATGTTGCAGCCACAGAGGGTTGCAAGGAGGCTATATGGCTTGATTGGCTAGTGGGAGATTTGAGGATTCATACAGGTGTACCGACATTGCATAGTGATTCCATGAGTGCTATTCAGCTAGCACAGAATCCGGTGTTTCATGCAAAGACCAAACACATTGAGGTCAAGTACCATTTCATAGGGAGGTACTTGAGGACAAGCGCATAGAGCTTGTCAAGGTTCATACAGATGATAACCCTATAGATATGCTAACGAAGAGTCTACCTAGTCAGCGGTTTGAGTATTGTCGTGTATTGATGGGCATTAGATAGTATGCTTGCTGGTTGTTCTACCTTAAAGGCACATTGGCCTTTAAGTGGGAGGTTGTGGGGGTTAAAGGTCACTGTGCCTTTACCCCGGTTATGTACAATACTCAAACACATATATAAATGAATGAAAAAGAAGATTAGGGTGGTTCTGCGCCCACCAAAACTTGTGTAGCTCTCTGTTTCTCTCTCTCCCTCTTCCATTCTTGCTTCCGTTAAGAGCACTCTCATGGATGATATGCTATTGGCTAGCAAGAATACTTATGAGCTCGATGCATTAAAGGCCAAGTTGCATGAGGCCTTTGATATGAAGGATTTGGGACTTGCAGGTCATATTCTTGGTATGTGCATCACGCGTGATCGGAGTAGGAAACTCCTTTGGCTATTCATAAGACTATGATTTCATTATACTAAAAAAGTAGTCTTAACAACATGCAATGTTTAGTTGATCATGATGTCTTGCGCCTTACAACTGTGTCTTGGACTTGACAATAAAACTACATCGATTCCTATCTTTAGCACTCTCTATTCCTAGCATCTCCTTTGTGAACATACAGTTCGATCTTAGCTCGGTTTTTGACTCACACTAGGTGACTCTTAAAGGAAAACAACATCTTCTTTTGAGACGGCTTCAACAAGGAAACCTTCTTAGATAGCTTCCTTTAAAAAATGCATTAGTAGCAGAAACATAACCAACATTTGTTGGTAAGGTTGGTTCTTTGAACAAACAGTGACTTGCTAGTAGGACTTAAATCTTGAAAAAAAGGTAACACATAGTAATAAACTTATTGGCAAACTGAGTGCATCAAAGAAAGTAGTCGACCTAGACAATGCTTTTTTTAAAAATCCTTTTATAAGTCTCCAAAAATTTGTAGCAATGGGTTGTTTAGCAACCCACAAAGCTAGTGAATATTTCCAAGAGTAAGGAACACTCGAAAAGTCAAGAAGTAAATGACAAGAAGAAGGGCAACCGGGTATCTCTGTAAAATGGTACAAAGTGGAGTGAAAAGGAGAGCAAAGTTCAAAAATGGTGGAAAGCTCACATAAAAACAAACATCATGCTTTGAGCTTTGAGGTTTTTGGTGACATCACCCTCCATTGTGATATACATATTTGGGTGCACCTGGTATGTGATGTGATTCGTTCTTGTAGGCACTAGCATTTGGGATTTTGCTTTATTTTCATCATGGCATCCTCTTCCATGTCTGAAAAGGAGTTTTTTAGCATTTAAATGTTTGATGGGACAAACTTTTCTTTGTGGAAAGAATAGATAAGGGATGTGCTTATTCAAAAGAAGCAGATTAAACCCTTGGAAGGGATTGCAGCTAAGCCTGCAGCTATGTATGAGGATGGTTGGAATGATTTGGATGCATTAGCAAAGTCTACAGTTAGACTTCATCTAGTAGAGACAGTTTATTTCACACTAGTAAATGAGCATACTACAGAAGATTTATGGAAAAAGCTATGTGCCTCTTATAAGAAGGGAATTGCCTCTAATAAAGTTTATCTCATGATGAAGAGGTTGTTTGAGCTACAGATGAAGGAAGGGGTCTCCATTTCTTCTCACTTGAATGAATTCAATATTATTGTTAGCCACCTTCAAGCTCTTGTGCTCATTGCCATCCTCAAGGGATACCTTCCGTACATCTGTTAGTAACTCTGCACCTAGTGGAGCACTAAATTTTGATGATGTTGTGGGTAGCTTATTGGCCGAGGAGATTAGATGCAAGTCTATGGATGGCAATAAGTAGGATGAAATGTTGAACGTGCAAAGGGGCAGATCATAGGGCCACATGAAAAAGTATAGCTACAAGCTGAAAAGGGAGAAAAAGGATAAGAAAAAGAATGCAAAGTAGGGTGCAAATAGGAAGGAAGAGAGTCCCAGGGAGGACAAAGAAAAAGTGAAGATTGAGAAGATCAATGCAGTCACTGATGATAGTGACAATGACATTCTCTTCATGTTTAGTCTACCTATAGAGTTTCTTACCACTTCAAATGATGCATATTCCCAGGATTGGATTTTGGATTCTGGTGCTTCATTACATGTTACACCCCATAGGGAATGGTTCTCCACTTATGATAGTGGAAAGACAAATTGAGTGCATATTGGAAATAACTATGCATGTGACATAGTGGGAGCAGGTGACATAAAGTTTTCTTTTACAAATGGATATGCTTTTGTTTTGAAAAATGTGAGACATGTGTCTAATTTGACCAAGAGTCTCATTTCAGTGGGTCAGCTAGATGATGTTGGTTTTCAAACCACCTTTGAATTTCAGAGTTGGAAAATATAAAAGGGCTCTATGGTTTTGGCAAGAGGTGCCAAGTGTGGGACATTGTATCCCTTACATGTATCAGGGGTGTTTGATCATGTTGTTGCAATAATTGAGCAGCCAAGTACTTCTTTGTGGCATTGTCGGCTGGGGCACATGAGCCAAAATGGAATGAAACTCTTATGCCATTTGGGTTATGTACCACATTTGAGTTTTTTTTACTTTGAACTTTGTGAGCATTGTCTCTATGGGAAGTAGACTAAATCAGCCCATAAAATAAGGGGAAAGAAAGAGCTTGAAAGGCTTGATTTGGTGCATTCAAATGTATGTGGTCCCATGCCTACACCATCATTCATTGATGACATTCATTGATGATGCAACTATGAAAGGTTTGGTTGAGTACTATGTGACATTCATTGATGATGCAACTAGGAAAGTGTGGGCTTATGCTATAGCTCAAAAGAGCGATGTGTTCCAGCTATTTCAAAAATGGTTGGCTTTGGTTGAAAATCATTCAAGTGGAACGCTTAAATGTCTATGGATTGACAAGTGGAGAGTATCTCTCTCATGACTTTCAACATTTCTATGATACACGTGGGATCGAGAGGGAGATCACATCCCCTCATACTCTAGAGAAAAATCTTGTTCCAGAACACATGAACCACACCATTTAGGAAAGGTTGCAATGTATGCTTTCCAATGCAAGTCTTTCTGGTGGTTTTGGGCTGAGGCAATGCAGACTGCAATGCATGTGATCAATAGATCACCTAGTAAGAGTTTGGAAGGTGGTATTCCTAAAGAGGCCGTGGAATGGCAAGAAGAACTCTTACTCTCATTTGCATATATTTGGGTGTGAGGCATATGCACATGTGCCAAAAGAGCTTCGGAAGAAGCTAGATCCTAATTCTAGGAAATGGATCTTTTTGGGTTGTGGTGAAAGTGGAGAGATGGGCTATCGTCTCTGGGATCCAGAAGCAAAGAAGCCATGATGTGGCCTTCAATGGGAAGAAGATGCATAAATCACCCATGAGTGAGGGATGTGGAAATGAGGAGAATTACATTCCAGGATGTGAATCCACTTGCATATGTTGATAGACAACAAGTTGTCCATGCATTGAATGTGCAAAAAATGGTGGCACCATGTCCTTCCATAGGTACACAATAAAGGGCAGACTATTGGTGGAAATGATGAGCCAAATGTGCTGATATGAAGGCGATATAACAAGCTATAATGTGCTTGAGAAGAACAACTACAATGTCTAGACCGCCTAATATATTTGTTCTAGGGGTAGACTATGTGATGCTTATTGATTGCAAGGAGCCTTTTTGCTACTACAGAGAGGCTATGATGTTTGAGGATCATTGCTAGTGGGAGTATGCTATGTAATTAGAGATTTCACTCATGAAGAATAAGACTTGGGACTTGGTTTCTTTGCGACATGGAAAGAAAGAATTGCCATACAAATGGATCTACAAGATGAAGGTCACAGGTAATGATGTGCCTAAGTACAAGGCCCATTTGGTTGGTAAAGGGTTCAAGTAAGAGAAGGGTGTGGAACTTAATGAGATCCTCTCTCTGGTTGTGAAGATGACCACACTTAGATGTGTAGTTGGACTTGTGGCAGTAGAGGATATGGAGCTTATGTAGATGAATGTCAAGACAACTTTCTTGCATGGGGATCTACATGAGGAAATTTACATGGTATAGCTGGAAAGCTTTGAAAATAAGGGCAAAGAGCATTTGGTTTGCAAACTGAAAAAGATTCTCTATGGCCTTAACCAAGCACCTAGAGAATGGTATTAGAAGTTTGATGCTTTCATTTGGTCCCAGGGTTTTAGAAGAAGAGAGATTGATCACTGCCTTTACACTAAAAGGGCTAAGGATAATAGCCTAATACTCATGGCACTTTATGTGGATGATATACTATTGGCTAGCAAGAACACTTATGAGCTGGATGCATTGAAGGATAAGTTGCATGAGGCCTTTAACATGAAGGGTTTGGGACCTGTAGGTCATATTCTTGTAATGCGCATCATGCATGGCTGGAGTAGGAAACTCCTTTGGCTTTCACAAAAGGAATATGTTACAAAAGTGTTGCAGCATTTCAATATGGAGGGGAGGAAGGCAGTAAGTACTCCATTGCCTCCATATGTGAAACTAAGTCAGGAAGATACTCCCAAATCAAATGACGAGAGGGACATGATGGCCAAGGTTCCTTATGCATCAATGGGGTTGGAAGTCTTATGTATGTTATGATAGCTCTACTAGACGAGACATTTCATTCACAATGGGAGTTGTTAGCCATTGATATATGGCTAATCCAAGAAAGAGGCATTGGGAGGTAGTTAAGTGCATCATGAGGTACATGAAGGGTACCAAGGAGATGTGCATTTGCTTTGGCAGAGGAGAGATGCGTGTACTTGGGTACATAGATTCAGACTATGCTAGGCATGTGGATAGTAGGAGATCCACTTCTAATTATGTATTCACCTTTGCAGGTGGTGTAGCATCGTGGATGTCTTGTGCATAGAAGTGTGTTTCTTTCTCTACCACATAGGTCGAGTATGTTGCAGCCACAAAGGGTTGCAAGGAGGCTATATGGCTTGATCAGCTAGTGGGAGATTTGGGGATTCATACAAGTGTACCGACATTGCATAGTGATTCCATGAGTGCCATTCAACAAGCATGAAATACAGTCTTTCATGCAAATACCAAACACATTTAAGTCAGGTACCATTTCGTCAAGGAGGTACTTGAGGACAAGAGAATAGAGCTTGTTAAGGTTCATTCAGATGATTACCCTACAAATATGCTGACGAAGAGTCTACCTAGTTAGCGGTTTGAGTATTGTTGTGTATTGATGGGCCGCATTGGATAGTATGTCTTGGTTGTTCCCTCAAAGGCACATTGATCTTTAAATGGAAGGTTGTGGGGGTTAAAGGTCACTGTTCCTTAACCCCGGTTATGTACAATACTCAAACACATATATATATGGATGCAATAGAAGATTAGGGTGTTTTGCACCCACCAAACGAGTGTCCACTCTCTCTTGTGTGCCCTCCTCTCACCACTTTCCATTCCGCATCTGTTGTTGAGATCTCTCAAGGATAACTTGAGGCAATCAAATAAAGGCTCTTCTAGATTTCTTCATTAGAGGAACAATGGAAAAGTGTTAGATATCAATGCTCCACTCTCGTGTAACCACGCGGGAACTAGCTAACTCTACTTGTAAGCCCCCCATATGAGGAGAAGGCATTTGAGTAGCTCGATATCCGGTAGGTCCTGGTTTGGACACCAGATGGGGGCCATGTGTGGCCTGATGGCGGCTTCAGATAGAGTTGGCACACCACCAACTAGGCTACATGCAAGTGCGGGAAGGCATCCCTTGACTGACCGCACTGAGGGTAGACGGAGCATTTCCCGGGGCAACCCACTCTCGGGTCACGAGGGCCGTTTGGAGCCTCAGATGATCCCGGATGGCTGTGGGTTGAACGGCAACCATAGGTTAGTTGCTCAATTTTGCACACCGGTTCTATCGTATGGTCGGTGGCCTATTTTGGGACCGACCCCCGGTCGACCATTTTGGGTGGACTGGGTCGGCCACCCAATTGAGCCTAACCGACTACGACTGGTGGCTATATAAGAGCAAGCCCGTGAAGCCCATTTCATCACTGGCTACAACAACCTTGATTTCTTAGCATTCAGCCTCTGTCTTCTACTGTTTCCAACACACCGTCAAAGCTTCTTTCACAGGAGCGCACGACTGGGAGGCAACGCCATCTATTGTATCAATTCTATAGTAATCAAACTTTTGATTCTCCATACTATCTTGTTTTCTCTCTTGCGTACAAGATCCTATTATCTGTTGAGCACAGATGTTGTATTATTTTCTTACATGGTATCACAGCCTGGATTCTAGCAAGAAGATTTGGTAGTGTGTTTCTGTTTGCGAGCAGATTGTGAGAGCTGGCCCAGCCCACAAGACTGCAAATCCCACTGTTCGGTGAAAGCGAAAAGTTGGACGGCTCTAACTATCCTCTCTGGAAGTTCAAGATGAAGACCATCCTAAGCGCATATGAGCTTTGGGACACTGCTACTGGGGTGGACGTGAGGCTGGTTCCGAGATCAAATCCAGCCAATGCAGGACAACAGATAGTACCAACTACGGATGAGATTCTCGCATGGACAAGAAGAAATGTAGATGCACTGTGTTCTATTGTCTACATTGTTAGTGATTCCATCATGGCGTTAATTCAACATGTCATCACAACAGAGGAGGCATGGACGATCTTGAAAAATCAGTACGAGACCACGAATCAGACGCGGATTCAAAATCTGGAGACTCAACTCGTGAATGAAAAGTTGTCTGAGTCTGAAGCGGCAGAGAAGTTCATCACTAGGGTGAAGAATCTACGCGATCAGATGATTGTGATCGGCATCACCATCACCAGCGAGAATCTAGCACGAAGGTGCATACGGATTCTCCCACCAAAGTATGATGGTCTTGTTACGGCACTGAATACGTAGAACATAAATCTGCCCCTCAACTTTGAGGATTTTAGCGTGATGCTTCTGGAGGAGGAGATGCATCACAAGATGAGGACTGGAGAAGATTCGGCTTTTTGGACCCGATCAAAGAAAGGTAAGGGTAAGGACTTTGGTGACCCATCCTGTTTTGATGATAAAAAGAGAAAGAAGAAGATCAAGCGCTTCTATTGCATTAAGGCAGGGCACAAGCAGAATGAGTGCCGCAAGAAGATTGCACATGAGAAGAACGGAGTGAAGAAAGAGTCCAGCAACAGCGTGCAAGCAGTACCCATAGAGCTATTCATCGCAATTGAGGAGATTTGCATGGAGGCAGTTCATGTACCTGCAGATAAACCTTGGATCATTGACAGTGGTGCATCACGCCACATGACCAGTCGGAAGGATTGGTATACCTCTCTACAGCTGGTAGGAAATGACATCATGGTAGTTGGCAATGATGCAAAATGTCCAGCAAAAGGAAAAGGTACGATTGCTCTCAAGTCAGATGGAGTTGTAAAACAGTTGTCCGATGTTCTTTATGTGCCAGATATCAAGAGGAACTTGTTGTCCGTTTCTGCGATCATAGATCAGGACCTCAAAGTTCAATTTGATAAGAATGGTGCACAGATCCTGGATCTTCAAGGAAAGGTCGTTGGTAAAGGCACACAGCGCAACAACATTTACGAACTCTCAGCTTTCAGTGCTCAAGCAGATGTGAAGAACACTAAACTGTGGCATGAGAGGTTTGGTCATATAAACCTTAGTTCTTTGAAGGAGATGCATAAAAGTGGAATGATTGCAAACCTACCAGAAATTTCAGATCTGCCCAATGTATGTGAAGCTTGCATGATGGGCAAGCAGCATCGGCAGCCCTTTCCTAAAGAGGCCAGCAGAGCAAAGGCTCCTCTAGAGCTTGTTCACACGGACCTCTACGGAAAGATGGAGATGGAAGCTTTGGGTGGTTCCTTCTACTTCATGACGTTGATCAACGACTACAGTAGAAGGATATGGATATACTTCCTGAAGACGAAAGACGAGGCTTAAAGTAGGTTCACAGAATGGCATGTAATGGTCGAGAAGGAATCGGGGAGGAAGGTAAAGAAGTTGAGATTAGACAGAGGTGGAGAGTTCACATCGACTGAATTCAAAAGTTACTGCAAAAGTCACTGAATCAAGAGGCAAAAACCCCCGCCACATACATCACAGCAAAATGGAGTAGTAGAACGCAAGATGTGCGTCATCTGCGAAATGGGCCGGAGTATGATGAAAGGGAAAGATTTGCCAAAGACTTTCTAGGCTGAAGCATGTAACATTGCAGTTTACATCCTCAATCGTAGCTACACGAAGACTGTGAACGGGATGACTCCACTGCAAGCCTTTTCTGGTAAGAAACCTTCAGCTGCACATTTCAGAGTTTTTGGATGTGATTGTTTTGTGCATGTCCCTGATGCTACCAGGACCAAATGGGAACCGAAGAGCCGGAAGTGTATTTTCTTGGGCTACAGTGAAGAGGCGAAGGGTTACCATCTCTATAACCCTGTTACCAAGAAGGTAATTGTAAGTCGTGATGTGGTCTTCCCAGAACAACCGCATCAATTGGAGGAGGATGCTTCCTTCCTAGACAACCAGGACCAAGATATCCATCCAGTACCGCCACTAACAGCAGACCGACCTCCCCCAACGGTGCTTGGGAGGATTCAAGACAAAGAAGATGAAGAAGAGCCTGCAAAACTACAACGGCAACGGCCATTCCCGAAGTGGGTAAAGCAGCTTTTGGATGGCAGAGAACCTCCAGCAATTGAGGAGGAACCATCCAAACACCACTAGTCCAAGAGATTAGAGGAGCAAAGAAGGGTGTAGGAACACTTGGTCAACTATGCTTTGATGACAGAAGTAATCCGTGCTGATGAACCCAAGTGTCTTGAAGAGGCACAAGGCAATGATAGGTGGATGGAGGCTATGCAGTCGGAGTATGGCTCCATAATGAAGAACAACACTCGGGACCTTGTGGATCGACCACCAAAGCGCAAGGTAATCGGAACCAAGTGGGTGTAACATTGGATAAGTACAAGGCTCGGCTCGTGGCAAAAGTATTTGCACAGGTACACGGTTTTGATTATCAAGATACTTTTGCTCCCACATCTTGACTAACCACAATTCACAGTGTTTTGGCTTTAGCAGTACAGGGAAGTTGGTTCGTGTTTCAGATGGGTGTGAAATCCACCTTTCTTAATGGAGATCTCAAGGAGGAGGTATACGTGGAAAAACCACCAGGTTCTGAGATCCCCGGTTCAGAAGGTAAAGTTTGCAAACTAAAGCAGGCACTTTACGGGCTAAAACAGGCCCCATGAGCGTGGTACCAGTGAATTGATGCCTACTTTCTACAAAACGGGTTTAGGAGGAGCCCATCTGATGCAAATTTGTATATCTTCCGAGAAGGAGGCAGGTGTATGATCATGGTCCTTTATGTGGACGACCCTGTCATAACAGGGAACCATGAAGAGAAGATCTCGCAGACGATGCATTTGCTAGGAAGAGACTTTGAAATGACAGACCTTGGACTGATGCATTTCTATTTGGGGATTGAAGTTTGGCAGGAGCCAAAACAGATCTTCATTTCACAGCTGAAATATGCTGGAGAGATACTGAAAGCATTTGGTATGGCTGAGTGCAAAACAGTTGGTACCCCTATGGAGGTTGACGCGAAGCTCTCAAACGAGGATTCATCACCACTAGTGGACGAAGCGAAGTACAGAAGGCTTGTGGGCAGCTTGATCTACCTATGCAACACATGACCGGACATCAGCTTTGCGACTGGTATACTAAGCAGGTTTTCCAATAAGCCCTGGGAGAACCATTGGAGCGCAGGGATGCGGGTGCTAAAATACATCAAAGGCACACTTGATTATGGCATCACCTATACGAAGGGCAACATCTTGACCGGATTTTGTGACTCGGATTGTGCAGGAGACGTGGACAGCAGGAGATCAGTGACAGGGTACTATTTCTCACTTGGATCTGGAGTTATGTCATGGGTCAGCAAGAAGCAACCCACAGTTGCTCTTTCTTCTACCGAGGCCGAGTACAAATCTGCATGCTTTGCTTCTTGCGAGGCAGTGTGGTTGAGGAGGATTTTGGGGGACATGGGTGCAGTGCAAAACAAGCCTACACAGTTATCATGTGACAATCAGAGTTACGTGGCGATTGCAATGAACCCGGTGTTCCACGCTCGCACAAAACACATTGAGATTCAATATCACTT
This sequence comes from Dipteris shenzhenensis, assembly GCF_047967505.1. Classification (NCBI taxonomy): domain Eukaryota; kingdom Viridiplantae; phylum Streptophyta; class Polypodiopsida; order Gleicheniales; family Dipteridaceae; genus Dipteris; species Dipteris shenzhenensis. Next base: position 11,582,003 of record NC_141611.1, read on the forward strand.
TGTACGTGAGCTGATCATGGATGGAGAGGTCGACTTGGTGTACTGTCTGACTACAGAGAATGCTGCGGACATCTTCACGAAGGCTCTTGGAAGAGACTTGCTGGAGAGGGATCTTCATCGACTTGGCATTGGGCCGAAAAAGTAAGTTCACTTGCGAGTGGACATTGAGGGGGGGTGTTAGATATCAATGCTTCACTCTCGTGTAACTACACGGGAACCAGCTAACTCTACTTGTAAGCCCCCCATATGAGGAGAAGGCATTTGAGTAGCTCGGTTATCCGGTAGGTCCTAGTTTGGACACCAGATGGGGGCCATGTGTGGCGTGATGGCTGGATGGCTTCAGATAGAGTTGGCACACCGCTAGCTAGGCTACATGCAAGTGCGGGAAGGCATCCCTTGACTGACCGCACTGAGGGTAGACAGAGCATTTCCCAAGGCAGCCCACTCTCGAGTTGCGGGGCCCGTTTGGAGCCTCAGATGATCACGGATGGCTGTGGGCCGAACGGAGACCGTAGGTTAGTTGCTCAGTTTTGTGCACCGGTTCTATCGTATGGTCAGTGGCCTATTTTGGGACAATGACTGTTTTGGGTGGACTGGGTCGACACCCAATTGAGCCTAACTGACTACGACTGGTGGCTATATAAGAGCAAGCCCATGAAGCCCATTTCATCACTGGCTACAGCAGCCTCGATTCCTTAGCATTCAGCCTCCGTCTTCTACTGTTTCCAGCACGCCATCAAAGCTTCTTTCATAGGAGTGTACAGCTGGGAGGCAGCGCCATCTATTGTATCAATTCTACAGTAATCAAATTTTTGATTCTCCATACTATCTTGTTTTCTCTCTTGCGTACGAGATCCTGTTATCTGTTGAGCACAGACGTCGTATTATTTTCTTACAAAAAGATCCTATTTGAATGCTCAAGGAAAAACAATAGACATGTTATCCTAACAAATGGGCCCCAGATTTCAAATAATTTGTAGGGACCTATGAGAATGATTCACAAAGGTTGAAATAACATAATCCAGTAAGCACAACCCTCAAGGACGTTGTTACTAGCCCAAACTAATTTTGGTAGAAATCAAGCATATTGTGCTAGTGAAGACAAGAAGTAGATGCATAGGTATTCAAATTGATTAAATCCTTTTCACATGAGTGTTTTCCATTAGTTAGTATCATTTAATTGTGTGCTTAGCTATGGAATTCTATGTGTGTGTGAAAGGAATGTGTCAGTAGGTTCAATTCTTTGATCAAATTCTCTGAAAGATGAGGTATTGGTTTTGGTAGACATCACCAAATGAAGATAGGGCATGTGGGTGTTAACTTTAGAATTCTCAAGAAAAATGTCTACACAAGAGGAAGGAATGTTCTTGATAAGAAGAGGGAGACATACCTAGGAGCTAAGAGGTCAATGAGTAAAAGGGGAAGGCTTGCCAAAATATGGATTATTTAATGATCTCATAGTTGGGGTCTATGGTGGCAACACTAGCATCTAAAAATCAGTTTCACAGTATGGAGACTAAATTAGATCATAAAAGTCACGTGTGTGATAAATGAAGGTATGGAGACTAAATTCATCGATGTACATGAGTATTTCATTAGGCCTCAAATTCTTTCAGAATTCCCTATACTATAGACATGAATGTAATTTCCAAAAGGGGTGCCATTTCAGTGAGATCAACCAAGAGCACACCAAGCCATGATACTTTATTTCTAAATGATGTAAGTATATTAATGTATGCATTTGAGTCAATGTACACTAGGATGGCACTAGGAATTCATTAAATAAAGATAAGTAAATTATTTGTCAAAATTTGCCAAAAAAGATACTTGAAAATGACATGAGGTAATAAAGATGTGTAGTGAGAAAAGAAATAATGTTCAAAAAGATTTTAGATGATGTGTAAATAGATACCAAGTATGAGGAGGATCTTCAACTTCATCAATTGCAAGTATTCCAACTAGCAATGGAAACTTCTTAGGTACAAAGATGAGGAAATATCATTTTAGGGGCTAGAGGCCTTGTTGTACACTTATAGCCTATTGTAATTGCATCAATGTTGAAATATAGAATTTACTTTTTAAGAAAAACTTGAGATAAAAAATAATAAAAATTTTGAGTTTCCATTCCCATTTCAAAAAATATTCTTCATCAAATGATGCATTATTTTTTAACTTCCTCAAATCCATAAATTTTTTTAAGATTTTTTAAAAATATTTAATTATTGTTTACATTTAATGGTACTTTTTAAATTTAAAATGTTCTCACAAATTTTAATATTAAATAAATGTTATCATGTGAAGTGAAGAAATTCCTAGCTGAGATTATTAAACTGCCATCTTTACCACATGAACTAGAAAGAGATCTAGATAAAAGAGAAAAGACAAAAAGACACAATATATCTTGAATAGATAAAACCTGTGGTGGCAAGATAGGCTAAAAGAGGGCTCAATATGGGAGAAGGTAAGCTTGTTAGATATCAATGCTCTACTCTCGTGTAACTACGTGGGAACCAGCCAACTCTACTTGTAAGCCCCCCATATGAGGAGAAGGCATTTGAGTAGCTCGGTTATCTGGTAGGTCTTGGTTTGGACACCAGATGGGGGCCATGTGTGGCCTGATGGCTGGACGGCTTTAGATAGAGTTGGCACACTGCCAACTAGGCTACATGCAAGTGCGGGAAGGCATCCCATGACTGACCGCACTGAGGATAGATGGAGCATTTCCTGAGGCAGCCCACTCTCGGGTTGCGGGGCCCGTTTGGAGCCCAAGATGATCCCGGATGGCTGTGGGCCAAACGAGAACTGTAGTAAAGTTGCTCTATTCTGCACCACGGTTCTATCGTGTGGTCGGTGGCCTATTTCAGGACTGACCTCCAGTCGGTCGGTTTGGGCCCCCAATTGAGCCTAACCAACTACGACTGGTGGCTATATAAGAGCAAGCCCGTGAAGCCCATTATCATCACTGGCTATAGCAACCCTGATTCCTTAGGATCCAGCCTCCATCCTCTGCTATTTTCAGCACGCCATCAAAGCTTCTCACATAGGAGCACACGGCTGGGAGGCAGCGCCATCTATTGTATCAATTTTATAGTAATCAAATTTTTGATTCTCCATACTATCTGTTGTTCTCTCTTGCATACGAGATCCTGTTATCTGTTGAGCACAGACGTTGTATTGTTTTCTTACATGGTATCAGAGCCATGGCTCTAGCAAGAAGATTTGGTAGTGTGTTTCTGTTTGCGAGAAGATTGTGAGAGATGGCCCAGCCCACAAGACTGCGAATCCCACCATTCGGCAAAAGCGAAAAGTTGGACGACACTAACTATCCACTCTGGAAGTTCAAGATGAAGACCATCCTAGGTGCATATGAGCTTTGGGATACTACTACTAGGGTGGACCTGAAGCCGGGACCGAATCCAACCAATGCAACACAACAGATAGTACCAACTGTGGACGAGATTCTCGCGTGGACAAGAAGAAATGCAAATGCGCTGTGTTCTATTGTCTGCAGTGTAAGTGATTCTATCATGGCGTTAATTCAACATGTCACCACAGTGGAGGAGGCATGGACGGTCTTGAGAAATCAGTACGAGACCATGAATCAGACGTGGATTCAGAATCTGGAGACTCAACTCATGAACGAGAAAGTGTCTACGTTTCTGTGTCTAAGTTTGAAACGGCAGAGTTCATCACCAGGGTGAAGAATCTGTGCGATCAGATGACTGCGATTGGCATCACCATCACCAGCGAGAATCTAGCATGAAGGTGCATACAGATTCTCCCACTAAAGTATGACGATCTTGTTACGGCGTTGAATTCGCAGAACAAAAATCCGCTCCTCAACTTTGAGGATTTTAGCGCAATGCTTCTGGAGGAGGAGATGCATAAAAAGACGAGGACTGGAGAAGATTCGTCTTTCTGTGCTGGATCAAAGAAAGGTAAGGGTAAGGACTCTGGTAACCCAACACCCGGGGATTTGGCAAATCTGAAGGGTGCCCATGGTTGGTGGGCAACCAAGCACTTGGGGAGGTCTTCTGATGATAAAAAGAGAAAGAAGAAGATCAAGTGCTTCTATTGCAACAAGGCAGGGCACAAGCAGAATGAGTGCCGAAAGAAGATTGCAGATGAGAAGAACAGAGTAAAGAAAGAGTCCACCAAGAGCGCGCAGGCAGTACCAATGGAGCTGTTCGTAGCAATTGAGGAGATGAACCTTGGATTATTGACAGTGGTGCATCGCGCCACATGACCAGTCAGAAGGGTTGGTACACCTCTCTACATCTAGTAGGGAATGACATCCTGGTAGCAGTCGGCAATGATGCAAAATGTCCAGCAAAAGGACAAGGTATGATAGCTCTCAAGTCAGATGGAGTTGTAAAACAATTGTCCGATGTTCTTTGTGTGCCAGATATCAAGAGGAACTTGTTGTCCGAGACCTCAAAGTTCAATTCGATAAGAATGGTGCACAGATTTTGGATCTTCAAGGGAAGGTCGTTGGTAAAGGTACACGATGCAACAACATCTACGAACTCTCAGCTTTCAGTGCTCTCGACCCGATGTGAAGAACACTAAGCTGTGGCATGAGAGGTTTGGTCATCTAAACCTTAGTTCTTTAAAGGAGATGCATAAAAGTGGAATGATTGCAAACCTACCAGAAATTACAGATCTGCCCAATGTATGTGAAGTTGGCATGATGGGGCAAGCAGCATCGGCATCCCTTTCCTAAAGAGGCCAGCAGGGCAAAGGCTCCTCTAGAGCTCGTTCACATGGATCTGTACGAAAAGATGGAGACGGAAGCTTTGGGTGGTTCCTACTACTTCATGATGCTGATCGACAACTACAGTAGAAGGATATGGATATACTTCCTGAAGACTAAAGATAAGGCTTTTAGTAAGTTCAAAGAATGGTATGTGATGGTCGAGAAAGACAGCAAAATGGAGTAGCAGAGCACAAGATGCGCGTCATCTGCGAAATGGGCAGGAGTATGATGCAAGGGAAAGATTTGCCACAGACTTTCTGGGCTGAAGCATGTAACACGACAGTTTACATTTTGAATCGTAGCTACATGAAGGATGTGAACGAGGTGACTCCACTGCAAGCCTTTTTTGGTAAGAAACCTTCAGCTGCACATTTTAGAGTTTTTGGATGTGACTGTTTTGTGCGTCCCTGATGCTAACAGGACCAAATGGGAACCGAAGAGCCGAAAGTGTATTTTCTTGGGCTACAGTGAAGAGGCGAAGGGTTACCGTCTCTATATGCAATGAGAGTGGCCGCAAAGAGCCGTCTCCCGCCACCACCTTCTCCGTCACGCTTCTTGGTTCTTTGGAGCCTGTGGAACCATAATGGCAATGCCCATTTTCGAAGTGGCTAAGCACCTTTTGGATGGCAGAGAACCTCCAGCCATTAAGGAGGAACCATCCGAACATCGCCAGTCCAAGAGATTAGAGGAGCAAAAAAGGGCGCAGGAACACTTGGTCAACTATGCTTTGATGATAGAGGTGATCCGTGCTGAAGAACCCAAGTGTGTTGAAGAGGCACAGGGTGATGATAGGTGGATGGAGGCTATGCAGTCAGAGTCTGGCTCCATAATGAAGAACAACACTTGGGACCTTGTGGATCGACCACCAAAACACAAGGTAATCGGAACCAAGTGGGTGTACAAGACCAAGTACAAGTCCGACGGCACGTTGGATAAGTACAAGGCTCGGCTCATGGCAAAAGGATTCGCACAAGTACATGGTTTTGATTATCAGGATACTTTTGCTCCCACAGCTCGACTAACCACAATTCGTAGTATTTTGGCTTTAGCAGTATAGGGAAGTTGGCCCATGTTTCAGATGGATGTAAAATCCACCTTTCTGAATGGAGATCTCAAGGAGGAGGTATACGTGGAACAACCACCAGGTTTTGTGACCCCCGGTTCAGAAGGTAAAGTCTGTAATCTGAAGAAGGTACTTTACGGGCTAAAATAGGCCCCACGAGCGTGGTACTAGTGGATTGATGCCTACTTTCTGCAAAACGGGTTCAGGAGGAGCCCATCTGATGCAAATTTGTATATCTTCCGAGAAGGAGACAGGTGTATGATCGTGGTTCTTTATGTGGACGACCTTGTCATAACAGGGAACCATGAAGAGAAGATCTCGCAGACAAAGCATTTGCTAGGAAGAGAGTTTGAAATGACAGACCTCGGATTGATGCATTTCTGTTTGGGGATTGAAGTTTGGCAAGAGCTAAAATAGATCTTCATCTCACAGCTGAAGTATGCTGGAGAGATATTGAAGGCATTTGGCATGGCTGAGTGCAAGACAGTTGGCACCCCTATGGAGGTTGACATGAAGCTCTCAAACGAGGATTCATCACCACTGGTGGACGAAGCGAAGTAAAGAAGGCTTGTGGGCATCTTGATTTACTTGTGCAACGGACATCAGCTTTGCGACTGGTGTACTAAGCAGGTTTTCCAATAAGCCTCGGGAGAACCATTGGAGGGCAGGGATGCGGGTGCTGAAATACATCAAAGGCACACTTGATTATGGCATCACATATACCAAGGGCAACATCTTGACCGGATTCTGTCTCGGATTGGGCAGGAGACGTGGATAGCAGGAGATCACTGACAGGTTACTGTTTCTCACTTGGATCTGGAGCTGTGTCATGGGTTAGCAAGAAGCAACCTACAATTGCTCTTTCTTCTACCGAGGCTGAGTATATAATTAGCATGTTTTGCTTCTTGTGAGGCAGTGTGGTTGAGGAGGATTTTAGGGGACATGGGTGCAGTGCAGAACAAGCCTACGCAGTTATCATGCGAGAATCAGAGTTGCATGGCGATTGCAAAGAACCCTGTGTTCCACGCTCGCACAAAACACATTGAGATTCAATATCACTTTGTATGCGAGCTCATCATGGATGGAGAGGTCTACTTGGTGTACTGTCCGACTATAGAGAATGCTATGGACATCTTCACGAAGGCTCTTAGAAGAGACTTGCTGGAGAGGCATCTTCATCGACTTGGCATTGGGCCGAAAAAGTAAGTTCAGTTGCGGATGGATGTTGAGAGGGGGTGTTAGATATCAATGCTCCACTCTGTGTAACTACGCGAGAACCAGCTAACTCTACTTGTAAGCCCCCCATATGAGGAGAAGGCATTTGAGTAGCTTGGTTATCCGGTAGGTCCTGGTTTGGACACCAGATGGGGGCCATGTGTGGCCTGATGGCTGGATGGCTTCAGATAGAGTTGGCACATTGCCAACTAGGCTACATGCAAGTGCAGGAAGGCATCCCATGACTGACCGCACTAAGGGTAGATGGAGCATTTCCCGAGGCAGCCCACTCTCGGGTTGCGAGGCCCGTTTAGAGCCCAAGATGATCCCGGATGGCTGTGGGCTGAACGGGGACTATAGGTTAGTTGCTCTATTCTGTGCCACAGTTCTATCGTGTGGTCGGTGGCCTATTTTAGGACTGACCTCCAGTTGGCCGATTTGGGCGGACTGGGTCGGTCTCCCGATTGAGCCTAACCGACTACGACTGGTGGCTATATAAGAGCAAGCCCGTGAAGCCCATTATTATCACTGGCTATAGCAACCTTGACTCGTTAGCATCCAGCCTCCATCCTCTACTGTTTCCAGCACGCCATCGAAGCTTCTCACACAGGAGCACATGGCTGGGAGGTAGCGCCATCTATTGTATCAGTTTTACAGTAATCAAAATTTTGATTCTCCATACTATCTGTTGTTCTCTCTTGCATACGAGATCCTGTTATCTGTTGAGCACAGACGTTGTATTGTTTTCTTACAAAGCTAACTCTAAAATAGCTTCTTAAGAGGAATGTCATGACAATTATAAGGTCAAGACCATAGGCATGATTCATGATTAGGGAAGTGCCACTAGGAATAAATTGTGTTTCCAAGATTAGTACATAAATGGATTGTCCCCTTTCAATTGTTGGTATAACGCTACAATGGCTAAGGCATAAGGATGATTATCAAACAACGAATGCATATGGAAGGTCCAAAGAGGGGGCATAGATACTAAGGTTAAATTTATACATATGTATCCAGATGGCTTAGAAGTCCCTCGTGTGAAGACTTGGGTTCAAGAGAGGTATCTATAGAGACCTTCATTTAAGAAGGAACATCATTGGGAAAAGGGAGCACTATGATTTCCTACTACTAGGTGTTGAATTATAGGAGAGACATCGAAGTTTCAATTGAGTTTTGTGAGATTTAGAAATAAACCTACAAGATTTCCTACTAGTAGGTGTTGAATTATAGGAGAGACCTAGATGTTTCAAGTGAGTTGTGTGATGGCTATGTAGATTTGATAATGAACTTTATTCCAATTTTATTTTAGCAGATAATGATTTAGGAGACATAAGAGTTGTTGAAGTCAATAAACCTATGAGATTAAGTAGATCTAATTCTTCATTAGTCATGACCTATTGGGAGAGAACTGTAAAGGTGCATATAGTGTTGTGAACAATCATGCATTTAAAGCATTTTCATATTGGAACTTTTCATGTTTTTCCAAATTTGTTCAACTATTGTTTGAATGTGCACATGTTTTGTTGTTGAACTTACAATGGCCATACCATGGCGCCTTTATATGTTCACATAAATTCATCATATTGATTTAATCCCCTGAGGCATGTATACAACATGTATGTCTTTCAATTAAGAATTTATTCTCTACTAGGTCTTCACTCAAATGTGCTATGTTATAGGTTTGAAGACATTTTAATTGACCTATTGCAAATGCCTTTTGAGCTATAGATTTGTGCTTTTGTGCATTGCTTTGAAGTGAGATAGCTATTATTGCATTAGAAACTCAAGTGCCATGATTGTATGGAATATAATTGTCATTGACATTAAAAATCGCCTTATTTCTTTGTAAATTTAAGCATGGTGATAGACACATGTGATAATGTAAAACATTATTCTCTCAATTACATCTGGAAGATTTTGACAAGCATATAAAGTGTTGAATACAATTGAAATCAAATATGATGCCATTTAAAAAACAAATGAAGGCTCAATAGAATTTGTCATGTTTAGAATACCATTCCAATTATCATTATTTGAGGATAAAGGGATCAGGCATTACACAAACATTGCAAAGAGGCTTGGGATCTAATATCTCGAAAGGTATTGCTTACTTTTTGTGCTTCTTGCTTTCCTTTTGTTGGTGGTCTTGTTTCACTAGATGTGAAATATACACATGCCATTGGTTAGCAAAAGATAAATCTCATATACTATATAGTATGAGTATAGTGCCATGATTTGAAAGGAATGTATAGGAAAGAGACACAAGCTTAAATGACCCTCTTTCAAGGGACAAGAAGTTGCCTTGCTTTTGTAGTGCAAAGCTTGTGGTGCTCTTTAAGGAATATATATGAAGATGGGAGGCAAGGTAAATTGACCCTCTTGATGCTGCCTTACTTATTAGTGGGAGCCAAAGCATATCCTTCAACCAGTACTAGTAGCCTTGTGCTCCGAATTTGCAAGGAGCAATCTAATGTTAAAAATGTTAAAAGAAACCTACGTCATGTACAACATCCCTATGAAGTTTCATGCTCAAAAAATAGAATTGTTATTCCACTTTAAATCATAGATTTATCTTAACTTAGATTAAACCGTTTATAATTGATTAATGCATGCCCAAGACTTGATGATGGAAAGAAATGCATATCCAACACAACCTAGCCGTCTTACATTTCTTATTCCCTTTCACTTCCATTAAATATGCTTGATTATCTCACTAAATGGTCGCCTTGAAGATTCCCAACTTGCATTTTTAAAATTCTTGTTGAAATTGATTAATTGACTAAATGCTTGTGTAAAGATATTGTTATCAAAGGGGCCAATTTCGTTGTCTATAAAAGATTGATTCTTTATTCACCTTTTTGGTTGCTTATTTTGAATGCAACAAAACTCATCCACCCAAGTGATACTTTTTTGCTTGGGCTAATAATTTTAAAGACTTACTAGGAACCATTCCAATGTATGATTAAAATTAAATTTCAATGTCTTGTTTGTAGGGAATTTGTAGAATTATCGTTATTGAGGCAAGCCCTAATTTTCAATTGCTAAGAATTGACAATGTGAATTTGTGTTGGAAATTTGTACTACGCTAGCCTAAATTTTGAACTCTCCTTGTGATAATGAATTGTGTTCCATTACAACATAGAATTTTTCACTTAAAAATATAATGTTTTCTTTGAGAAAGGAAAATATTGGTGGAGATTGAGAAAGTGTTAGCTGTTTAGATTCAAGCCAATCCAATCTTATGTTATGTTTTGCTAGACTATCTTTGTAATTACACTATTCCAAAAATAAAGCAAAATGAATAATATGAGTACTTCTTATGGATAGTATCATGCATTGATATGGTCATGATGAGATGTTTGAAGGTGCATCTTGCTCAAACTAATCAAGGTTCAACCCCCCATTTTATGTTTTAAGGTAAGACTAAGGATAAGTGTACCATCTTTGTCAAGTGATAAATGTGACCATGGTTGGTAGGGAGTAATCTCATTATGCATAAAGACACTCTAGAAATTTACTTTATGTGATTGCAACCCCTATCACATGGGATTTGATGGTGCTATCACACTTGTTTCTTTTTTGAACTCGATAGCTTTATAAGAATAATTGGATTGATTGCAAGAGATCTTCGTCAGACTCTCTTGATTGAAGAATAACTGGATTGATTGCAAGAGATCTTCATCTATTATAACTGGCCTTGGATGTTTTGTTATGCATTTATAGTAAATAATCAATAGATGTTGTTTTTATGAAGCGCTTAAATGCAAAGTTGGATGTGATGCACATGTAATTGGGTGACCTCTTGTAAAGTATGGTTGTAAAACAACTAGACCTAAAAGAGAAGAAAACACTTTTTTACAACTAGACCTAAAAGAGAAGAAAACACTTAGCGTTTTAGGCATGGCCACATGGGTTCATTATTTTAAAATCCCCTATATTAAGTACGTTCAATAGAATGGATTTAAGTACCCCTTCTGTTGAACGCATGTGCCATCTTACATATGTATGCACTCAAGATACATGCATGGCTATGTACAATGGTATACACATGCATGCATGCTGTTGTGTGTCACACACATACATGAAAGTGAATATATATAGATACAAGGGACACACTACATGCATGCCAACATGTGATGTGTAAGCGAGCCTCTCTCTCTCTCTCTCTCTCTCTCTCACACACACACACACACACACACACACACACACACACACGCACACACACATACACATTTTTGGGTGAAAACACACGCACACATTTTTTGAAACCACCGATTCAATTAATATACAATATACTCTCTCTGTCTCTCTCTGTCTCTCTCTCTCTTCTATGTTGCATTCCGGACGGGCTTGGCAGTCCCGTGGACTCTCACGGTGTTGCCGAGGAATGATTACATGCGGAAATGCTCAAAGGCCGGGTGAGAAAGGGGGGGGGGGGGGGTGTGAAGAGGGGGGGGGGGGGGGGGGGGGGCTAGGGCAGTGGGACTTCATAGAAACCAACGCCATCTCCAAAGCAAACCCACCACCTTTTGTTGCTTCCTTGTATTTCTTCTTCTTGTGCTTCGCCGGCCCATCGCCATAGCCACTACCTTCTCTATTTCTGCTTCTTCCCCCTCCTCCCCTTTGCCCCTTCTGATTTCTCTGCGACATCCATTTTCTTCGATCCTTCTTCCCACCGCAAGCCTTCTCCATCTTCTCATCAGGTAGCTCCAACCTCCCTTCGCGGGAATACGACGCTTCCCACGATCTTCTCCCTTGCTCAATGCATTCATTTGTTATCTCTTTTCGATTTGAAGTCTTCGTACGTTGTGCAGTCTCGCACAACACATCTGCTTTGCAACCATCAAGCTGCACCCAGCTTGCATAAGATAGGAGTCCTTTTCATCGTCATGGAGGTCTCAATTTTGAAATTTCTCACTCACGCATTGAATAAATAATTGGAGGAATTGTCCTCCTCTGTTGTTTTATCTAACAGATTCAGCCTACGTAACGATCGAAATTACCTTCGCAGCTATAGCGTATTCTTCTCCAAGGAGACGCTACCATGGGCCAGCAATCGTTGATATACACTTTCGTTGCTCGGGGAAACGTCGTTCTAGCCGAGTACACGGCTTTTACTGGAAACGTCAGCACCATAGCTGTGCAATGCTTGCAGAAATTGCCAGCAAACAACAACAAGTTCACATTTACGTGCGACCATCACACTTTCAACTACCTCGTCGAGGGCGGTTTCAGTATGTATTCTGTCGTTTGCCCTTCGGATCCGTTTTCTCTGGCTTCTGAAAAACTCACAGTTGTTTCTATTTGTATCGCGAACAACATCATGCCATTTTCTGAAATACGTCGTTTGCTCCTAATTATTGACCCCTCTTTGACGATCCCGCAAGTTCTCTGTATATCTCTTTGATTGCGTGTCGTTCTGCTCAATAATCACATGGGGTCCCATTCCTTCCAATTGTGAGAGCTCAATTGAAGCTTTCAAATTCAGAGATTAATGTTTCAACCTAAAGCTATCACTTTCGAAGTTCAATTCAAAATTTTTTAATATCCATATTTTATCACAATTTAGCTCATTTGGCTACTTCTACTGAGACAATTAAAATCTCTGTGAATACACCGGAACATACTCTTACTAAATTTTATTATCATGCGCGACAGATCTGGACTAAATTAATTTGCGAAATAATAATTGCTGCAGTTTTGATTATGGTTTGCGTAATCGGGCAGTTCGGGTTCATGACGATTCGTTTAGCAATCCCTGCTTTTTTTTATGAGAGTTGAGTCATAGTTGAAAGGAAACATAAAGTTTTTTAGAAACAGCAGCCCTCGAAACAGATCTTATAGGCAACCCCCGAAAGGTGGAAAAAAGCGACCCCTTGTCATTAATTAGTAGGATTTGATCTGCCTGGCAAGGGGAGGGAGAGATCGTTCGTTTAATGGTCAATTTTTTTCCAAAGACTTGTAACATATCAATGCTAGCACGGTCAACTACAAGTTGCCCAAGTTGAAAAATTGAAAGTTCACTGGGAAGGTTTAACGGTTCAAAGTCAAGATCCTACTACTCGCTATCATGTAGTAAACACTTTTCTGCATCCTTACAGAAATTTCCATTCCATGAGAGTGGGGAAGCAGATGCATCCAAGACCAGAGTCTACTATGGGTCACCAGTGAAACTCAGTCACGAAACTCATAATCGTCTTACAACAAGGAGACGTTGAGGATGACCTTGCAATTGTAGCACTTCTAGTCAAGAGTGTTGTGTAAGCTGCACTCATGTAGTATAGGTTATAGGTAACTCTGACGGATTCTGTGTGGTTCTATAGAATAAACTTACAGCAGGCTATTTCCAAGAAGACAATGTTAGATAACTATTCTTGTAACTCCCAAAAACTGAGAAGAAAACAGTGCAGGTGGTCCTCCCTGTAAACTTGATATAATAATAAATTAGGAGCATAAACCTTATACAAAGGAAAGAAAGTAGAAGCCACCGGAAATTGCACATCTCAGGCCATTGGGAACCCAAATGTAGTAACAAACAAAAGATTAAATTACTAATAGACAATATGACAAGTAAAAATCAGCATCAGCATCATCATCAAAATCGAAATCAAAGACAATCTGCCAGTTTTTTATATTAATATATCAGTATACCTTCTATAAAAACATCCATGAGACTCTTACCTTTTCTTTTCATTCTTGTTCTGATGCATTTCTGAAAATTATTCTTGTTCACATGGAGTATGATTATTGCACCTGAGTCGAACCACCAATTAGATTTATCATCAGATGGGATTTATGCATTTGAATATAATTGGGAAATAAAAACTTGATGTTGAAACTTGTTTTCTTGGAAGTGACCAGCAAAAGTCTATTTACTTCTGTTGGGACATACAAACTTTCAACACCAATAGCATGAAACTAACAGCTTTGCCTTAACACTTCTTGCAAAAAAACCAGCTTTGTCTTAGCATAGCAAGAAACAACAAACAGTGGCCTTATCTAGAAGAAAAAGAGTCAACCAAACATATGAAGCAATTTGGCCAAAGAATTCTTCCAGAAATTGAAATATTTTGGGAGAACCAACAATGGTCTAGTTCGACAATATGAGCAGTATTCAAATGGTAAAGAATCCAATCTTTCATTCCAAAACAAAGCATATGGAAATACATAATCAAAGATTCCCAGTGAAGAAATCGACCTTCTTCATCTGCCCAACCCAGAAGAGGTCGCAGATGTCTTCATAAGGCCACTTACCCTCAACAAGTTCTCATACTTTTGACACCAGATTGGTATTTGCTAGCTACTATTTAAGAGATGGAAGTGATGATTAAGTTGTTCTTAATGTACAAACTTCTGCTGCATGGTCACTGTGCTCATGCACATACTATTCTAATGTTTTCATTTTCAATATTTTATTTCAAAAAAATCCAAAAAACATTTTTGTACTCTACTTACACAGTGCAGTTCAAGAGGGGTTGCTAGAACGTTTGAATTGCAGTATCAAATGTCCTATGCATGTCCCATGTGGACTACAAGATGTGGACCAAGGGGGCAAATCCTATCCATCCACTTGTATAAATACCCAATTTCACCTTATTTCACAGTTTGTGTGTGTAAAACTCTCTCTCTCTCTCTCTCTTACTTTGTAACAGTATCAAGCTAGGAAAACTAAGTAGAAAGTGTTGGAGGTATTTGGGCTTGGCAACATGGGAATAAGTTCCAACTACGTAATGTAAGGCAAGGAATCAAAGATCCTTGTTATAGTCTAGTGCTAAGCTTGCAAGTGTGAACCATGCAGGTGTTTCGCTAATGATAACAAATATTGATGTAGTTAAATGAAGTCTAAGGTGAAATAGATCACATGGGCTGCTATTCACGTCCACAAAAATTGATGGGGATCCAGATCCAAGCGATATTGTTGGAACTCTAGTCTTACCAATTCGTTATCTTGTAGTAGGACTGCCATGTGCAAGCAATCCAAAGACCAAAGAAACCTCATTTGGCTATATATTTTTCCAAGATTTACCAGATGTTTAGAATCGCAGAATGTTCTATTCCTAAAGAAATGAAGAGAGTCAGTGCTAGATCACGAAGACGATGTTCACTCATGGGGATCCCACTGATGCTAAAAGATGATTACTTTCCCTTGGTGTGTGTCATATCATGTTAGCCAATGATTTTGACACTTTATAAAGAAAGTTCTATAATGATTCTATCTTGATACACCATATGTTCTCATCATCTTTGACTTCAAAAAACATACTCCAATACGAATCTGGAAGCAAAAGTCAAGAGGTGGGAATACTGCTTGCAGTTTTTGATGCTGTATTCATTTGCCGTAGTTGAAAATCTGTGCAGAAGTGTGACTTATTATATCTTTTTGGGTCGTGGAATGAAAGCATTTTCTGTAGTGCTGACTTGTGTGGTTCATAATTCCAATGATACCAAATGTATGATAAGCTGTGTTGTCATATGGCTTACGGTTTGTAGAATTATGCCATGATGATTTTGTATGTTGTTAAAATTTTTCCATTAACCAATCCTTCTCTTTGCAGAGATCTCTGGTAATTTTGTGTTTATATTCATTATAGGTTATGCGAAGCTTGTAGTTATTCTTTCTTTTCCCTGGTTCTATGCAGCATATATGGTCGTTGCAGATGAAACTATTGGTAGGCAGCTTCCTTTTGCATTTTTGGAGCGTATCAAAGATGATTTCAAGAGACGGTTTAGTGGTGGAAGGGCAGATATGGCTGTTGCCTACAGTCTTGACAGAGAGTTTGGGTTAGCACAATTGCCCAGAAATGCTTGCAACAAAGAATCCTTGTTACTTTTAGTTACATTGATGCAAATTTGTATTTTGATAAAATGTGATGTCACCTTTCCAGGCCCAAGCTGCGAGAGCATATGCAATATTCTGTGGATCACCCTGAAGAAATGGATAGGATGGCCAAAGTGAAAGCTCAGGTTTCAGAAGTTAAGAGTGTCATGATGGACAACATTGAGAAGGTATCCCATGAGAACCATGGCAATGGGTTTGAAGTAGCACCAGGAAATTCAAACAGAGGAAAATGTCAGTGAGAAATCAGTTGGATGTATCTCTGAAATCCTCCTCAAAAGTTGGCTGATTTTCCTAGCCTTAAAGATTTCAAGATGTTTGAAAGTTTCTGTGCTTGATTGCCCCTTGTTCTCTAAAATGTTATCTGTGAAGATAGCATGAGATTCTAGTATTGATACTTTCGCATTTAATTATTATTTCAGAAGTAAGATTGTTGTAATCTTCTTGTTTAAGGTTGGATCCAAGTCAAGGAGAGAACCTAGGGGGGTTGCATTTTGGATGTTTCTTAAGGAGAATGAATTCTTGAGTTGGACTCGCACGGTGCTAGCAATTTGATATGATATATTCTCCAACCTCACTTAAGGTAGTTGTAAGCAGGTAGATACCAATCGTTTAGGATCAAATATGCTTTGCCAACTGTTTACTTGTATGCAATTGTTACAATGGATGTTTGGATCTTCGTCCAACTTTTATGCTTGCTGTACTTAAGCTATTTGGATCTTAGATTTTCTATATCGTTGAACGTGAAGAAGATTCATTCATCAGAAATCCATTCAAGGACAAAAGGGAGTAACTACATGAATACACAGCTTGGTCTTGATATGTACAATGAGCAAGACATCGTAGTTTCATCATGTTATTTTAGCTCTAGTAATCATCATTTAGAGTCAAAGTCTGCAGCATCCTTTGGTTAAGGTTTTTATCTCTTGGTCCTTAGAATGAGCTCCTTATTTTATCAAGTTGAGTACTCCCCTTGTGCTTATTCAATGACGCATGTACATTTTTTACCAGGGTACATGTTTCATTATTGAAATGCAACATTTTCTACTTATTTAACATCATATTAAAAAACGAAAAAGAAAAACAGAGCTTGGATGTCGAAGAGAACAATGGAGTTGAGAAAGAAACAAAAAATACTATATGATGCAGATCTGATTCAGCATTCTGGATGAGCACGAATGTAGGAGTCATCAAATGAGTATTCCTGACTGTTAGATGAACTTTGAAGCATCGTTTTGTGTTTTTTATAAAGTATCTTCAGAGAATTGACTTGCATTTTCTGGTTAATGTGAATTGTGGTGTGTGCAGGTTCTTGATAAGCAGGGGAAGATAGAATTACTTGTAGACAAAACAGGAAATCTCCAGTCTCAGGTGTGCATTTTTTTAAAACTCAGTATGAAACCGACATAAAATATTGAGTCTACTGTCTCTGCATTGAGATAGAGGGAAATTCTGGGGCTCAGGCATCGTCAGTTCCATTTGCAAATTAATTATGGTTCTTAGTGTTTTGATCTTCACAAAAAGAATCCTTCTCTTGCACTGCACCGTGCCAGAGGTGACTCTCCCATGTCATATCTGCTTAGGGCCAAAAGCCAACCTATTCTTTCCATCGTTTGGCCATCACTACCCAGCAATGTCAGATAAGGGCCAATGAAAGCTATTTTTGATAGTCTTAGCTTGAACATGTGCTGCACGTGTGCTATACCCACAACCCCTCACATGCACAAAATTGATATATATGTATGAGGGGAGGTAGGGGTAATTCGAAAATTTTATTCTAGGTCAGTCATTTTTAACTAGTATTCTGATACTTCTATGGTACTCAGGCTGAAACCTTTCAGAAGCAAGGCAAGCACCTGAGACGTAAAATGTGGCTACAGAACATGAAAGTCAAGCTGGTGGTCTTTGGCATTTTGGTTTTACTGATTCTCATTATTTGGCTCTCTATATGTCGTGGTTTCAAATGCCATCACTGATATTCTGGAGAATTATCACTTTGTACATCTGTATTTGTGCAAGGCAATTTCATGCAGTTTTATGTCCCATAGTTGCATATCAGACTTCCAGCTTTCCACAGAAATGCAAGGACAAACCTGGGTTCCAATTGTTTTTGGGATGTGCGGGTTCTAGTTTTTATATCTGGAGCAGGTGGATAAGGCAGGAGTTGACGCACGCCTACTACTGGTATCACAGTTGATAGCTGAATTTTTCTCATGTCCTGCCAGATGATAATTGAGATACTAAGTAAAGTGACTAGTAAGTGTCCAGGTGTGACATCATTGTGGTATTAAGCAGCGGGTTACTGATTCTCATCACTGGTTCTCTATGTGCCATGTTCCGAATGTGATTAAACTACCGCTGAAACTTGTTTCAAGCATTGTTGCATTTGGATAAATGTTGCGCCACATTGCACTAGCATCAGTATATTTCAAGCCCCTAATTTAACATGAACAACCCTCATATCTTGCCAAAATTCAGCGGCAAATTGTGGAACATGGATTAAGGCATCTCCATGCATGAAAATGCCCATTTCAAAAGTTTTAGTCCAGGGATTCAGCGCTCAGATTTTCATAGAAGGCAGACGGATTTTTAGACCTAGTTGTGTTAAATACATAACTGCTCTCTCTCTCTCTCTCTTTGAGGCAGGCAAATGAGCACAGGATGCCTCCAAAATTCCTTTTAGTTGAACACCACATACTTGGTATCCTCACAAGAACACCATATACAGTTAACGCCACAGTTTAACACCACATCTATGGCATCCTTGAAAGCACCAAAGTGAATGTTACAGCATGGCCTTGGTGCAAGCTAAAAAGGCATACTATGTCCATGACTTGGGATGCAATCACTCTTTTTCCTCAAGTATCAAACCCCTCCAAGAGGGTAGACACGTGTATGGGCTCTTACCCTTTCTTAGGATGCATCTTGCATGCGATCACAGATGTTATTAGTCATTAGACAGCATCTTCCACATGTTGCATTGGCACAGGGACTATAAGGTCCTTTTAAAAACATTGTTTCTAGTCCACTTCATTGAATGATGAGGACCCTAGCGTGCACCGCTTGGACCTCACAAAATATACATAGTTCAAAATATAGTTGAAATGTTGGTACAGACATTACTAGGTCCAAAATATAGGTTATTAATTGCATTGGCTACTCAGTTCATCATAGAAGTCCATATGCTTGAGGACATCCATTTGGATAGATATGTGCTCTTGAAATGTATTGACTAATCAATGTCTACAAAGACCATGTGAAATCATTGGGAATGCTCTTTGGACCTCAAACTATCATATCTAAGGGTATTAGGAGATTGTTACATGGTTTCTTCGTTACTATTCGACAATTTGTGCCTTGTCGACAACACGAGCTAATATATTTAATTTCAAGATGTTCAGTGAAGCTTATCACCTTTAGGGTTCTCCAATACAACTATGGTACCCATCTTGTCAAAAATATGTGGCAATTCCCAGCTTACACAATAAATAATCAAATTATCAATCACCACAGATTAAATCACACGGAGCTAGAGTGCTCCTACTTAGAAACAAGGACACTGATTGGCCTCAAACACTGGCGCCCCTTGCGGTATTTCTTTAATATTCATATAGAGCCAAGAGGCTGATTACAAGGTCTCCTGAAAGCTGCACCATAGGCAAACCACTACGCGCAGACTTCCAATATCCTGCACACCCTGCAATTCCTGCTCAACTTAATAAGGGGAATATGCATATCCAATCACTAGGCAATTACGCACTCTTCCTTACAACCAAGAGTGCAACATAATGCAAAGGCATAAACTATCTGTCTACTTACTGCACCTGCACAACCAAGTGCCCAAACATGGCTAAACAGTTGCAAAAAAGCCAAAGACAGCCAAAACTCTGGTACAACTAGCCAGGAAACCCTTCCAAAACAGGTCGCCCCTATTTGTAGTTACCCTGGCCACTTCCCAACAGCATAAATGAGCCTTCCTCTGCCTGAAAACAATACCAAACGCAATAACCAGCCAACAACCAGTTCGGGAACGGCAAAAATAGGCAAAAACAAGTCTTCCTCTACCTAGAATCCACAGGAATCAAGTCATCGGGGCTGCAAAACCCTTAATCCAGCAAAGAATTGATGATTCATCCCTGGTGCATCCCAAAGACAGCTCCAAAACAGGTCGCCCCACCTTAGAAAGGCATCGAAATCAATAGCAATTGACAGAAATCAGCCACGAGTCAATTCGCCCCACTTTTTGGTGCCTATCTGCAACCCGAAAGCAGCAAAACAGGCCGCCTCTTCTCCTGGAGCCCGGAAATCAGTGAGATCAGCCTGTAGAAGAAATCGCAACACTCATGGAGCCCAAAAACAGCAAAAACCAGCCTGTAAGAAATCGCTTCACTTCCTGTCCAGCTTCTGGCAGCAGAAATAGCATTTAAGCAAGTTGCCTTGCTTCCTGGAGGTCACCAACAGCAATAGAAGTCCAAAACTCAGCCAGAAAACAGGTCGCCCAGCTCTAGGCACACTCCAGGGCAAATTGCGATGGATTTTCTCTCTCTTCTTGACCTGATTTTGGCCTCCTGCATGCCAAACAAGTGTCCCCTACTGCTTTTGGAGTCCCGTGCCAAAAATAGCAAATTCTAATTGCACCACTCTTTTACCAATTGATGGTGAAGGCAAACGGGTTGATCAAAGTGACCCGAGCTCTTGACCAATCAAGTTTCAAGCCTACAAGCTCTTTGGTCTACACGTGAGTACTTTCATTTTGTTCATTGCTCTTGCTATTTCATTTCCATTTCATTATGTCTCTCTTTGAGTATTATTATCTCTCTCCCTAGCCTACTCTCTCTCCCTCTCCACCATGCACCTTCATGTGGTTTCAGAGCCTCCCTTCCTACCTTTCCCTTCTCCATGCTCAATCTAGAGGATAAGGGAAGCCCGCAAATGGAAGCCATCCTCTCCTCCATGATTGAGCTCCCTTCCACTCCTTTCTCCCCATCTTGTTCTCTTCTCCTACCTTAGCCTTACCTTCTGAAGCTATGGAGCTTGGTTTGCTGCCCACAAAGGAGCAACTCGATCACACCCGCTCCTAATTTCCGTACAGACTGTCCATCTACTGCATCATTTGCATTTGCCCTTTGCTCTCGATTGAATTACCATTTGCAGCTACATATTGTGCCTCGATTGGTGCCTCCGATTTGTTGCTCCATCTACCACTTTTGCCCGTGGGATTTCTACCTGTGGGAGCTACTAGTCCACCACTTCACTACCTCAGATCGATTTGATACCATGGAGCCTCGTCCTCATGAAGAAGTCATATCATCTAGGGAGAAAGCATTGGCTCGTATCAACATGAGGTTGGATAACAAATTACTTCGTCACTTTGACCCCAATGCTTCAGCCATGGGAATCAAAGCTAAGTTCGAGAATGTTTACGCCACATCTACTAGACCTGACCGACGAGCTTTATCTATTGTTTTGCATGATCTATCTGGAATAATAGATAATGGTTAGGAATATTTCGGTACTCTGCCCTGGGTTGTTTTCCAAAAATGAATGGAATGAATGATGTGTGTTAGAGTCAATAAAGGTTCTCTGCCTTGGAGAGGGGATGTACTGTGGGAGCCATGTATTGGCTTTGATAGGTCTATTTATCACGCCTGGCATGTGAGTTCCAGGATGTTGGTGCATTGGTCTCCTAGATCTCTGAGTTGGTCATGCATCCATGCATGATGAGCCTCTAAGCTATGCTGGGTGAGCCTTTGAGTTATACCATGCTCACTTGCCTCTGAGTTAGCATGGGAGCCATGTCTAGTTCTAGACCGTCATTGCACAGTTCTATGACCACCATTGTCATGTTCTGTTCTTGGTTCCATTCCAATAGTTACTCACCTTTCCTCCATGGGGGAGTGTTAGGAAATGGAGTCAAGTTGAGTCAGTTTTGGTTTGTTCTAGTGAGTCCTAGTGTGAGTTCTAGTCTAGTGTTTCCTATGGATGTCACGTGTCGTATTGGGAGTTATCCCATATGCATTGGTACTCATATGTATGTGTGTGCTCTATATAAGAGCCGTACTTGTCACTTGTCACATCAATCAAGTATCAAGCCTACAAGCTCTTTGGTCTACTTTCATTTTGTTCATTGCTCTTGCTATTTCATTTCCATTTCATTGTCTCTCTTTGAGTATTATTATCTCTCTCCCTAGCCTACCCTCTCTCTCTCCCTCTCCACCATGCACCTTCAGCTCCAAATGTCATCTCCTTATTGGTTGGGCAAGGAATGGCGCTCTGGTTTCCAAAATGGAACCCCAAAAAATGGAGGTGCAAATCTCAGCTCCAATGACACTTCAAACTACCCTCAAAACCTGTGCCAGCCTCCAAAAACCAGCACCAGCTTCGCATTTCTCTGCCCGTGTGCACTAAGCCTTAGAGTGTTGTACCTGTTGCAGCAATAGCAGAGGAGAAGCAGCTAGAACTTGAAGAAAAATCAACCAATGAGGACTTGGGTCGAATGACTGAGGAAGAGATAGATGTCGATGTACAAAGATCTACAAAGGCCAAAGATGTCAGTTCAATATGTTGTAATGGCACCTACCCCCTTTTGACAAGGTGGTGCAAAACGTTGTAGAGCGGTGGGTAATACCCACCACGAATGTCAAGAGGAAGGTTGTGTATATAAGGTCTAGATTTCTAGGAGTTAGGGTCATTCCTATAAAGCCAACTCAACCCATGTGTATAGGTGTGGCTGTGAGCCATTTGTATTTGATGCCCATTCCTATAAAACAAACTTGATTTTGTTCGTATGCGCATTTTTTCTCTCTCTTCCATTCATTATTTGTATTCTCCGTTGTGGGTATCCCCCTTGCCCCCACACTACGTATTCACTGCACGACAATTCACATCAATCAACAATGTGATAGCCTACTTATCATCTTGAAATGGCAGTTTCCAAGCACAACCAGATGAAACCAAGGGCCACTGGATGAATCTAAGCACTAGCACGCACCACCACCATTCAGAGTTAACATTTGGTGATCTTGCTGGGAATGCGAAGTGGTTTGCATTAGAGCGTAAGCGAATCAAGTTGGCGGTGAATGCCAAGAGTTGACGACCGCAAGAACAAGACGTCAACTAAGATACCAGCAACAAATTTGTCTTCTTTTGCTGCTCCTATGCACCACGATCCAGCTATTCCACTTCATGTAGATCTGCTCTTCATATGTTCCAGGAAAATGCCACAATCCTGAGTTCTCTTCTTGCTGCAAATTGCCTCTCTCTAGAGCATACCTATGGGCTGGTCTGCTCCCTGAAGTGGCTTCAAATGCCCAAGAGCTAATCAAGAGCTAATCTCAATGGATGTGTCAAAATGCCCTAGCCAAGGGAGCTTTATATAGGGGGCTGTATGCCCCACTGACTGGCCAACTTTCACAAACCAGTCAGCCAACCTGCCCTACCAGTTGACCTGGTTGGGCTCTATATTAAGCCTCTGGGTCTGCACGTTGTAGCCCTTTATCCAGTCCTCCCTGGCCATATGGATGCCCTGCAATAACCTGCTTCTGTCCAACTGGTTCCAGCCCTCTTTCAGGCCCTATGCATGGTCCAAAGGTGATCCAAAACTGCTGCTTACTGTCCGCACTATAGTGCCACCTGTACCACTGTATACAGCCTCGAGTGAATTATCCAACCTAGAAAAGCCTCCCAAAGGTCACGCTTGACTACTGCGTGGCAGCCCAGAACTCCACGCCCCTGACTTCCCCAGCATATCTGCTTTCAACAGCTCCGTACTGTTGCTGTTGGCCATGCCTCTGTTCCATATAGTCCTGTTGTACCATCAGCTCCCTAGTCAGCCAGGTAAGATCCATGGATGTGCTGCCCTCATGGCAGCTCATGCATGTGGAAGCCTCATTTCCTGTTTGTTTGTTGTATGCTGCTGCCCACATGGTAGCCCATGTGCTGTCCATCCTCTTGTAAGTATCCATGTCTTCACCACTAGGGCTTCAATAAGTCCACCATATTCACCTTTCGGTACCCTGCTTTAGAGATTTGGAGAAGCACGTTAACTTCTCCCTCTTACTTCTAGGAAGGCATATCCACCTTCCAATCTCTCATCACCTGAGAAATGCAAAGCACAGAAT
Source organism: Dipteris shenzhenensis (assembly GCF_047967505.1). Taxonomy (NCBI): domain Eukaryota; kingdom Viridiplantae; phylum Streptophyta; class Polypodiopsida; order Gleicheniales; family Dipteridaceae; genus Dipteris; species Dipteris shenzhenensis. The sequence goes on from NC_141611.1 coordinate 11,605,993, forward strand.
CTGCCCAAATCAAGTTATTAAGGTTAAAATGACTGAACAAACAATGCATATACCAGATGATCCATTTTGCATGTCTGCTTGCTCTAGAAGCAAACCATGCACCTCATGGAGGCACACCCAGCTCATTGTGTACGTTTGTAATGTCTCCTCCAATGTCACCCCTCCCATCTGACCTTGAATCCATAGGTCCTTTCAAAGACTCCCCCCTCATATTGGTGATATCTGAGCAATCCAAGCACTCAGTGTTGTCCTTCACCTTTACAAAGGTTTTTGAATCTTCTCTAGACCCTCTCTCAATTTTGGACATTCTCCGTGTAACACCAGGGTCTGCATCCTTACCTCAATAACACATGGAGATGTCACCAAGAACAGCTCTTTTGAGACTACCGCATGTGCTGATGTTGACTTTGTCTCCTCTAAATCTTGATCGGAGTCCTTCCTCTTTTGATATGCCGCCTTCTTTCTTTAGTCCTTTGCAAAATGTTCTTGTTGATTGCAGTAGAAGCACTTCTTTTGATGTTTTCTTTTCTTCTTATTTTTATCATTAGAAGTGTCCCCATCCTTCTCAAATTTGACATCCTTTTTTTAAGCTTGTCGTCGCCAGGCTTGTCTGTGCCTTTTCCCTTGTCCTTGGCATGAAAGGACTTTTCATTGGATCCATCTACTTCATTTCTCGAGCTTCCTCTTGCAGAAGCAAAGGCACTAGTTCCTCAAAGGCCCTACTATTATTGTCGTGACAAAGCCTTTTGTAGCTCTTGGGAATCATGCCAAGCAAAAGCCTAGCCATCCTCGCCAAATCCATTGCTTGACCACCGTCATTTTCATGATGTGGTCCTATACTACATCCACCTCTTCCATAGTCATGCCATATAGCTCCGTCTCAAGGTATTCATCTCGTACATATTCTTCAATATGGTTCACGCAAAAAAGGAATTGTCTACCAAACTGAACGTTCGGGAGCACTGAATTTGCATTGGTGCCAATAATAATGTCGAGGGCCTCCGTATCATGCGTTACCCAAGCTTTGAACCGCACTGGCCGGAGTCGTGGTCCCCACTCCCGTCATAATCTCCCAAGTTGATCTCATCATTAGGTGGCTCCGGACCTTGATCTTGTGCATAGGGTAATTTCACCCATTCAACTTTAGCGTTTTCCCAAAATTTGGAGTAGGATATCTTGTGGCACATGGATGCCCTACAATATCTTGCTTTTGTGTGACGGGTTCCAACCCTGTACCAGGCCCTATGCATGGTCCAAAGTGATCCAGAGCTACCTTCTACTGTTCGTATTGTTGCACCATCTGTCCATTTAGGTGATTGATTGTAGCAGCCTCCCAAATGTGATGCTTGACTACCATGTGGCAACCCAAAACTCCACTCTGTTTTGTACTGATCTGCCCAACATATCTGCTTCCAACAGCTCAATATATTGATGCTAGCCTGTTCCGTATAGTCCTAGGTACCATCATCTCTCTAGTCACAGCAAGGTAAGAGTGTTGCCCACATGGTAGCCCATGTATTGTCCATGTGACAGCATTGCAATCTAGCCCATGTGGGAGGTTGAATTCTACCCACATGCCATCTAACACGCCCTACTCCACCTCCCCCTTGCACTCCTCATTGGCATACTCCAACATAGATTTGGAGTGGATCCCAATGGTTGGAGCCGAGGCAAGAGGAAAAAAATACAAATGAAGCTTCAAACATTCATGAGACACAAGGAGAGAATCCTCGTTCTCATTTGCCAAAACGTCGGTGAATGGATGCAATTCTACAAGTGAACCGGAGGAATAGCATTCGATGTACCTCCCCATAATATTCCCCCACCACTTTTTCCAACAAATCCATTGAATGGAATGACCAGTACCCTGATAAGCACTTTGCCATTGAGATGAGGTGAAAGTTGTGGTCTTGAAAAGGTTCTAGAACGAATTCAGCAAGGAGAATGCATTGCTAAAGCTCAACCACCTCAACCAAAACAAAGGAAAATTGGTGCAGCATGATGTTTAAGCATGAATGATGGTGTTGACTAATTAGCTTGACAATGTGCAAGACAAAATGGTGTTGTGGTCATGGTTGAAGATAAGTCTCACTCAAGGAGCAGATCTGCGCAACATGGAGATTATGTACCCAGCTAGGATGTATGACTAATTGCTCAATATAGCAACTGCGGTTGAGAAGGGGAACATGGAACTCCCCAAAAGAAGAAGGTGTTGATCTGAGAAGTGGACAGCGATGAAGAATAAGAGGAAGAAGAAGTGGTGATTAAAAAACACCAAAATTGAGGAGGAGCCCGGTGCCACAAGTGCAAAACTAATGGCCGCACGATCCTCGGTACATTGACAGTGGTGCATCATCTCATATGACAAATCATCAGGAATGGTTCACAGAAATGAAGCCATTAGAAGGATAAAAAAATGTCATCTACACAGCAGACAATACACCAAATCCAGTTCAAGGGACAGGCGTTATCCCTATGAACAATTTCACTGGTATAAAAGGATTAGTGAAAGATGTGCTTTATGTTCCGAAGCTCAGCAAGGACCTTTTGTCAGTAGGTCAAATGATGGAACACAATTACAAAGTCATCTTCGACGGTGATGAATGCACTATCAGGGACAAATCCAAAAGATGTCAGCTAGTAGCAAAAGGTGTCAAGGAAGGACGCTTATATAGAATGCTAGCTATAGTATCAGATAAGCATGCCATGTCAGCTCAACCGCAACAAATGCCACTATCTGCAAAATGGCACAAGAGATATGGTCGTGTCAATTTCAAGTACTTGTTAGATCTCAGGAATAAGAATATGGCAATTGGGATTCCGAAGCTACAGTTTTCTGAAAAAGTTTACGAAGCATGCTGCTTCGGCAAACAAAAGCGAACCAACTTTGTCAGAAGTACCTCTCATGCATGAGGTATTCTTGATTTGATTCATACATATGTATGGGGTTATGCCCAGACCCGCAGCATCAATGGTTCACTTTACTACTTGACTTTCATCGACGACTACAGCTGTCAGCAAATATTGTTGGGTCTACTTTCTAAAAGAGAAATCTGAAGTGTTTTCTAGATTTCAAGAATTCAAAGCCATGGTAGAAAACCAAACAGGCAGAAAGATCAAGGTCATGAGATCAGATAGAGGAGGTGAATACATGTCTTCAGCATTCATGAACTTTTGCAGAAGTCATGGCATACAAAGAAAATTCACATGTGCAGATACTCCTCAGCAGAATGCAAGAGCTGAAAGGAAGAATGGGACTTTAGCAGACAGTGCTAGAGCAACGCTTAGTGAAAAGCATCTTCCGAATCAGTATTGGGCAGAAGCAATAGCTACAGCAAACTACTTACTTAATCGACTTCCTACCGAACCGATACAGGGTATGACTCCTTATGAAGCATTCACTGGACAAAAGCCACACATTGGGCATCTCCGCATATTTGGTTGCATAGCATATGTCCACATACATGATGATCATCGTAGGAAATCGGATGCGAAGTCATGCAAATGCATCATGGTTGACTACAGTGAAGAAAGCAAAGCATACAAATTGTATGATCCCACCAACTGCAAGGTCATTATCTCCAGAGATGTAATCTTTGATGAGGAATCAGAATGGAAAACCTCACCTACACAGGAGATAGAAGCATCGACTTCACAGTCATCTACAAAACAGGTTGATGAAGAAGAGCAAGAATTGCCAGCAACACCTCAAGCAGAGCCACAACAGCTCAGACGATCTACTAGGGAAAGTAGACCTCCAGCCAGATTGACATATGCTTAGAAAGGCAAAGCAATTCAGGTGGAAACCACCAACTATGCTCTTATGACTACCATCATGGCTATAGAAGAGCTAGTGTACTTCGAAGACACAGTAGACAAGCCAGAATGGCAAACTTCTATGAATGAAGAAATGGATGCTTTGTATAAGAATAATACTTGAGAATTATGTGACCTTCCACTAGGAAAGAAGGCCATAGCAAACAAATGGGTATACAAAGTGAAGTACAATCCAGATGGCAGTATTCAGAGATACAAAGCCAGACTAGTTGCAAAAGGATTTGCACAACAATATGGTCAGGACTATGATGAGACTTATGCTCTAGTAGCAAAGATGGATTTCATATGGTTCTTGATATCACTAGCAATACTCAGCAAATGGAATGTGTACCAACTCGATGTCAAGAATGCATTTCTCAATGGTTATCTAGACGAGGAAGTCTACATGCAACAACCAGCACGTTATGTTGAACCAGGAAAAAAGAATAAGGTTTGCCATCTCAAGAAGAGACTCTATGGCTTAAAACAAGCACCCAGAAGTTGGTACAGTAGAAACGACAAGTATTTTGTTGATCTAGGATACATGAAGTCCAATGCAGATCATACTCTCTACTACAAAGTTCAAGGGGAAGACATTACTATTGCACTTTTGTACGTAGATGATCTGATTATGACAGGAAGCAAGGATAGCTTCATCAAAAAATTGAAACAAGAATTATCTGCAGAGTTCGACATAAAAGATCTTGGACTTATGCACTATTGTCTTGGAATTTAGTTTTGGAGAGATTCAGATAGCACATTCATGAGTCACCTCAAGTATGTTGGCAGTCTCTTGAAGAAGTTTCATATGGCAGATTGCAAGATTACAGCCACTCCCATGGAACAAAGTTTGAAACTTACTAAAGATTCAGAAAAGCCTACAATCAATGACAAATACTACAGGCAGCTCATCGGATCGCTTATATATCTGACAATCACATGGCCAGATATTTGTTATGCAGTAAGCTCACTAGCACAGTTTATGGCAAATCCAAAACAGTCTCATTGGAATGCATCCAACAGAGTCTTGAGATACATCAGAGGTACAAGATAGTTTGGGATAAAATACAGAGGAAGTCATCCACAGTTGCATGGATACTGTGACAGTGACTATGCCGGAGATCATGAGACTAGGAGATCGACACAAAGATATGCATTTTTCCTTGGTCAAGGTGCTATATCATGGTTGTCAAACAAAGAGCCAACTATTTCTTTGTCTTCGACTGAAGCAGAATATAGAGCACTCACTACAGAAGCATGTGAGGCTATATGGCTCAGAAGACTATTGTCAAAAACAGATTACTTTGAATAGTCTAAGCCAACAACAATCTACTCTGATGACCAATAGGCTCAAGCATTGGCCAAAAATCCAGTATATCACTCTAGGACAAAGCACATTGATGTCAGAGAGCACTTCATTAGAGAAAGAGTGTTACTTGGTGACATCACACTGCAGCATTGTGATAGCAAAGAGAATGTTGCAGACATCTTTACCAAACCACTCGGTAAAGAGCTATTCGAGAAACATTGATTAGCTCTTGGTTTGACGTAGAGGAAGGACATTCCCATTAAAGGGGTGTGATGGAATGTAATGCTCAGTCCTTCTTTGATTCCCAAGAATCATCATCTTGAGGGAAGGCCTACTTCATGATGTTGATCTTGAGGGAAGGTGTTGAGAGTTCACGCTTAACATCATGTGATCATGTGTGCATAGCACCATCACGTGATCATATGTGCATAGCACTAACCTTATAGAGTGCTATAAAGGAAAGGGTTAGATCCCCTAACCCTAACCCTAAAAGGGTTTGTATATATTCTATTTTTTCAACTAAATCTAGTGTACAGTTAGTCATTTGTGGTGTGCTCTCTAGCTGTGCCCTCTCTCCTCATCTCCACTGTTCTCCTCTCCCCTCTTCATATTTTGTCAGAAGCACAATGCAGATGGTTCTATGAACAGATACAAGGCAAGATTAGTTGCAAGGGGTATCCACAAACATATGGCATTGATTATGAAGAAGTCCGGTTGCAAGGATGGCAATCGTAAGAGCAGTCATTGCTATGGCTGCATGAAAGGGATGGTCTTTACATCAAATGGATGTAAAGAATGCATTCTTGTATGGTGATTTGCAAGAAGAGGTCTATATGGAGCATGCACAATGAATGTTTATGCTATTCCATCCTGAGTTTGTTTGTAGGTTGAAAAAAGCCTTGCATGGCTTGAAGCAAGCACCTAGAGCATGGTCTGACAAGATAGGATAGTATTTTGTCACTATTGGCTTTCAGATTTCCAAGGCAAATTTCTCACTTTATGTGAGAAAAACAGAGAAAGATATTATGATACTTGTCATTTATGTTGATGATTTGATCATCACAGGTGATAGTGATGAAGATATCCTTCATGTGAAAATGCTATTGAAGTAGAGGTTTGAGATGAAGGATTTGGGAGAGCTGCGTTACTTCTTGGGCATTGAGGTGATTAGATCCACAGTGGGATATGGCTCTTGCAGAGGTAGTATAGATTGGACATGCTGTCCAAATATGGGATGATAGGCTGTAAGCCTATTTCAGTTTCTTTGGAGCAGAATGTGAAGCTGAGCACAAATGCAGGTGAGCTTCTGGAAGATCCTACTATGTATAGACGCATAGTAGGAAGTTTGATTTATATGACTATTACCAGGCCAGATTTGAGCTATGTTGTTGGTTTGGTAAGTCAATTTATGCAGGCTCCAAGGAAACCGCATTTGGATGCGACTAGACACATACTGAGGTATGTGAAGTCCACATTGCAGTATGGACTATTTTATGAGACTGGGGTTCAGATCCAATTGCATGGATACACTGATGCTGATTGGGCTAGTAGTATTTTTGATAGATGATCTACCAGTGGATATGTGTCCTCTTTTAAGAGTGCTGCAGTCACTTGGAGCAGCAAGAAATAGCCTACAGTTGCCTTGTCGAGCACAGAGGCTGAGTATAGGGGTGTAGCATTGGCTGCATGTGAGGTAGCTTGGTTGCATAAGCTACTTTATGATATGCATCAGTCTACAGATGGGCCAGTTGTCATTTATTATGACAACATGATCAGTATACACTTGGCAAATAACCCAGTCTATCATGCTAGAACAAAGCACATTGAGGTGCATTATCACTATGTGTGGGAGAAGGTTCTAGTAGGTTTTATTGATCTAGTTTATGTCAACACAGAGGATCATGTAGCTGACATATTTACAAAGGCATTGGGTGCAGAGCAGCTACGCAAGTTCAAAGACCTGCTTGGTGTGCAAGAATTGGGATTGAGCTCGAGGGGGAGTGTTGAGATATCAAGCTCCACTCATGATATGCCAGGGTGACCGTTGTGCATTTGTCACCGACTTGTTAGCTGCAAATGCGGTTGGTACACCACCCATGAATGATAGCTATCTTTATGTACTCTAGTTAGTGGCTTAGTTAGTATGCCAACTTAGTTAGCTGAGTTTGGTTTGAGACCCACATATAGGGTTCACCTATTCTTTTGTACTTAGAGTTCTTTTGGCTTACACAACTAAGAAGAGGAAAACGGTTTTTAGCTTGCACCTTTGTGTATATTCCCCCATTGTGTATGTGAGAAAGCTGCAAGTGAGACTCCTTCCTTCTCTCCCACTCTCTTTTATACTCAAGCATTAGTAAGCTGAAGCTTTATGAAAGAAATAAACTAATAGCCAAGGCCCATGTCTATTAGATCTTGAATAAGAAAGTACCATTCTAATCTGTCATAAGCCTTAACAAAGTCAACCTTGAGGGAGCAAGTATCTTCTTAGTCTCCTTTCCATACAACCCTCCCAAATGTTGATTATGGCTTGTAAAAGGTGTCTCCCTTTGACGAATCCTTTCTGCTCTTATAGGATCCAAGGAGGATCTAAGTATCCATTATTTTTTGAATTCTAAGTGCAAGTGCTTTGGCAAAAATCTTGTAAAACTGTAGTTAAGCATAGTTATATGTCTCTAGTTTCTAAGCCCCTCTTTAACTCCATCCTTAGGAATCTATTAGGGGAATTTTGGACTCAAAAAGGACCTCTTGGATTAGTCCCTTAAGATTTGTGATTAGCAAACCAGGCAATGGGAAGGCTTGGGCATTAAAAGAATGGACCCATATTAGCCTCTCATTGGTGCAGAGTCCTCCTTGGTCCCCACTAGGCTTCCACTTGCCTCTCTCTTGCCCCCACCACCTCTTGAGGCATTTACTCCCCCCTTTTACTTTTGGATGGTCCCCATACCCTCCTAGGCTCTCTTGGTAGGCCCCCAAATCTGCGACTTTATTTTCCCTCAAAAAAATTGAAATTTTCCAAAAGTGTCTCTAGCACCCCAAACTCCTCCCAGGAGTCTCGCCAAACTATCCCCATTGACTCTACACCTTTCTCTGAGCCTCTTCCTCCTCTCTACCTCCTCTCATCCTCCTTCCAACCTCTTCCTCCTCTCAACCTCCTCTCAACCTCTTCCTCCTCCCAACCTCTTTATCTTTGCTTGCTCTCATTCTTTCTACAATGGCAAAGCACTCCCCTTCCCCTAGGACAAAGCTATCAATTCAATCTTGTGTGGGTCGCATTTTGAAGAACAACAGTGATATTTGGATCCCTAAAGAGTTTAGGTTAATGTCCTGGGTCACAATGCAACCATCTGCAATAGGTCCATTCAAGGTTTCTAGAAAGGATAGAGCAAAGAAAGAGAAGCATTGGTGGAAGGGTCGCATTGTTGGGTTTTGTAATACAAAAAAAGGACTTAAGGTGAAGGTTCAGCATGTGTACATGGCTCGAGACATGAACTTGGATCCTACTAGTCAAACTTGCTTTCCTTCAAACTGTATCTCTCTTTTACATTAACTTTTTTTCATTTTCAGTTTAATTGTGTATTCTAATGATTGTATGTGAGCATGCATTTTGAGAGAGAGTGTCTTGTGGTGATAGTAGAGGGGGAGGGGGGGAGGGAGAGAGAGAGAGAGATGGAGGGGTTGAGGGGTGTTAGGGGGAGATAGCAGAGGGGAGAGATTTGTGAGTGAGGGAGGGAGGGAGGGAGAGAGAGAGAGAGAGAGAGAGAGAGAGAGAGAGGTGAGAGAGACAAAGAGAAGTGTGTGTGTGTGTGTGAGAGAGAGAGAGAGAGAGAGAGAGGTAGAGAGTGAGAGAGACAGATTGATTGCCCATTAACATATTTCTTTGCTTTCTATGTAGATATCTTTCCCTCTACCAAAGTTGAAACCCAGCCTCTGGATAGTCTCACGGGAATATTTCAAGCTTTCCATTCAAATATTGGGGAATTAATGTTCTTAGGACGGAGTGCTGCCTCCTTGACAAAGTCTAGTATTTTTTTCTATAATTCATGTTACCAAGTTCCTCAAAGACAAGGTGCATATGGAAGCCTACATCCTATTCCTCTCCCTAACTTTGATAGTCCAGAATGGCCTCTTCCTGATCCATTGTCTATAGATGCATTTAGAATGAAAATGAGATCAGATATTCAATCATCAATGAAGTTTACTTTCGGTTTAAAATCTGTGGGTGTTAGTTGGTTCATGCCCTCCATTACATTTATTTATTTTTTCAAATTAGTCTTCATTCAGAAGACAAAGACCATGTAGGTATGCAAAGGCCTAGAAAATGAATTTCTTGATAATATTCTATACCCAATGTGGGATGTTAGGGAGGGTTTGCAGAAGGGAGACCATTTTCAATGTATACTTACGAAAGAAAGTATAGTAATAAGATATCAAGTTGTGTGAAGTATTTGCTATATGAGATATGCTTACAGACGTTGGAAAAATAATCATGGCACATGGATACCTATGGATTGTGATGTAATGGACACCACAAAGATAGAGGTACATATGCCCAATGGGGATATCCAATATCTTGAGGTCACAGGTAGTTGGAGCTTGAACCACGTTCAAGAATACATCGCTATCACCTTTGATAATAGTGATTTTTTCTTTACACTAAATGGGAAGATAGTTAGAAGGCGACTCGAAGGAACATCAATGCTTGAGAAATGGAAGCCTCCTTGTAACTTTTCCATTCATACTGGTATTGAATAAATGTAATAGTTTTTGAATTGTGATGTCATTTGTATTGGCAATGAGTATAATTAATAAAATTAGTAGTTTTTTATGTGTGTTGTAATAGTTTGGAAAATATGGTATAGTTTTTGAAGTGTGTTGTAATAGCACTTGAATAAATGTAAAAGTTGTGAAACTGTGTTGTAATAGTTTTTGACTAAATGTAATAGTTTTTGGTAAGTGTGATGTCAATTATACTAACATAGGGCCCCCTAAATTCCAAAAAAAAAAACCATTATTTTGGGTGGCAGGGGAGGTAGGAGTGGAATATGATGGCAAATTATTTAGGCCAATATATTTCATTGTCCAATATTTTATTACCTAAATTATGGTTAGGCTTTTAAGGTATTTAAAGAGATTGAAGTCAACTATATAAAGGGCCATTAGGTATGACATAGACTTTATTGTCCTCACCTCCTAGACAGCCTACTCTTGCCATCTTCCACAAACCTCTAATGGCCACACCCTACGAGGCATACCATGACTTCATTGCTTCTACTCGTCATTTGAGTAAAGAGGCAGAGTTGTATGACATTTTCGATCATCAGATAGATGTCATCAGCACAGTCCACAAGCATCTAGATCTCTTTAGAGATGTAGTAGCTTATGTGAGAGAAAATCAAGCCTTACCTGATCCAGCTCGACATAGATAGAGTACAGTGGGTTCCTGTGAATCTCGAGAATATTTATTATTGATTGACATTTAATATATTAAAAAATTGAGAGAAGATGAAAAACTGGGGGCAATCTCCGCTTGGGAGAGTAGTAGTAACTTAGGTTACCCAGAAGAGGGGTTGGATAGGTGCACAGATTTGGCACCTGCAAACACTTTAGAGCATTTGATCTTAACTATGTGGGAGGAAATGCATGACTCTACTAATGCAGCAGTTTTACAAAGATGAAGTTCCGTGAGGTCCAGGAAAGATTGGAGGCAGAGAGGGTGCAAAAATGCCAGAGACTTGAGAATACTATAGAGGCCTCATCATCAGCACCGCCTCCAGCAATTGATGAGAGCAAAAGCTCCATCGATATAACTTGGTTGGGAATGGATGAACAAGATGATGCCCACATTGTAAGTTCATGATATTTTGTCAATATGAATGAATTTATGTTCTTAGTTTGGCATTGAGAAGATTACTGATGTTATCTCAATTTTTAGGACGTCATCAAGGTTGATAAGTTTTGGACATGTAAAGCGGGTCGAGGTGACAGCATCGGTGTGGATTCAGCACTAGGACACTACATGGGAATGTTCGAGCACCATAGATTAAGCTTAGCAGTGGTGGAGACAACACATTGAGCACCTACACCTCATCGTGGCACTCGGCTACAAACAAATGGACTTTTTTAGGCAAGACGAGGTGGAGCCAGCAGATGCAAACGTGGCTGATGCTTCAGCTTTCCAACCATAGGGACAAATTGCAATAATTGGGATCAATGGCTAGTCTTCTGCATAGGGCCAAGATACAACCTGCACTAGATGCTAGCAACTAGAAACATGCACCCTTGTCTCTTGCAAAGGAAAAAGCCCCCATGCAAATAGAGCATCTACAGTTAGCTGCCTTCTTGTTACTTGCTGAATTGGCTGAAGAAGCTGAGTCCCCTCAACTCTAGCTATTGCTACAAGAAAACAATATGGCCCTCTAATGCAACTGGGATGATGCTAAGGACCAACTCAAGGCAACCAAGTTGCATTTCAATCTCGAGTCCGAGCACCTCCCAAGCATTGGGCAGAGCAGGAGTGTGAGCAAAGGCAACAAATTAAGATGCTCGACTAGAGCATCAACAACCTACAAAAGAGGAGAGCACAAACACGGAGCCCAGGGAATCCAGATCTTGCTCAGGGAATCCGGATCTTGTGAGAGAGACACTGGCAAACGAGTTACCCCCGATCTACAGACCAACAAAGAAAACCCCTCCTCCCCCTCTACCCTAGAAGTGAATGCAACATCTTTTTCCCTCCAAAAGGGTTCTACAGCAAGTAGAGGAGAAGCATAGCAGAATGACAACAATGACTTTCTACTTTAGAAAAGTAGCTCCACTAGAACCTCAACACTATTCGGCAGCAATTGATCTTCACCCATCAAATTGTTGATGACACTTGCATTGGCATCTAATGCCTTGCCTAGTTAGTGACAAACTCATAGATTCTGAAACCCCCTTAATATCCAGTACTCTCTAGATTTTTGCACATACACATGCTCAACCGAGCTGCTCTACCCCAACTACCCCTGCCGCCTCCACCAATAGTGTCGAGTCCACCTGCCATTGTACCTCACTAGCAGGTGCCTCCACTACCGAATCAGCAACCTGTTGCACTAACGGCCCAACCAGTGACAATGAGGAGTCACAGATTCTTAGATGACACCCGGTCTTTTATACCGTAGGTGTAGGAGTTTCTCCAACTATAGGTAACTAGTATGGTTCGTTATTCAACAATCTAGCCAGTTCTTCTTTTGTCTTTGGATGTTAGCCTGACTACTACTTAATGCCCTTATTGACTACTCGACATGCTCCCAAACAGTGCGACAGATCTCACCATGATGTGTAGTCTAAAAGTGGCCTCCTCTGTCAGGCTTGTAGATATCTTCCAATTCATTATGAAGCTTCACAAGCCTTCTTTTAATTCATAATGTCTCCTTCAATAAGAGTCATTATTTGGGTTTTTAGGCCTAGCTATGCTATAAAATGATGTAAGTTATTTTCTATTAGTCTTGCTATTAATATAGATTTAGCTTCCCTTCAAGGTATCTGATATCAGCCTTTGCTATCTATATGTATAGATAGGCAATCGAGCAGTCTATCCAATATGCAGACCTCATTCCAAGAATTATATCATGTTTCTGTATGTTGCTCCATATGTGGTCCCATTAGATCCATAGATTGTTGTGGGGTCTCTGAATTGCAAGTCCAAGTTAAAGATTTGCATCTTTATCTCTAAAATTGTTGATTGGGGAATTTATTGATACATGTCAATATTGAACTCTCCCATAGTTATAGTTGTTGCATTGTTTTGATTTGTTCTTGTCAATATTTTGTGGAGATTTGAGATGAATATGTTGTATTTGTGAGATGGTGTGTAAATGTGTATCTTTTGTTACATCGCAATATTTTGACACAGCTAGTTTCTATTCCTTGGTGTACATGTGTGTCTTCTTTTTGTACAAGTATTGAGTCTTGTATGAATGTACAATTTCCAGTGTGGGCAAAATTTCTCAAAATTATGAAAGAAGAAGTTAGTATTCACCTTAAACTTATTTTCAAAATGTTTCCCCATTCACAAATGAATAATACACATAAAAATCTAAACTTGCTATCTTTATGTATCCCCATTCTGATATTTAAAAATAAATATGAGAATATACTTAGCTGTGCTAAAATAAATTTGATATAATATATCATTGGAAAACATGACACAGTTAGAGAAACGTCCATGTATAAAATTGAAATATTGCTAGAGCAACACTTCATATTTGCTATATTTTTAAAAATGTACGTGCATCCAGAAGGAATAATGCCTTATGAGGATTCAAATATTTGTAGTTTTGGATGCAAAATGCAATGAACATGATTCTTGTTGCAATACTTTTTATATTTCGTGTAGAAAATTCTTGTGGCATCACATGGATTTGCATTGCTGGACCTCAAGAATGTAATTATTAATTGTCAAACCCAAAGTTACAAACAAATTATTAAATCATCTTGCACATATAATAAAATTCAAATATTATTTGCTTCTCATGCAAGACATTTTATTTTAAAAGAAACCATGAAATCATCTAAGGAATGAAAGATGAGCAATTGCCTTCTAAAAATCATGCATAACCAATATGTCCATTAGCAAAAGCACTAGCAAGTACAAAAAATGCCATGACGCGTAGTTAACAAGATTTGGAACATACAAAAAACACATGATGACAAGCTAATATGACAAGCTATCCTATGTGTATTCGTTTGTTCCCTTGAGAGATCAGAGGGATGAAATCGGGAAAAACTCGTAAAGCGTCACTGTCGCGCTCTACCAATGTTGTCCCAATTAGTGGTTCTTTCCCAGGACAATGCCCAAGATTTGGCTCGCGAACAGGGGTTGCTCTTGGTCTAAACTTGGGGTACCTAAACTATCACATATATCTTGGATAGTATCGTCTGCAGCAACAAGTACACAATTAGGACCATCTGTGCGAATCTCCATCGGGCATCTTTGGGGGTTCACATCAAAATATCAAGGTGTGCTGTGCAAGGGTCCCCTGATGTGCTGGTCTATGCAGAATCAAAATGGAGTAGAATCAAAAGAGAAAAAAATGGAGTTGACATCTGTTGGTGTGACCAAAGAAGGTGAGACCATGGCTTGCCACACAAGGAGCATGAACGTGCATCGTCCATACCTCTCCCCTGGTAAGGTGTGACGCATGATGCAAAAAGATAGTACTTTCCCTCCCAAAGGATGCTAATTAAAAACTTTTCTAAAGATATGCCCAACCTACACTCCAATTTTTATTTCCAGTACATGAAAGCCCTCTCAAAGGTGTTCAAACTAGTCATACATACATGGTTCTTCACATCATCGGTGCCATACCACACACATAGGTCCAAGCCCTCATCTCCACTGATGTTCTTGGACAATGACTGGAAGTATGGTTGACTAAGGTCCTTCATGAAATGCCCTAAGATGTCGTGGCAGGTATGGAGGTTCTTTTGTTTTAGTACCTCACATAATAGTACCTCCTACGGGGCATCCCCTATGTGATCCTATGTAGGTCTGGATTAGCTTGTTTACTGCTTGGATGCTCTTAGCAGTAATATGACAAACGATCTATAGATGGAGATGATACAAAGTTCCCCCTCTCTCAATTGTGCATAAATTAGATAGGAAAGACTTTTGCAAGAACCGATCAATCCCAAGAAGGACACCCAGGTCTATATCCTCATCCCCTACACCTATGGTCATGCTAAGCTCAAAGACTTTGAGTGTTTCAGTATTTTCCATTGTGTTTTATGAGGCCTTCCCCTAGGTCTTTTGGTGACGTTGCATCACAAGTGAAAATAAAAACATTAAAAAAAAATCAGACTCTATCCCATTAATTTTAGACTCTATATATTGGAAATTTCTAATTTAGTTTATTGCCTAAAAGTCTACTCCCAAAATTTGTTTAACTCCCAAACTTTCAAATGATTTAAAACCCAAGATTTGTTTAACCCCCAAACCCAAATGATTTAAAATGTAAATTTTAAACGATAAAACTCAAATTTTACTTAATCCCCAAACTAACGCGTTACCCTTCTTACACCTATGCCTACACCTAAACCTTGCCCTCTAGTTAGGTATGCACTCTCCTCCCTCCGTCCCGCTATGCCAACCACCCTATGAAATTTTCCCCTCCTCCGCCTGGTACACCCCATCATCTCGACCATCAGCTACGTCCTCACTGCCCTCCATCCTCCCCTTAGCTTTAGCTCTGTCCTCACAGCGTCATCTCCACCCTCCATCCTCCCCGACTCTTCAATCTGCCACTCGCTTCCTAACCGAGTCTTTGCCTTCTTGCTCCCCCTTGTGCCCACTCTTGCCTGGTTCTTGCAACCAGGTCGAGATCGCACGCAAAACGCCAACCACTTCGTCTTAGCGCCGTGGCTTCTATCATCGCTACTCCCATGCATCCACTACCTAGGGCATCACCAATATGCTCCTCCTCTACTTCGACACATACACCCCCAGAGCATCTTCCCTCAACTATGCTCCCCCATATCTTTTGACAACCAGCCACCACAGCTTTCGACAATGTCCTTGCCTTCGTCACCCAATGACTATGCAGAGCTCAGTCGAGGGTCCGGGTCACCCAAGCTCACAACGAGACCCAAAGGAGTGTGAAGCTCAAGGCTTGGGATCCCCCACAATGTTTGACAACCTGCCCCTCTTGGATTCACTACAACCATGACCCCTTCCTGACATGAAACTCTACTCACCTCCTTGACACGACCATGACCCCTCCTTCACAGCTCGGGACTATAGAAATACACGAAACTAATAATAGTTCGAAACTCTACTGACCTGGTTTTTTGCCTGCATTCTCTGCATTTACGTGAGATAGCATTCACTTCTTCACATGTTTCGATGCCATTCACACCACATTGGTCTTCTTCTCACGTTTCTAGGAGCCTTCACCTCCAAGTACATCCTTGTTATAGTCACGTCAATATAACGAATCCATCTCCATTCATCATTTCCATCTGAGTCGTCGCACCAACACCTCACACTGACATGCCTCTGCATCTGCCTCAACCTCAATAGGATTTGACTGCTCTTCCTCTTGAGTTTCAGCAAAGACAAGCTTGCAATGAGCACGCTCCTGCTACTTGACACCCATTTCAACCACAAGTGACCTCCTTGCAAGCTCTTTGGTTCTCATTATAAGCTCCTTGTAAGTTCAAATCTCTGATAACGGTTAATTCCTAAAACTTTCCAAAAATACCAACACCAAACATTTAGTATAAGATTACATGGACTATTTATGTATATGCAAAAGTTTACCTACAAACTTCAGATCAAATGGGCAGGTCCAACAAAGAGTTCCAAAATTGAACAAAAAAGGTTCAGATCTACAATGGATAGGACCAACTATAAACTTCGGATCTACAATGGAGACAACCAACAAACAGCTTCAAACTTGAAGTATGAACTTAGAAAGGACCAACAAATAATTCCAAAGTTGAACCATAAATTTTGGATAATAATGCAAGTGACTAGCATTTAATATTCTAATGCTTGAAAATGGGATGAAAGAAACATGGTTGGCAAAATGTTGTAATATGATGACTAAGCATCTAGAAGCATTAAACTTTGACAATCGATTGTAAAGGCACCCAATGAGGAAAGATAGTAACAGAGGCTTGACTCCAATCACCTGATGACTCCAAGCTCCATATGCTTTTAAACCACAGCCACGGAGCTCCCAAAGGACACTGGACTTCGGCGGCCAACTAGAGGAAGGAAGAGGCACCTGGTCAAAAGAGAGAGTAGTAGAAAAAATTCGACTGACGGCAAATGAAAGGGATGGCAACACAAAAGGAGACAGGCGAGTAGAGCACTTCTAGCTGAAAGAGAAGGTTTAAGGAAGGGGAACTAGGAGGAAGGCCATGTGAAGGAAGGGGCAAGCAAAAGGAAGGGCACAGTAGGGGGAGGAGGAGGTGAGCTCATTAGCAAAGAGTTGGCTACAGCTTGGGAATCAAAAGAACTAACAAAATAGGTTAGGGCACTAACCTTACTATTTAACTTCACTACTAAACTCCTTGTCTATTTAACTTCACTACTCCACAATATGTCAATCCTTGTTTGATTCCTACTCCTACTCGCTATCCTCTCTTCACAAATTCAAAGCTCTCACTACATAACTCTGATTGCCCTCAAAACAATGGCAACATTTCTCTAATTTTGTCTACAAAAATCCCATACAGCTCTGCCCCCCTCCTTGTGCTTCACCTCTCTGATTTCAAACCTCCTAATTTATAAATTAATTAACTTAAGCTAATTGTCAATTAACATAAGCCAATCGTTCAAAACATCCCCTAAATTAATCACCCGTATTAATGCCGATTAACCTAAGATAATCGCTCCCCCCCCACTCAACTTCCCTGCCTCCCTCCCTCCCTACGCTATGACTCTTGCACCCTACGTCTCTCCCTCCCTCCATGTTTCTTGCTACCTATGTCTCTCCCTCCCTCCCTCCCTATGTCTCTGCCTCACCTTAGCCATCGTCACTCTTCCTTCCTTTTCCCTTGACTCAACCTACCGCCCCTTCATCCTTCCTTTGTCCCTCTCCCTAAACTTAGCCTTTGACCCTCCACCTTCCTCCACTCGGCCTTTGTCACTCTCCCTTCCTTTTCCCTTGACTCGTCACTCTCGCTTCCTTTTCCCTTTACTCGCTCTCCCTTTACTTTCCTCGACTCTTCTTCTCGTCCCCCTCCCCCTCTCTGAACTTAGCCTGGCGTACCGATTCAGCACACTCCTTTAGCCTCGTGTTCATTCTCTCTTGCAATTATGCTTGCTACCCATCCTAGAAGTGGTAGTGGGGGTAGGTGAACTATCACTCACTCACCATAGCCAGCAACAGCACAGGCTTACGAAGCCTTGCGAGTTCCTCTAGGTAGAGGCCAAAAGAAAGCGGGTAATAGAAGCAAATCTGCCATAGCCATACCCTCTGGTCTCCCTCGCCCTCCCCCTCCCCCTCCCCCTTTGCTTTATATACTCGCTCTCAGGGCGGCTAGACCTTTCTGGAATTAGAACCTTCTCGAATCACGATTAATGACTTTAATCACACTTAGGTTAATTTATCGAATCCCAATTAATATTTCGAATGCACTTATGTTAACCATGCCCTCTCAGTCCTCATCTAATTAATCCCCCAATAAAACTCATCGGGGGCACCTTCTAAGTTGGGTTATCCAGCCAACTTAGAGGGCATTCCCATATAATGAAGCTCCTCCATGAAAAATTTGCCTTGATTCAAGCCACGAAAGCATGAGGCTGTTCCACCATGTCGGACCATCCATCCTAATCCTTCTTTTTTGCCATGCTTCCTTCATCTATTCCGTCTTCTTCGCTGTCTTTGATTTGCTGTCACGCATTTGCACATACTCTACAACAATCTACACCGCAAACGGACCTCCTCATTTAGAGGGCCTCCTATTACCACGACTAACATCAACTAAATACCCGATGTTAGTGGAGCCCTCTACTACTCCTAGAAATATGGTGAATTTCAAGGTTATCTACATGGGAACAACTCCAAATTGTAGTTGTGAAGAATTAGGGAGTGCATTTCAAGGGCGTGGGAATGCCCTCTTAGGCATCTACTGCCAATAGTGCCAAAATAGGAGTAACTCACATTTTATGACCTGCTTTGCAATGCAATGCTATAAATCTTACATAAGCTGATGTGTCAATGAAGTGAATCGCTTCTCCATTCACATGGAATTGGGGCACGATGAGCTTTATTTGTAATTCGTGTCTGTAGGTCATGCTGCAAGGCATTTGGAAAAAAAATAAAATAAAACAATTCGACTTTGTTAACTGTAATCTCTTTTCATAGGGTGTGGGTATGGTTTAGTTGACGATTTTACTTTTTCTTAAAGAAGGGCATGATCCTCATTTCCCTACTTGCAGATGCTTTTCCATGTAGTACAAACTTATTATCTCCAATCCTTTAGGTTGACATCCATCTAATTGGATACTTCTTTGGCAATTTGTGGTGTTGAACATCACCTTGAGACCTCTCAAGGTTGGCACCACTTAAGGGGACCATTCATGGCTAAGATTGAGGCCACAAATCTAAGACTTGGAATCAACAAAGTCAAAGATCTTGTGGAAGATAATAGCAAAGAGATCAAGGTTGAGGCAAAACCTTGCTCATACACACTTGGTGAAGCCATTCATGTAGGTACTATCATTTCTTTGTCTTGCAAGTCTTTGATAGACTCTTATGGCTTTGCCCCTATTGCAATGTCATGTCGATCAGCAAGCTATGGGTCTCTCATGGGCCTACACCCTCAAGACCTCTCCAATGACATTCTATAAGTTTCCATCAGTTTTATGTGTTGATGTCTCTGACATAAATGGACGGAAGAGAAGATTTCAAGTTCTTCAATGGGAGTCATGACAAAAAGATAGAGGAGGCCTACAAAGATTTTCAATCCCATCTCCATTGGCATGAACTTCTCTCCATTACCTTCTTCACTCTACATGATGCGATCAGAAATGCATTATTGCTAATGCACCCATAAAATATATTGCAAATCCACTACACCATTCAGAAAAAGTGAAGGGAAAATTTTATAATCTACCACAAACGATCACATATTAGGCAGGGAAATCCCTTGAATCTTTATGCCACACATATCTTAACTAAGCTAATGTGTCTATGTCGTGAATTCCTTCTCCATTCACATGGAACTGGGGAACAATGAGCTTTACTCATGATTTATGTTTGTAGATCAACATCTCTTTTCATAGGACATGGGTGTAATTAAGTTGACGATTGTTACTCTCCATGAAGAAGGGCAGATTCCTCATTCCCATACTTGTAGATGCTCTGCTATCTAGTACAACCATATTGTCCCCAATTCTTTTGATTAACACATCTCTGATTGGATGCTTCTTTGGCAATTTGGAGACCTCTCAAGCCTGGCACCACTTGATTCAAGAGACCATTCGTGTTTGAGATTGAGGCCTTAGATCTTGTAGAAGGCAAATGGAGAGGTCAAGGTTAAGGGCTGAACCTCTCGCTGATACTCTCTTGGAGAAGCCATTCATGTAGGTAGTGTCTCTTCCATTCATTCGTGTTTGAGTTATCAACACATAAGACTAATGGCCACATTAAAAATGACCTTGGAGAGGTCCCTGAGGGTGCCGACCCATAGCCTACTCATGAACATGACGACGTTGTAGGGTCCAATATACTCACCCATGGCAGAGCCATGAGACTTTATGGAAAACTTGCAAGGCCAAGAAACAAAGACTTTAGGTTCTTCAGTAGGGGTTATGACACATGTAATATCAGTTTGAAAGATAGAGGAGGCCTATAAAGATTGTCAATCCCATCTTCATTGGCTCCTCATGCTATACTTGGCAAAATCTACCATATTTCCAATCTCCCTCACTTGTTGCCCATCATGAATCTCCCTCACTTGTTGCAAGGTCAAGAAACAAAGACTTTAGGTTCTTCGGTTTTAGGTTCTTCAGTAGGGGTTATGACACATGTAATATCAGTTTGAAAGATAGAGGAGGCCTATAAAGATTGTCAATCCCATCTCCATTGGCTCTTCATGCTATACTTGGCAAAATCTTTCATATTTCCAATCTCCCTCACTGTTTCCCATCATGAATCTATTATCGTGTTCTCTATGACGTCCACCACTTATGTAAAACCCTTGCAAATATTGCTTGGGACTCTTGAATGTGCCCATGCATAGAGAAAATAAGGATATGATTCTGAACAGTAATTACATGAAACTATTGTAATGCATGTCAAAACAAACAAAAAGTTTAAACAATTATGTTTATACATTTTATAGGAAACGTCACAAAGTTAACGCCTAGAATCACACATTACAACCCAAACTTAATGGAACTCAAGTTTTTAAAACCACATCATCCACAACCTAGTTTTTCTCATGTAATAGGCATGGAATGATTTGGTCCAATTCTTTGAGCAATAGAGGAATTACCTTTTGTTCACAATTCTGATGATGAAAAGGCATGTTTGACTTTATAGAGAGAAGGACAAAACCCCTTATCTAGAGCATACCCACTTGCACTATATTAAGATTGAAAACTACATGCCATGTTTCAGATCCAGGAGTTGATCCCTGCTCATGTGTGTAGTTTGTTGAGATTGTGCTATGTAACCTAGGCACAAATTTTCCCACGTTAGCAACTCGGCTCTTAAACACTTCTTCGGTGAATCTCTTTCTCTCTCTCTCTCTCTCTCTCTCCAAATAAATATAAATATATAAATATTAAATATATGCATTCAAATGTGTAAAATATATATGTATATATAGTTTTTTATGTCTATATATGTTATATATGTATATATATTTATTAAAAAGATATTAAAATATATTATATATAAATCAACATATTTTTGTTCGTATAAATAAATATAAATAATTAAATAAATAGTTTATAATCTCTCTCTCTCTCTACTTCACTCTCTCTTTCTCTCTCTCTTTCGCTACTTCTCTTTCTCTCTGTCTCTTTGTCTCTCTGTCTCTTTGTCTCTCTGTCTCTGTCTCTATCTCTGTCTCTCTCCTTCTCTATCCCCCCTCCCCCCTCTCTCTCTCTACTTCTCCCCCCCTCCTCTCTCTCTCTCCCCCCTCTCTCTCTACTTCTCCCCCCTCCTCTCTCTCTCTCCTCTTCCATCTCACTATGTCCTCTCTCTGTCTCTATGTCTGTCTCTTTGTCTCTCTGTCTCCCTCTCTCTCTCTTTCTCTCTCTCTCTCTCTCTGCCCCCCCTCTCACTATCCCCCTCTTTTGCTCACTCTACTTCTCTCCCCGCCCCCCTCTCTCTCTCTCTCTCTCTCTCCCTCTCTCCCCCTTCTCTCTTCTCTCCCCCCTTCTCTCTCTCTTCCCCTCCCTCTCTCTCTCTCTCTCTACTTCACTCTCTCGTTCTCTCCGTCCTCTCTCTCTTTGCTCTCTCTCTCTCTCTCTCTCTCTCTCTCTCTCTCTTCCTTTCTCCCTCCTCTCTCTCTCTCTCTCTCTCTCTCTCTCTTTCTCTCCTCCCCCCCTCTCCCTCTCTCACACACACTCTCTCTTCTCGTCGCTCTCTCTCTATCCTTCTCTCTCTCTCTCTCTCCCTCTCTCTCTCTCTCTAAACAATTATGTTTATATATTTTATAAGAAACGTCACAAAATTAACGCCTAGAATCACACATTACAACCCAAACTTAATGGAACTCAAGTTTTTGGCCTGTCCTCGAGGTAGCCTTAGCAATACTTCAAATTTGGCAAAGCAGAAATGAGACATTTAAAAAAAATTTGGAAGTGCATTTTTCCTATTGGACAATATGTTGACTTTTCTTCATTGGACTTGAATGCATACTTTAAAGTGGTTGACTCTCTCTCTCTGTCTCTCCCCTTTTTTATCTTGTCAAGTAGTCTTCTTACACAGTGGACACCATCTCCCCTCACCCCCCCTTACACCCCCCCCCCTCTCCCTCTCTCTCTCTCTCTCTCTCTCTCTCTCTCTCTCTCTCCGGCACCCTTCCTCCACACCATTTCAAGTGGATTCCTTTTTGTTTACTTTTTTGATCTTGAGTAGGCCTTATGAATGATTAAATATCATTCACCTTGTTAAAACCACATCATCCACAACCTAGTTGTTCTCATTTAATAAGCATGGAACGATTGGTGCATGCGTGGTCCAATTCTTTTAGTAATGGAGCAATTACCTTTTGTTCACAAATCTGATGATGAAAAGGCCTCCTTGATTTTATAGAGAGAAGGACGAAACCCCTTATCTAGAGCATACTCACTTCCACTATATGGAGACCGGAAACTACATGCTATAATTGAGATGTAGGAGTTGATCGTTGCTCATCTGTGTAGTTTGTTGAGATTGTGCTATGTAAACCTAGCCATAGTTTTTCCCATGTTAGCAACTCGGCTTTTAAACACTTCTTCGGTGAATCTCTCTCTCTTTCTCTCTCTCTCCAAATAAATATAAATATATAAAGATTAAATATATGCATATATATGTGTATATATGTATATATAGTTGTTTATGTCTATATATGTAATATATATATATATAAATAAAAATTTATTTAAAAAAATATTATTATATATTTATATATAAATCTACATATTTTTGTTCGTATAAGTAAATAAATATATAGTTTATAATCTCTCTCTCTCTCTCTCTCTCGCTCTCTTTCTCTCCCCCCTCTCTCTCCCTCTCTCTCTCTACGTCTCTCCCCCCCTCTCTCTCTATTTCTCTCCGCCCCCTCTTCTCTCTCTCCCTCTTTCTCTCCCCCCCTCCTCTCTACTTCTCCCTCCCCTCTTTCTCTCTGTCCCTCCTCCCCCATCTCTCTCTCTCTCTCTCTCTCTCTCTCTCTCTCTCTCTCCCGCTCCCGCCCCCTTCCCCTCTCTCTTTCCCTCCTCCCCCATCTCTCTCTCTCTCTCTCTCTTTGCCCCCCCCTCTGTCTCCCTGTTGTTGCACAGTGCCGTTTGGTTCCTGCGACTGTGCCACGTGGCGTTCATTCGTTTTCTTGCGCTTCTCTCTCTCTACGTCGCGTCGCCATGTCACCTTCTGCGACATGTGGCTTTGCAGTGCTGCCACGTGCTACCTCTGTGCCATGTGGCGGACTGTCCCATCCCACCCACCGCAGACTGCGCATCTCGATCTCCCCGTGTGACACATGGCACGACTGCTTGTCAGTTGTGTCGCCACGTCATGCGCGATTGAGCCACCCACATTACACCACGTCATCGTGGACTGCGCCCGTCTCTGCTCTGCGCTCTGTTTACAGTGCCACGTGGCAGTCTCTTTCTCCTCCTCTCTCCGCGAACCTCCCTCCTCCCCGTGAAGCTCCCGCGTGTTCTCCCGAGCCCCTTTGTCTCCTTAAAGAATAGTATAGTATAAAGTATAATATAAAGTATAAAGAATCGTATAGAAGTATATAGATATAGAAGCGTAGATATAGATATAGATATAGAAGTATAGATACTCCTACCCGGTCCCGATCCCACATGCCTTGCCCAACACGTTTCGGCCTCCTTCAGGGCCCAGGCTGATTGTGAGATTTGGGAAAGCTCTTCCAAGAAAGAGTCGTCTTTCTACAAGGAGTGACAAAGAGCACATGGAACTGATGAACTTTGGTAACAACCGCCCTAAGATTTTGACTAAGTTAAAAGAGGCCACAAGAGAAGGTTGATTGGAAAGCAAACTCTTCTTCTTCTTCTTCTTCTTCTTCGTCTTCGTCTTATGCTGCTGCTTGCCTCTGGTGGAGGTTGAAATCCTACTCTCGGTTTTCATCCCTTTGCCTTTGCCCTTGCCCCATTTTGCACCATGCCTCCTTCTCGTATCCCCCCCCACCTCCGTAGCTCTGCCAAACCAATCCACCCTTCTGCCCCCCGCCCCCCCGATACTTTTCTCCTCACGAGCTTCTCTCCTGGATCCGTCCAGTCCCTCTCTTCCGACACCACCGACGGGAACGACCTGGATGACCTTGACGAGCTCGAAATTTGGGATGTAGAAGCTTTTGAGATAAAGAGCAGGGAGTATTCTGATCCCCGGAAAGGGCAAGCTTCTCTACCTCCGAGAATTGCTACCGGAGCTAGAATCACGGGCAGCCGACCTGGTACTCCTGAGAGGCGTAGCCCGTTTGCTTCCCCGTCTGCGAAAGGTTTGAGCAGCTTGTCTCCTCGGAGTGATGGGATTAGAAGTCCTACTGGCAGGATTTTAAGCTGTGAATCCACTTCCAGACGCATCCCAGCAGCTTCTCGAATGGTCCCTTATTTGATATTACCACAACTGAGTCCTCGCAAGGGAACCCCGGACGAAAGCTCCAGCCGTGTTATGGCTCAGTCAGCGCCTCTCAACATACCAGGTTGGTCTAAGCTTCAGAGACGGGGAAATCGCAATGGAAGATGGACCCGAGACGATGACAGCGATAAGGACGAAGAAAGGATTCCACCGCATGAGTATCTGGCTCGAGAGTATGGTAGGAATCAAACCATCACCTTTTCTGTATTTCAGGGGGCAGGAAGGACCCTGAAGGGAAGGGATTTGAGACGAGTACGCGACGCTGTGCTCACTTACACAGGGTTCCTCGAGTAGCTTGAATTTTTGTACCTGGAATTGGAACGGCAAGCATGATCTTGTAAATTGCATGGTCGTGACTCGTAGTTGCCATTTTTCATTCTTTATACTAGACCGAAGGGATTAACATTTTTCTGTTAACAATTGCAACCCTTTTGGAATTATTGTGGATTTTTTAAAGCTGTACTATCTGTCTAGAATATCTCCATGACCCTCTTTATCGGATATTAAATTCTAGAGTGGACTAGCTGTACGTTCCGGTTACACTATGTCGCCTCATTCATGTTGCCCTCTGAAGCTAACCTCCATAAAAGCCTGGCTAAATTGTTTGTATCTCGGAACTTCAATCAGATGCTAATGATGTCAAATGTGGGAGTCCCAATGGTCAAGTTAAAACACAACTCGAACAAAATAAAAAACATTACTTGGTAGTTTGCCCCTCATTTCCATTTTTGGTTTGAAGTTCCTTGGAGCTTTCAGAAGCATATATACATAATGATAAACGTTCTCCTTATATGAGCCTGAGTCGAACAAGGACAAAAGATCATCCGGTCGTCCTTACATTTGTGATACAAGCTGAGTTTGCCGTTCCTTGTCTCTAGAACTTCCAAAAACGAGAGAGAGAGAGAGAGAGAGAACCAAACAGCTCAGGTAGCTTGCCAAGTGTCAAATTTTATTCTTGAGTTAAAAGCAGAAGCGTTAGTGGTGGCTGACTTAAACAGAGGGTAGTGTTGAGGTAAGCAGAGGAGGAACTAGTATGTATAATCATTAAATCTCATGACAGGTGTTATTATGTCTCTGGGAATTGTGAAGTTGAAGACTTATAACTCATGCAGTGCAATTTTCTAAATATTTTTTATTTGTTGCATAAGTCTAATCTCTCTCTCTCTCTCTCTCAATACTACAGGTAGCGCTCACGAGTCACATGTTATTATGTCTCTCAAAATTTTGAAGACAGGTTTTATTTAGCAATGCCTCAATAGACATAGTGCTTTAGTGAAAGAGTAGGAGTTCGATTAGCGCAAATTTCCTAATGTTTTTTATTTGTTGGGTAATCTCTCTCTTCTCTCTCTCTCTCTCTCTCTCAGGGGAAAGAGGTAGGTACTATATATTGGATTTACTAGCTTGGAGCTAGCGCAGTATTTACTATCTCTACGCATTTTGGTTTTTGTCTTGTTTTCTTAATGACCTCTATTCACAGGGGATTTATTGAGTGTATGTCAAGTTGCAATACAAGAGCCAAAGCTCTTGAAATTAAGGACCTCGGTTTGCAAGTTGAAATGCCTTAGAGCTAAAGAAGTTCAAGAAGAAAAAACATTGTGCATTTTAGAAGAGGAGGAGAGCTTGGACATGCATCGCAAGTCGCACTGTTGTAATAGGAGGAATTTTGTTGGTTATTGGGAAAAGTACCTGTGGCTCAGGGAGTAGACTGGCATGATTTTGGGTAGATGGGCAAATGTGCTGTTGGGCAGAGCTGGTCAGCCCGCCTGCCATGACCTTGATCTCCTTTGCTACTATACCATGTTCCACACTCTACTATAATTGTTTGCTGCCTTCAAATACATGGCATCCTGTTGAGCATGGAGAACCTGAAGACATTGAATCTAGCTTGTTTCATTGGAAAGCCATTGCCTAGCATGGCATTTGTCCTAATGAACAACATTTGCCAGCTATGCCTTCATCAACTTCTGTCTAAGTTTGTAACGATGGGACAGATTTGGAAAAGGAGGTTTTGCATGTGCGTGCATGTGTGTGTGTGTGTGTGTGTGTGTGTGTGTGTGTGTGTCTATGCATCGTCTCTGTTCTCCAAAGATGCACGGGGGTTTGAATATTCTCAATATTCAAATGCATTTACTTGCTCACAGAGGGAAAATGATGATATAGTTTATGCAAGGAGATCAGCCTTGGGCTTTCATGATCCGTTCTTTCTTATTACATATTCATACCTCTGCCTTTGGGCATTGGCAGCCTACTCAGTGGGATTTCTTATTTGGCTCTATCCAAGGCAAGATCAGAGGCTGCCCATTTGTCTCTCGCCTACTTCTTGATTGGAAACATATCTTATCCCACTTGGAATGGCATGGCAGAGATTCTTTGTCGGGAAACTCTTTGAGGGCTGAAAATATTTTTTGGTCGAAAGTATTCCACCCTCCTTTGGCCATACAAGAATCCAGATGTTCTTATTTTCTCTCCTTCAAAGGCATTTCATCTGTGGCGGATGTACTTCAGGATGATGGCACAATTTTATCCTTTTCTATGGCTGCTAGCAAATACGGCTTGGGAGCTCATTATCGTCCTTTATGGCATAGGATTTCAGCGATGCTTCAACCGTACTTGTCGGTACCTCGTTTGGAACTTCAGAATAGGCTTGAGAATTGGATTTTACGCTCTTCTTCCTCATACGCCCGTCCTTTGAACCTCTCACATATCACAGTGTCATCTCTATATAAAGTGTTATTACCTCCGCCTTGGATTTCTCACAGAGCAAATACTATTTGGCATATGGATCACCCAATGAAGTGGTGGAGAAAAAGGCTACATCTCCTTTGGCATTACAAAGTCCCTCTTCGGCAACAGCTTTTTCTTTGGCGAGTTCTCCTTGGCATTTTTCCATCTGGCCAGTTACTCACACACAGACATATTGCTCCGGCTGTTTGTCACAGATGCCGGCACTCTACTGAATTTGTGCTTCACATTTTTTGGTTCTGTCCACATACTTGTGATTTCATCGCTCTCATCCGACAGAGGCTTCGAGCGAGATTTCCTACTATTACTTTTGGCAGGTTTTTCTGGTTGTTTGGTTTTCATCCAGCGAGACAGGGTTTTGATTTATTTTTTGTATGGGTGTGCTACTGGACACTATGGACTTTATGGATGGACAGAAATCATAGAGTCTTTGGTGATCCACTATTTTCATCCTTCCTTTTTTTCAAACGATCTCTACAGCAATCATTCTACGATTGTGTTCAGACTCATTTTATTGATAAGGATGTGTATACAGCTTATACTGAGATCTTTAGTTGAGTAGTAGTTACTTCGTTTTTGAAGTAACTATGAATGTAATTATTTTACAGCAATAAAAGATTTCTTCTCACAAAAAAAAGTGTGTGTGTGTGTTTGTTTGTTTGTTTCCCTAGTATTTTTGGTTGTTTGGCTCACCCGGCCAGGCAGGGTTTTGATCTCCTTTTTTATTGGGTTCGTTTTTGGGCTCTATGGACCTTATGGAAGGATCGCAACCATGTGTTATTTGGGTTCCATTTTTGCTAAATATCAGTTCTTTCGGACATCTCTATGACAATCACTTTATGATGTCTACATGCGCGGGATATAGATTATCCTAGTTGCAAACATCAAAAGCTATCATTATTTGACAAAGAAAGCAGCTTTTGGGATTTTCTTGTAATATATTTTTCTCTTGATTTCACAAAAAAAGTGTGTGTGTGTGTGTGTTTTCTGACACAATGAGTGAGGAATTGGACTTAGTAGTCCACTTAGTACTCCTTTTTCTAATACTCTTCCAACCCAAACTTCAGTTCTCTATTTTAACTGCTAACCCAACCCCACTAACTTGGTTGGATTTTCCTCCATGCAACCAAAGAAATTTGCCCAGGGTAGAGGCTGTCGATTGTGTTGCTAAAAATTGAGTATATTTTTGCAAGATGCTCTCTGGCTGTCTCTTTCTTTAAAAAAAAAAAAGATGTTGTCTGGCTGCAAGGATGTCTTGTCATGTGTTTAGGTGTTACCCTTCAAAGTGTCATATCTATGCTTGTGTAGCCACAAATGCGGTACATACAGATACCTCTTCTTCTCATGAGTTCCTCGTCCCTCTTGCCTCTTTGTTCTAACAGCCAACTGAAGACATCCCAACCTTGCTTGTATATATGGTCTCAAATTGGCTTATCCTAGTGACATGCTTGGTGCTATTATAACAAAATCGTGCAAGTCAAGCCAACTACCCCAAGACTCACAAGTTTCATGGCAGAGTACTGCAAGTACTCCTCTCTCTGATGGCAGAGATATTTGAGGATGATGTCTTGTACTAGGAGTGAATGTGGTACATGACCTAGAATTTTGACATCCTTTTCATTGATAATCTCCAGTGAAAGCTTGTGTATAGTAAGCTTGTCAACCACTAGAGAAATACCATTCGATCCCTTTTCTATAGAAGGCATCCTTGCAATAAAATACATGGCTATATCTGGTCACTTGCCTTTTGGAATGGACAAGGGCTACTTGGCAGCTTGTTTTCAACTTTGCTATGATGACATGGATCTCTTCAAAATTTTCTTAAACAGAAAGAATATTCAGAATATCTTCCTAGTGGCTGTATGTGTCCACTTGCCTTTTTGTATGGGCAATGGCTAGTGGGAAGCTTGTTTCTAACTTCGTTTTGCTAACATGAACACGATACCACCTTGTTAAATATCTTCCTGTTGGCTGTATGTGCAGTTATGCTTAATGCTATCATAAGGCTATGTGTGTCCGCTTGCCTTTTGGAATAGGCAATGGCTATTGGAAGCTTGTTTCTGACTTTGTTTTGCTAAAATGAACCACCATTGGAGAATGTATTTGTTGTGTTTGGGTGACACGAATATGCTTCACCTGTGAAAAACCAGACTTTTCGAGAATGCAATTGTGTGCAATGCATGTAGAATTTGAATGCCAATGGGCCCTCCAATGGGGAAGA
Source organism: Dipteris shenzhenensis (assembly GCF_047967505.1). Taxonomy (NCBI): domain Eukaryota; kingdom Viridiplantae; phylum Streptophyta; class Polypodiopsida; order Gleicheniales; family Dipteridaceae; genus Dipteris; species Dipteris shenzhenensis. The sequence continues at coordinate 11,635,892 of NC_141611.1, forward strand.
TCGCCCTCATGATAGTACTTGTTTCTATTTCGACCTACATGCAAGGTGGGAGAGAGATGGTGGATGAATGCAATGTGGTAGAGAAAATGCTACATGAGATTCACAATGTCACATGCACCCCTACACTTGGGTGTAAGGTGACACACTGGCTACATCGACAAGTGCATTATTCCCAGATAGGAGATTTTGTTGTACGATGTGACCCCTTTGTAAGCCCTTGTCCAGGGACAGTCAGGCACAAGCTATGTAGGTCAGTCTCTCAGCCTTAGGTCAAGTCAGTAGTCAGTTCTTATTCACTAGTACCCACTGGAGAATAGTAGGTTAAGTGTTTCCATCTTATAGTTTAGGTCTTAGCCTAGGTTAGGAGTCCCTTTAGGGTCCCCAAAGGTTGGACAGGTAAGCAGGGAAGGCAGTCTGCAAAGGCTGCCCAAAAACTCCTTTGGCAAATGAGCCAGGGATGGCTTTTTATAGGCTGGTTGTAGGGCCAGCCAGTCTGTAAAACAGACTGAGTCAGTCTGTTTATAGACTGGTTTGGCTCAGTCCAGCGCTATAAAAGGGCCCCTTGGCTGCCCTGTTTTCTCACACTTCTAGCTTTTCACTCTCTCACTCACGTAGTAACCCTGGATTCCGCTAGACAGCACAAGCCTCTTCCTTGCCTTGTAGAGCGTCCTACATCAGCGTCCTACATCGTTAGTGTGGACGGCATCAAGGTCTCGGTATTGGTCGGTGTTGCCTCTCAAGTCTTTGGGTCTGCTATACGTGTGCATAGTGAGCTCTTCAGAAGCGTGTTCCGTGCTCTCTTGAAGAGTGTTCTTTGTATTTCTCAGTTCTCCAGGTATAAAGCAAATTCTCCCCTGATAGGGGGAGGGGGCCCTCAGTGGGTATAGGGACCCAATCGGTTGTCGACTCTACTCTCTCTCTACCCTCATCTCCTTCCTCTCTCTATGGTAAACAACGCTCGTTCCTCGCTAAAGGTTTAAAGAAGGTCTTGCTGTGAATTACACGATTAGATAACCGTTGCATGTTACACACAATGAAAGGGTGATACCCTTTCATTAATGTCCCTTGAGATCACTCAAGTTCCATCTTCCCATTTACACCTACCCTTATCCTATGACCCATGCACCTACCATTCAATGCATTGTAATGCACCCTTTCCCTTTCCTTTTGCCCCTAGGACCTAGACACGTGTGCACACATCTTTATTACTAATCATTGGCCAATGTTACATAGTTTTGGCGGTACTATTTACACCGCTTGATCGATCATAAATACAAACATATAACCGCACCATCAAATTGGCACCTAACAATAATAAGGTTCTAATGACTATTAATTAACTAAATAATCATTTCTCTTGTCATGACACTCCCTCTTGCTTGAATGAGTAGAAGCCCTCTTCTTGATTATTGCTCGTCTCTTCCTCTTATGTGCACTTTCTCTTGTTACCTCTGCAATTGCATGGCCTCTTTATAATCTGCGAGTATTTGTGGAAAATCTGTAAAGAACTCTTCTTCCATCCATTGTGCATCACTAGTTGGCTGGTTTTTTAACTTCAGTAAATACATATATCTCTTCTTTCCACGAGTACTCTTCTCTTTATGGCACACGATCTATTCCGGAGTAAGAACTTCAGTCCCATCTTCAAGTTCAGGTTCTTCTTGATGCTGAGTATCCAAAAACGCAGAAGTATCGCCATGGTATCTCTTCAAATTGCTCACATGAAAGATATTCTTCATACGCCAATGGGCTAGTAATTTCAACTCATACGCTTTGGATCCTTCTTCTGGATATAATGTTGCTGAAATCTGAAATGGACCATAAAACTTCGGTGCTAACTTGACATGTTTGGTACCTCCTCTCACTGACTTGATTCTTCTTTTATCAATCTTCAGTAAAACCCAATCATCCTCCTTGTAATAAACTTCTTTTCTTTTTTTATTGGTTGCCTTGGATTGTTGAACTCGAGCCTTCTTAATATGTTCTTTTACCTGCTCAATCACCTGTGACATATCCTTAGCAAACTGTTCAGTAGCAAAAATTCGCTCCCCCAAGTGTGTTATTGGAGTGGGTAAACATTGCCCATAGATGATTTCAAATGGGGCTTTCTTGGTGGAAGTATGTACAGTGTTATTATAAGCAAACTCTAATATGGGTAAGAACTCTAGCCACCTTCTAGGTTGGTTGTGGATAGCTTGAAGTAAAGTAATTATGGTTTGATTGGCATTCTCACTTTGTCAATCTCCTTGAGGATGGAAGGCTATAGTAAATTTCAGTTTGGTTTCGAGATTCTCTAATAGGGTTGTCCAAAAGTTGCTAATAAAACGGCCATCATTGTGGGATACAATAGATTTTGGTAACCCATGTAACCTAAAGATTTTTCTAATGAATTACCTTGCTGTTTCAGGAGCATACAACTCCTTTTTACAGGGAATAAAATGATCTTGTTTACTCAACCTATCTATTTTAACAGTGAAAATCTGCTCAAACCGACCAACCTTGGGGAAACCTAACACAAAATCCATTGTAATGTGTTCCCACCTTTCCGAGGGAATAGGCAAAGGCTGCAAAAGCCCAGTATTCTTACTTGTGTCATATTTAATGCGCTAACATACGTCACATTGTTGAACAAAGGTCGAAACATCTTTGCGAAGTTTAGGCCAATGGAAGTATGTCTCAATATTGTCAATGGTCCCTCTAATGCCTCTATGTCCAAAATATGGACTCGCATGTAACTCACTCATGACTAGATACCGAAATGTTTTGGGTACACATATGGCACATCCCAAAAATAAGTATCCATCCACGATGGAATAAGCCTCTAAACCTCCGACCTCATTACGTTGAATCTTCCCATAAATGTCAGCGAAGTCCTCATCTAAAGGATAAGCTTCAACCATTGCTCCTAATGATTTCTCCTTAATCACAGAAATGTAATTAACTTGGGGCCATCTACTCAAAGCATCAGCTACTAAATTCTCCTTTCCTGGCTGATATTCAATATTTGGTTGCCCAAAGGATTGAATATATTCAGCCCATTTGATTTGCCTTGAAGAAACAATGGGTTGAGAAAACAAGTGCTTGATACTTTGATGGTCAATCTTAATCTTGAAAGCAGAACCATATAAATAATGCTTCCATAACTTTAAAGCATGAATGACTGCCAGTAACTCCTCATACATGATATATTTCAATTCAGACCCTTGAAGTTTTCTACTCTCATAAGCAATGGGATGCCCTCCTTGCATAAACACTGCCCCAATCGAGGTACCACTCGCATCCGTACATACAACAAGAACTCTTTGTCCATGTCCGGAAGTGTTAACACTGGTGTAGTGATCAATGTTCTCTTCAGCTCCTCAAAAGCTACTTGGTGAACCTCTCCCCACTCATACAAGGAATGCTTCTTCAACAAATCTGTTAGTGGAGAAGCAAGACGTGCAAATTCTTAATGAATCTGCGATAATAACTACACATCTTAATGAATCTGCAAATTCTTAATGAATTTGAGATCCTTCCAAGCGATAATAATCGCTTGGAAGGATCTCAACTCATGTATATTTTTGGGTATTGGCCATTCAATTATGGCCTTGACTTTTTTAGGGTCAATCCAAATTCCCTCAACAGACACAATGTGTCCCAAATACTCTATTTTTGTCTTGAAGAACTCGCTCTTCTTGGTATTTAGGAACAATCGATTCTTCCTTAGGAGCTCCATCACCTTAGCAAGGTGATCCTTATGCTCTTCCTCATTTTGGCTGAAAACTAAAATGTCGTCAAAGAAGACTATGACAAATTTTCCCAAGTAGGGTCGCAAAACCCTTCTCATTAGCCTACTAAAAGTGGCTGGAGCATTAGTTAGGCCAAAAGGCATGACCAAAAACTCATAATGTCCAGTGAGAGTGCAAAAAGCAGCCTTATGTTCATCCCCAACTTTCATACGAAGTTGATGATAACCAGATTTCAAATCCAATTTTCAAATCCAATTTGCTAAAAACTTTAGCACCTTTAAGCATATACAATAAATCATCCACTCTTGGAATCGGATACCGGTTCTTAATCTTAAGTTTATTCAAAGCACGGTAATCTATACACATACGATATGATCCATCCTTCTTCTTGACCAATAATACAGGTGCTTCAAATGGAGAACTGCTTGGTCGAAGCAGGCCTTTTTGCAACAGATCTTCAATTTGTTTTTCTACCTCCTCCATTTCTATCCTGTTCATCCTGTATGGGGCTCTACATGGACGAGAAGCTCCTGGCTCTAAGTCTATGGCATGATCATCTTCTCTCTCCATAGGCAATTCGCATGAGTCATCTCTTGAAAATCGATCCTCATAAGCCCTAAGGAACTCATTTCTCTTTCGATCTTCTTTTGAGATATGAATATCCAATCTTCTTTTGAGATATGAAGATCCAATCTTCTTTTGAGATATGAAGATCTCGTGAATCTCGTATATACACAAGATTACAATCTACCCTCTTTTTACAATCTTTTCGCTTGGGTAGGAGTAATCAATGGAATTGTATACACGTCCTGATCCCCTACGATCCTTATGTTTTCATCCTTATGTACAAAGCAACAATGATTAGTATGAGGATGAATAGTAGGGTTAAAATCATACCACCATGGTTTACCTAGAATCATGTCAACGTCTTGTAAAGGAGCTACTAGAAAATCCCTTTGATCTCTATATTTTTGTATAGGAAAAGGAATATTCCGTCCTATGGATGTATCTTCTTCATTGTGTCCCCTAAAAGCTCCTGAGAGAGACATGTTTTTTATAGGTTCTAGTTTAAGATGGAGTAATGTTACCAATCTATCACTCACTAAGTCATAATTACATCCATCATCTAGGAGAACCACTATTCTCAGTCCATTCACGAATCCATACACCTTAAAAAGATCATGAGGCCCAAAGGTATTGGCTGAATGGAAATCATTCACTATTGGCTCAATAGTCACGGTAGATCTCGAGGGTGACAAGGTAGAAGCCTCACCCTCCTGCTTGGATGCCTTGGCTGTTCCTTTTACTGAATTCTTCTTGGCAATCTTAGCCAAGAGAATGGGACACTTATGCCATACGTGTCCTGGCTTATGTTTCTTACACCCAAAACATTTTCCTTCCTTAATCGACTTCCTCTTCTCTTTGTCCGTCATAGAAGGAAATGGCAGCCATCTAGAACGTGATTGGCTGTTCACATTCCTTACAAGAGCTTTACCCTTCCCTTTATTATTCTTAAACTGGTTTGGTTTCCTAAAAGTGGGTATATTGTTGGTCTTAGATGATGACCCACCCTCCTTATTGAAGGGTTTACGAGGATTCAATTTCCTCTCGGCTATTTCAGCCAGCTTAGTGAGGTCCTTAAGCGTGGGCGGGTTAAACATTTCAACCTCGTACCTTACTTTTGGGCATAAGGCTGCTAAATACTTCTTTCTCCTATCTTCCTCACTCTTTTCGGGTAACTCTAGAGAGAGTTTCCAAAATCTGGCTGTACAATCTGCATTACTCTCATTATCGAACTGCCTAAACCTCTCCCAATGAAAGGTTAGGTTCTCTTCATGCCTCGGTGGCATGAAAGTGGCTTTCAGCTACTCCACGAACTTAGCCCATTCATAAATAGGCTCTTTTTCTGTTTGTGACAAAGACCACTATGAAGATAGTGGGAGAGAGGGAAGGAGTCTCACTTGCGGCTTTCTCACATGCACAATGGGGGAATACACACAAAGGTGGAGGCTGAAAACAGTTTTCCTCTTCTTAGTTGTGAAAGCCAAAAGAACTCTAGTACAAAGAAATAGAAGAACCCTATATGTGGGTCTCAAACCAAACTCAACTAACTAAGGTGGCATACTAACTGAGCCACAAACTAGAGTAGATAAGGATAGCTGTCATCCAGCTATTATTCGTGGGCGGTGTACCAACTGCGTCTGCAGTAACAAGTCGATGACATAAATGCACAACGGTCACCCTGGCATATCGCGAGTGGAGCTCGATATCTCAACACTCCCCCTCAAGCTCAATCCCAATTCCTGCACACCAAGCAGGTCTCTGAACTTGCGCAGCTTCTCTGCGCCCAATGCTTTCGTGAATATGTCAGCTACCTGATCCTCTGTGCTGACATAAACTAGATCAATAAGACCTAGTAAAACCTTCTCCCGCACATAGTGATAATGCACTTCAATGTGCTTTGTTCTAGCATGATAGACTGGGTTATTTGCCAAGTGTATACTGCTCATGTTGTCACAATAAATGACAACTGGCCCATCTGTAGACTGATGCATATCACAGAGTAGCTTATGCAACCAAGCTACCTTGCATGCAGCCATTGCTGCACCCCTGTACTCAGCCTCTGTGCTCGACAAGGCAACTGTAGGCTGTTTCTTGCTGCTCCAAGTGACTGCAGCACTCCCAAAAGAGAACACATATCCACTGGTAGATCGTCTATCGGAAATACTACCAGCCCAATCAGCATCAGTGTATCCATGCAACTGTATCTGAACCCCAGCCTCATAAAATAGTCCATACTGCAATGTGGACTTCACATACCTGAGTATGTGTCTAGCCGCATCCAAATGCGGTTTCCTTGGAGCCTGCATAAACTGACTTACCAATCCAACAGCATAGCTTAGATCTGGCGTGGTAATAGTCATATAAATCAAACTTCGTACTATGCGTCTGTACATAGTAGGGTCTTCCAAAAGCTCACCTGCATCTGTGCTCAGCTTCACATTCTGCTCCAAAGGAACTGAAATAGGCTTACAGCCTGTCATCCCATATTTGGACAACATGTCCAATCCATACTGCCTCTGCAAAAGCTGTATCCCACTTGGTGATCTAATCACCTCAATGCCCAAGAAATAACGCAGCTCTCCCAAATCCTTCATCTCAAACTTCTGCCTCAATAGCATTTTCACATGAAGGATATCTTCATCACTATCACCTGTGATGATCAAATAATCAACATAAATGACAAGCAGCAGAATACCTTTCTCTGTTTTTCTCACATAGAGTGAGAAATCTGCCTTGGAAATCTGAAAGCCAATAGTGACAAGATACTGTCCTATCTTGTCAGACCATGCTCTAGGTGCTTGCTTCAAGCCATACAAGGCTTTCTTCAACCTGCAAACAAACTCAGGATGAAGAGCATGAACATAACCTGGTGGCTGCTCCATAAAGACCTCTTCTTGCAAATCACCATGCAAGAAGGCATTCTTTACATCCATCTGGTGTAAAGACCATCCCTTTGATGCAGCCATAGCAATGACTACTCTTACAGTTGCCATTCTTGCAACCGGACTGAATGTTTTTTCATAATCAATGCCGTATGTCTGTGCATACCCAGGCTTGACAACTAATCTTGCCTTGTATCTATTCTTAGAACCATCTGCATTGTGCTTAATCTTATAAACCCACTTACATCCAATTGCATTCTTGTTTTTAGGCAAAGGCACCAATTCCCATGTAGCATTGGCTTCCAAGGCATCCATTTCTTCATCCATGGCTTTCTCCCATTTTTCATTTCCCATGGCTTGCTCAAAAGAAGTGGGTTTGGTTCCTGTATCACTTTGACCATATAGGCATAGTGAATGGTTGTAAATCCATCATATTTCAGCCTATCCACAGGATACCTAACCCTGGTAGACCTGCGCAAAATAGGCTCACTTCCAGGTGCTCTCAAAACATCCCTGGTCTTCCTTACTCCAGGTGTAACAACAGATTGAATACCCAACTCATCATCAATGCTTTGTTCTGAGCCACTGGATTCACCATCCACATAAGAGTGACCCACATTCACATCAAACATGGGCTGATCTACCTTCTCTTTTCCTTTTCGTGATACTTGCATACCACTATCTGCATTGCTTTGAGGAGATTCTCCTGATCTCAATCTGCCTGTCCATGGTGAAGTATGTGAACCACTACTAGAGGACACTGCAGGTCCATTGATATTTTTTGATTGCTGCTGTGAATTCTGTGCAACCATACCATTTTGTGCATCTACATCAATCATCACATTTACTGGCTTATACCAGCTGCTCATCTAAATAAAAACAACATCTCTGCCCATTGTAAACTTACGAGTAGAAGGGTTATAGCATCTATACCCTTTCTACTGTAGAGAATAACCAATAAAGATACACTTCTCAGCTTTTGGATCCAACTTGGACCTCAACTCATCTGGCACATGGACATAGGCAATGCAACCAAAAATTTTCAAATGAGAAATGTCTGGTTTCCTACCAGTATACATCTCCTCTGGCGTCATGCCATGTCTTGCTGCAGTGGGAGTCCTGTTCATTATGTAAACTGCTGTAGCAACTGCTTCAGCCCAATAATAATCTGGTAGATCTTTCTCATTTAGCATGGCCCTAGATACCTCTCCAATATGCGTGTTTTTCCTTTTTGCAATTCCATTTTGTTGTGGGGTATGACTGCATGAATATTGCTGCTTTATGCCATGCTCCTGCAAGAACCTTGCAAACTCATTTGAGAGGTACTCTCCCCCTCCATCTGACCTTAGGCATTTTATTTGCAGGCCTGTTTCTTTTTCAACCATGGCTTTAAAAGCTTTGAAGTGCCCAAACACTTCACTTTTCTTTTTCATAAAATACACCCAAAGTTTTCTGCTAAAGTCATCAATAAAAGTGACAAAATAGTGACAGCCTCCAATAGATGCAGCTTTAGTAGTCCACAGATCAGAGTGGATTAATTCCAATGGCTTTTTACTCTCTTGAACATGCCTAGGAAATGGTTTCCTTGCCTGTTTTCCAAATTGACAGGCTTCACAAACCTAATGCATTTCTGCAACCTTGAATTTAGGCAATCCTGCAACAATATTTTGGGCTTGCATTGATTTAAGTCGCTGTATATTAACATGACCAATGCGTTTACGCCAGATATCAATATCTGCAACTACACCGGTCCCATGTGCAAACATTGCTGCACTCAATTCAGGCATGTCCGCATCCAACATAAACATCCTGCCCTTCTTCTTTCCTTTTGCTATCAAGCGACCGTTATTTTTCATATCCTCAACAAAGCATCCATGAGGATTAAAGCTGACCTGCAAGCCCTGCTCAACCATTTGACCAATAGAAACCAGGTTCTTGGTGATGTTCGGGACATGAAATACATCAGACATGTATTTCTTTTTCCCATCCTGCATAGACAAAGGAATTTTACCAATCTGCACAATAGGATCTGTAGTATCATCACCAGTCTCCACAAATCCTGGTTTTTCCATTTTCCTTGCATCCTGCATCCATTCTGCATGACCTGTCATGTGGTTTGACGCACCTGAGTCAACATACCACACATCATTTCGTTCTTCTGCACTTGTCACAAAATTGGTCATATGCTGCACCATAAATAGATGCTCATTTCTGTCATCCCCCTGTCTACTAGAAGATGCATAATTGCCTTGTTGCAATTTTCCATTCATAATGTCATTTTGCTTTCTGTAGCAGTCTTTAGCCATATGTCCCATTTTACCACAGTAGTAGCATTCAACATTGCTGTTTGCATTTTGGCCTGTCTGCCATCCACCACGGCCTCTTTGGCTCCCCTTGCCTCTAGAGTTACCACGTCCTCCTGCATAGGACTGGTTTTCTTGAGTTTAATGTATATTCTGATTTCTACCACGGCCTGCAGATCGGCCTCCTCTACCTCTGCCTCTACTTCTTCTAGCATTTGAGTAGAAGACAGTTTCTTTTGAAGTTCCTCTTGAAGAAGATGCACCCCCATTTCTCTGCTCTTCAGAAATTAGAAGAGCAAACAACTGTTCAAAATCAGGAAATTTTTCACGGACGGCAATGGATGTCCGGAACTATGCATAATCCTTTCCTAGACCATTCAAGGTCACAGAAACTAGATCATCATCTTCCACTGGCGACCCAATGGAAGCAAGTGCATCTGCAATTTTTTTCACCTTCATGTGGTAGTCATTTATGCTCAAATTTTCTCTCTGCACATTGTGCAACTGTTTGAGCTGCATTTTCCTGGCTTGTGTATTTGTGCTGTACATTTTTGCCAAAGTGTCCTATGCCTCCTTTGGCGTACTTGCATCCTGAATATGCAGAATTATAGAATCCGAAATACTGATAGACAGCCAATACATAACTTTTCTGGCTCTCTCATGCCATCCTTTAAATGCCTGCATTTCCTGTTGATTGGGGACATTAGGAAGAACTGGTTCCTCTTCATTTCCTGTAATGAACTCCCAATAGCCTTTTCCCATAAGGAAATTCGTCATTCTAAACTTCCATGCCTGGAAGTTGTTCTTGTCAAGCTTTTCAGTGACAATCTGTGAAAGAGAATCAGACGCCATTACAGAACACTGCAAAATATTCTGTCACTGCGAAAAACACAGCTTTTGCCTCACACGGGCAGATCTGCAAAACTGACGAAAGTGGTATTTGACCACACAGTCACTTTCTAGTGACGAATTTGCATCAACAGGCAACAAGCATGATTCTGCAACTTCCAATATTTCTGCACACCGGCATACGATGCAATTTCTGCGGCAACTTTCCACCGACCAGCCGAGCAGTGGTCGCACAGCAAAAATAGGGCCTTTTTCTGAGTGCCTGCGAAGAACCTCCGCCTTCAAAACGGGCCCCAAAATGGCCTCGAATCTGAAAAATAATGTCACCCAGGGCTTTGCCCTACCCCGCAGCATATACTGCCCTCTCGCCACACTGCAAAGGGCGTCTCAATCTGAGACAGTGCACTCTTGCACTTCTGGCTGTGCTACCTACAGAGATTTGCTCCCAAACTCGAAATAGGAAAGCAACACTGGTCCTCTTACCAGGACACCGCGAACTTGGTTTGCTTTCTTGAGCTCCTTACCACGAACAAGGCTCTGATACCATGTGAAGATAGTGGAAGAGAGGGAAGGAGTCTCACTTGCGGCTTTCTCACATGCACAATGGGGGAATACACACAAAGGTGGAGGCTGAAAACAGTTTTCCTCTTCTTAGTTGTGAAAGCCAAAAGAACTCTAGTACAAAGAAATAGAAGAACCCTATATGTGGGTCTCAAACCAAACTCAACTAACTAAGGTGGCATACTAACTGAGCCACAAACTAGAGTAGATAAGGATAGCTGTCATCCAGCTATTATTCATGGGCGGTGTACCAACCACGTCTGCAGCTAACAAGTCGGTGACATAAATGCACAATGGTCACCCTGGCATATCGCGAGTGGTGGAGCTCGATATCTCAACAACCACCACATTAGAGCATCCTTTTGCAGATGCAATGTGGCAAGAGCAATCTTGTCTTGCTTGGTCTTGTCTTGATGGGCAAAGTATAGCTCAAAATGGCAAATCCAATTGAGTATTTTGTCAGCCTCTCTTGCCCCATGATGTTTGGGGAACTCAATTCTCTCTCGCGGTTGGAATTTGGACCTCTTAGAAGGGGTACTCAACTCTTCATCCTTGAAGTTTAAAGTCCTCTTAGTCCCTAATCTTGTCATAATGGACTGCTTAATCATATTGCTAAGTTGGAAAATCAGCTTATCAATAGGAGTCTCCTCTCTGCCTCTTGCACTTGGATTATAATCCATGTATGCTAGGTTTTGAGTTGAAGGCGTAAACTCATCACCTTGTTCTTGGCTGGTCTCATTTCTTCTTTCATTACAAAAGGAGAACTCCCTATCAAGAGGTTTTTGAAGGAGATACTGCTGTAAATCTATTTGTGGGTTATCATACTCAAGATGTGTGTAACTCTCACCTAATCCATCCTCTTCAAGAGGGGGTGAAGGTGTTCTTTCTCTCTCTCCTTGGGGTAATGGAGGAAAAGAAATAAGTTCATTGTTATATCTCCCTTCCCCTTCCATTCTTTCCTTTTAGTAATACAAGAGAGAAAATGACTTGCTATAATTTCAAAAAAGAGGTTTATTTTATAGCAAAAGTCAAGTGTTGTAGAGTTGGTGGTACTTATCCGACTCCCGCTTCGTTTGTGTTGAGAAGACACTTAAAATAGCCTCCTCTTCCTTCTCTTTTAAGCTTTGCTTCTAGTAATTCTGCTGTAAACTGGTACGCTTTGTTTGGGCTACTTGTTTTGAGCAGATCGGAGCTCTAGATACCGTTATAGCAGTACTTGATGGGTGGATCAGCCCCTTTCCAATCCGACTTTCCATTGGGGAGAACGGGGGGTCCCTTTTCCTCACAGTTTAAGGATTTTAAGGGTACATTCACACGAGGGGTGGTAGGTCACCCCATTAGGACACCCCGTTCACCGTTCCAAGATAAAAAATTTCCAGAAAAATCCCTTGTTTGGAACCTCATGAATCCAAGGTTGGTCGAGGAGGGAAGGAGATGTTTGCCTCAAGAATTCAGGGTCGGCGGTCTACAAGGTGATGTTCACAGCCCGAAAAGATTGCTATTGCGGGCCGTCGAGGTTTCATCATAAGATTTCGTTTGTCTCGCATTCCTCATCCACACCTTCTCCCAAACTTTCATGCTTGCTTTTGTCGACCGCAACTGTAGCAGACCATGCGTTCCTCGCACTAGTGCTTCTGCCACAATTCTGCCTGTCGCTCTCCTCGTCCCGCTCGTGGACTGTCACCGCTCTGATACCAAATGTGAAAAACCAGACTTTTTGAGAATGCAATTGTTTGCAATGCATGCAAAATTTGAATGCCAATTGGCCCTCCAATGGGAAAGAGCGTCCTCGTGACAGTACTTGTTTCTATTTCGACCTACATGCAAGGTGGGAGAGAGATGGCAGATGAATGCAATGTGGTATAGAAAATGCTACATGAGATTCACAATGAAAGGGTGATACCCTTTCATTAACGTCCCTTCAGATCACTCAAGTTCCATCTTCCCATTTACACCTACCCTTATCCTATGACCCATGCACCTACCATTCAATGCATTCTAATGCACCCTTTCCCTTTCCTATTGCCCCTAGGACCTAGACATGTGTGTGCACATCTTTATTACTAATCATTGGCCAATGTTACATAGTTTTTGTGCTACTATTTACACCGCTTGATCGATCATAAATAGAAACATATAACCGCACCATCAAATTGGCACCTAACAATAATAAGGTTCTAATGACTATTAATTAACTAAATAATCATTTCTCTTGTCATGACATCACCATTGGAGACTGCATTTTTGTAACATGAGCTTTATTTAAGTGGAGTTTGGAACTAAGCAAATTCTAGATAAGATCTTAATGTGTATTAATATATGAATAAAACAATAATTTGCTTTTTTCTCCAAATAGATTTCACAACATGCCAAATACAACATTGATCCTTGTAGGAGGGTAGAAAATATGGTCATCATCCTCTAATTTTGTATCCATTCTTTCTAAATGCCATGTACAAATATTGGTTATGGCCACATACTTGATCATGCATCTACAATCATATTTTTTTGCCATTCTTGTATTTACTATGATAAGTCATGGGCTTGCATAAAGCCAAGTTTGCCTACATGGAACGTGCTTATGTCCTATCATAAAATTTGATTTGAAATTGATGCCACATGAATAGTGTTGCAAATTCTTTGACACATGTAGGATTGCAAGCATCCTCTTGCTCATGCACATGGTATGTGGTTTCCTTCTCACCAAACTTTTACTTTCAAATGAAATGACAATATGTCTCACCTCAACTCAAGAAATACATCTTCCTCGGGAAAACGTTGGCATGAAAGGGAAGTGCTTACCTTTTGTACCTTTTTATTTTGGAGGTGCCACGTGCAATATGCCATGTGGTGCCTTAGAAATGCACTCTCTCCTTCGCTCTCGCTCTCACCTCCCCTTAGGTTATAAGCAAAATACAAGAAAGCTATACATTACACAGGCTGTGAAGGAAAGTCATGCTGGACTTTCTTGGAAATGTTCGTTGAGCAAGCTTGCAAACTTCTTGATCATTCTGTTGTTGAGCGATCAATTGCTGGGTCGGAGAAACACAAGTGTCATTCCAATGTAAGTTTTGATACTTTTCATCTTGCCCAATCTTGCATTCGAATAGACGTAGCATTGAGATGCTTCAAAATCTTGCTGGATCAAAGAAAGCTCTTCACACAATCGACCAGGATGCAGGCGAGCGATCCAAGGTAAGTCTCGATGTTTACATTGATCATTGAATGTGGAAACCATTCATTTAAGCGATCGAGGTAGTAGAAGGTGCACTTTGGATGCACGTGGCGCAATGGCAGAACAATATCTGTGAAAACATTGGATGACATTTTCGCCACAACGAGTAGTTTCCCATTCGAGCCGATCTGCTGTGGGGAACATTGCTAGTCATGTTGTTTAACACGTTCTTAAAGAACTACTTGCATCAGTGCTGGATAGTGCAGGAAGATATTGTTTTGAGTATTCAAAGAGATTGGCATGCGGCAGCTGAAGGAGAAGTGCAAGCGCTTGACTTTGTGCCAGAGCAAAAGTGGCAGAATATCTCCAATGTTAAATCGATTCGTTGAGATGCATTCTTTCTAAGCATCCTTGAAGCTAAGCTCTTCATCCCTTGCATTGCCTTGCTCTTGGTGACTAGCAAGGTAAACCAAAATGTATTGGGAGCCACCAGAATCCTCAGTTGACAAGCCATTAGTTCCAAACTCCTTTTGCAGAACATAACCTATAGCATATGTTGAGAATTGTCACGACTTTGAAATATACATACATACATACATATATATATATATAGATTAATACATTGATTAATAGATAGATAGATAGATAGATACATCGATCGATTAGTAGATAGATAGATACATCGATCAATTAGTAGATTGATTAGTAGATCGATCGATTAGTAGATAGATGGATAGGTAGATTGATTTGTAGATAGATAGATAGGTAGATTGATTAGTAGATGGATAGATTAGTAGATAGATAGATAGATTGATTAGTAGATAGATAGATAGATTAGTAGATTGATGCTGAGATAGATAGATAGATTACTTAGTTGATAGATAGATACATAGATTAGTTAGTAGATAGATAGATAGATAGATAGATAGATTAGTTAGTAGATAGATAGATCGATCAATTAGTTAGTAGATGGGATAGATCGATCGATTAGTTAGTAGATAGATAGATTGATCGATTAGTAGATCGATCGATTAATTAGTAGATTGATTAGTAGATTGATTAGTAGATCCATTAATAGATTGATTAGTGGATCGATCCATTAGTAGATACATAGATAGGTGGATTGATTAGTAGATAGATAGATAGGTTAGTAGATAGATAGATAGATTGATTAGTAGATAGATTAGTAGATAGATAAATAGATAGATTAGTAGATAGATAGTTAGATTGATTAGTAGATTGATTAGTAAATAGATAGAGTAGTAGATAGATAGATAGATAGATACATAGATTGATTAGTAGATAGATAGATTAGTAGATAGATAGATGGATTAGTAGATAGATAGATAGATTGATTAGTAGATCGATAGATAGATTGATTAGTAGATAGATAGATAGATAGATTAGTAGATAGATAGATAGATAGATTAGTTAGTTAATAGATAGATAAATAGATTATTTAGTAGATAGATAGATAGATAGATTAGTTAGTAGATAGATAGATAGATCGATTAGTAGATTGATTAGTAGATGGATCAATTAGTAGATTGATTAGCAGATAGATAGATAGGTAGATTGATTAGTAGATAGATAGATAGATAAATTAGTAGATAGATAGATAGATAGATAGATTAGTAGATTGACTTGTAGATAGATAGATAGATAGATTAGTAAATAGATAGATTATTAGATAGATAGATAGATTGATTAGTAGATAGATAGATTAGTAGATAGATAGATAGATAGATTAGTAGATAGATAGATAGAGAGATTGATTAGTAGATAGATAGATAGATAGATTGATTAGTAGATAGATAGATAGATAGATTAGTAGATTGATTAGTAGATAGATAGATAGATTGATTAGTAGATAGATTGATTCATACATAGATAGATAGATAGATAGATCGATCGATTAGTAGATAGATTAATAGATAGATAGATTAGGAGATTGATTAGTAGATAGATAGATAGATTAGTAGATCGATAGATAGATTGATGCGTGATCGACCATGCAAAGCATATCCGATGGTCACAATACTTTGCATGCACCTCAAACTAGTTGAAACAGACTTGCATGCAAAGTGGAGCCCCCATCTGAGAAGTACTTGTTTGAATAACACACCTAGGACTGTGTTTTTTTTTTGTTGTGCATTACACTAAGGCAAAAATGGTGTTTTATGCTTGATCGACAATGCAAAGCATATCCGATCGGCATAATAGTTTGCACACACCTTAAACTAGGCAGAGTTTACTTACATGCGAAGTGACATTCCCATCTCATAAGTACTTGATCGGATAACATACCTAGCAGTGTGTCTTTTTACGGATGTGCATGACACTAAGGCAAAAATGGTAATTAATGCTCGATCGACCATGCAAAGCATATGCGATGGGCACAATACTTTTCCTACACCTTAACCTAGGTGGTATTGACATGTTTTCAAAGAGGCACACCCATCCGATAAGTACTTGGTGAGATAACATACCTAAGGGCGTGTTTTTTTGTGGATGTGCATATCACTATAGGAAAAATGTTGTATAATGCATGATCGACCATGCAAAGCATACCCGATGGTCACAATAATTTGCACACACCTAAATCTAGTTGAAACAGACCGTGCAAAGTGGAGCCCCCATCTGATAAGTACTTATTTGAAGAACACACCTAGGACCGTGTTTTTTTATGGTTGTGCATTACACTAAGGCAAAAATGGTGTTTTATGCTTGATTGACAATGCAAAGCATATCTGATGGGCACAATACTTTGCACACACCTTTAAATAGGTTTAATTGACTTACATACAAAGTGGCGTGCCCATCCCATAAGTACTTGATCGGATAACATACCTAGCAACGTGTTTTTTTACGGATGTGCATGACACTAGAGCAAAAATAGTATTTAATGCTCAATTGACCATGCAAAGGATATCCGATGGGCACAATACTTTTCCTATGCCTCAACCTAGGTGGTATTGAAATGTTCTCAAAGAGTTACACCCACCCGATAAGTACTTGGTCAGATAACATACCTCAGGGCATGTTTTTTTGCAGATGTGCATATCATTACGTGGAAAATGGTGGATAATACGTGATCGACCATCCAAAGCATATCCCATGGTCACAATACTTTGCAAGCACCTCAACCTAGTTGAAGTGGACTTGGGTGCAAAGTGGGGCCCCGATCTGAGAAGTACTTGTTTGAATAACACACCTAGGACCCTGTTTTTTTATGGTTGCGCATGACACTAAGGCAAAAACGGTGTTTTATGCTTGATCGATAATGCAAAGCATATCCAATGAGTACAATACTTTGCACACACCTTGAACTAGGTGGAATTGACTTACATGCAAAGTGTCATGCCCATCGCATAAGTACTTGATCAGATAACATACCTAGCAGCGTGTTTTTTTTACGGATGTGCATGACACCAAGGCAAAAGTGGTATTTAATGCTCGATCGACCATGCAGAGCATATCTGATGGGCACAATAATTTTCCTACACCTCAACCTAGGTGGTGTTGACATGTTTTCAAATAGGCACACCCATCTGATAAGTACTTGGTCAGATAACACACCCAGGCACGTGTTTTTTTACGGATGTAAATATCACTAGGGGAAAAACGGTGTATAATGTGTGATCGACCATGCAAAGCACATCCAATGATCACAATACCTTGCATGCACCTCAACCAAGTTGAAAGATACTTGTGTGCAAAGTGGAGCCCCCATTCGATAAGTACTTGTTTGAATAACACACCTAGGACCGTGTTTTTTTATGGTTGTGCATTACACTAGAGCAAAAATGGTGTTTTATGCTTGATCGACAATACAAAGCATATCTGATGGGCAATATACTTTGCACACACCTTGAACTAGGTGGAATTGACTTACATGCAAAGTGGAATGCCCATCCCATAAGTACTTGATCGGATAACATACCTACCAACGTGTTTTTTTACGGATGTGCATGACACCAAGGCAAAAATGGTATTTCATGCTCGATCGACCATGCAAAGCATATCCGATGGGCACAATACTTTTCCTACACCTCAACCTAGGTGGTATTGACATGTTTTCAAATAGGCACACCCATCCAATAAGTACTTGGTCAGAAAACACCCCTAAGGGCGTGTTTTTTTGTGGATGTGCATATCACTAGGGGAAAAATGGTATATAATGCGTGATCGACCAGGCAAAGCATATCCAATGGTCACAATACTTTGCACACACCTCAACCTAGTTAAAATATACTTGCATGCAAAGTGGAGCCCCCATCCGATAAGTACTTGTTTGAATAACACACCTAGGACCGTGTTTTTTTATGGTTGTGCATTACACTAGAGCAAAAATGGTGTTTTATTCTTGATCGACCATGCAAAGCATATCCGAAGAGCATAACACTTTTCACACACCTTAAACTAGGTGAAATTGACTTACATGCATAAGTACTTAATTAAATAACATACCTAGCAACATGTTTTTTTACGCATGTGCATGACACTAAGGCAAAAATGGTATTTAATGCTCGATCGACCATGCAAAGCATATCTGATGGGCACAATAATTTTACTAGGCCTTAACCTAGGTGGTATTGACATGTTTTCAAAGAGGCACACCCATCCAATAAGTACTTGGTTAGATAACACACCTGAGGGCGTGTTTTTTTGCAGATGTGCATATCACTACAGGAAAAACGGTGTATAATTCATGATCGACCATGCAAAGCATATCCAATGGTCACAATACTTTGCACGTACCTCAATCTAGTTGAAAGAGACTTGCGTGCAAAGTGGAGCCCCCATCCGATAAGTACTTGTTTGAATAACACACCTAGGACTGTGTTTTTTTATGGTTGTGCATTACACTAAGGCAAAAACAGTATTTTATGCTTGATCGACAATGCCAAGCATATCCGATGGGCACAATACTTTGCACACACCTTCAACTAGGTGGAATTGGCTTACATGTAAAGTGGGGCACCCATCCCATAAGTACTTGATCAGAGAACATACCTAGCAGCGTGTTTTTCTACGGATGTGCATGACACGAGCAAAAATAGTATTTAATGCTTGAGAGATGCTTGATCGACCATGCAAAGGATATTCGATGGGCACAAGGATTTCCTATGCCTCAACCTGGGTGGTATTGAAATGTTCTCAAAGAGGCACACCAATCCGATAAGAACTTGGTCAGATAACATACCTAAGGGCGTGTTTTTTTGCAGATGTGCATATCACTACGGGAAAAACGGTGCATAATGCATGATCGAGCATGCACAGGATATCCGATGGTCACAATACTTTGCACGCACCTCAACCTAGTTGAAACGGACATGTGTGCAAAGTGGAGCACCCATCCCATAAGTACTTGATCGAATAACATACCTAGCATTGTGTTTTTTTATGGATGTGCATGACACTAAGGCAAAAACGGTGTTTTATGCTTGATCGACAATGCAAAGCATATCCAATGGGCATAATACTTTTCACACACCTTAAAATAGGTGAAATTAACATACATACAAAGTGGCGCACCCATCCCATAAGTACTTGATCGGATAACATACCTAGCAGCGTGTTTTTTTATGGATGTGCATGACACTAGAGCAAAAATGGTATTTAATGCTCGATCGACAATGCAAAGGATATCCGGTGGGCACAATACATATCCTATGCCTCAACCTTATTGACATGTTCTCAAAGAGGCACACCCATCAGATAAGTACTTGGTTGGATAACACACCTAAGCGCGTGTTTTTTTACGGATGTGCATATCACTAGGGGAAAAACAGTGTATAATGCATGATCGACCATGCAAAGCATATCCGATGGTCACAATACTTTGCATGCACCTCAACCTAGAGGAAATGGACTTGCATGCAAAGTGGAGCCCCCATCTGAGAAGTACTTGTTTGAATAACACACCTAGGACTGTGTTTTTTTATGGTTGTGCATGACAATAAGGCAAAAACGGTGTTTTATGCTTGATCGACAATTTTTAGCATATTCGATGGGTAAAATACTTTGCACACACCTTAAACTAGGTGGAATTGACTTACATGCCAAGTGGCATGCCCATCCCATAAGTACTTGATCGGATAACATACCTAGCAGCATGGTTTTTTACGGATGTGCATGACACCAAGGCAAAAATGGTATTTAATGGTCGATCGACCATGCAAAGCATATCCGATGGGCACAATACTTTTCCTACACCTCAATCTAGGTGGAATTGACATGTTTTCAAACAGGCATACCCATCCGATAAGGACTTGGTTAGATAACACACCTAAGGGCATGTTTTTTTGCAGATGTGCATATCACTAAGAAAAAAACGGTGTATAATGTGTGATCGACCATGCAAAGCATATCCAATGGTCACGATAATTTGCATGCACCTAAACCTAGTTGAAAGAGACTTGTGTGCAAAGTGGAGCCCCCATCGGATAAGTACTTGTTTGAATAACACACCTAGGATCGTGTTTTTTAATGGTTGTGCATTACAGTAGAGCAAAAATGGTGTTTTATGCTTGATCGACAATGCAAAGCATATCCTATGGGTATAAAACTTTGCACACACCTTAAACTAGGTGTAATTGACTTACATGCAAAGCGGCATGCCTATCCCATAAGTATTTAATCAGAAAACATACCTAGCAGTGTGTTTTTTTACGGATGTGCCTGACACTAAGGCAAAAATGGTGTTTAATGCTCGATCGACCATGCAAAGCATATTCGATGGGCATAATACTTTTCCTATGCCTTAACCTAGGTGGTATTGACATGTTTTCAAAGAGGCACACCCATCCGATAAGTACTTGGTCAGATAACACACCTAAGGGCGTGTTTTTTTGCAGATGTGCATATCACTACTGGAAAAACGGTGTATAATGCATGATCGACCATGCAAAGCATATCCGATGTTTACAATACTTAGCACACATTTCAGTCTAGTTGAAATAGACTTCTGTAGAAAGTGGAGCCCCCATCCGATAAGTACTTGTTTGAATAACACACCTAGGACTCTGTTTTTTTTTTGTTGTGCATTACACTAAGGCAAAAATGGTGTTTTATGCTTGATCAACAATGCAAAGCATATCCGATGGGCATAACAGTTTGCACACACCTTAAAATAAGTGGAATTGACTTACATGCAAAGTGACATTCCCATCCCATAAGTACTTGATTGGATAACATACCTAGTAGCGTGTTTTTTTACGGATGCGCATGACACTAAGGAAAAAATGGTGATTAATGCTCGATCGACCATGCAAAGCATATGCGTTGGGCACAATAATTTTCCTACGCCTCAACCTAGGTGGTATTGACATGTTTTCAAAGAGGCACACCCATCCGATAAGTACTTGGTGAGATAACATACCTAAGGGCGTGTTTTTTTGCGGATGTGCATATCACTACAGGAAAAACGTTGTATAATGCATCATCGACCATGCAAAGCATATCCGATGGTTACAATACTTTGCACGCACCTCAATCTAGTTGAAACAGTTTTGTGTGCAAAGTGGAGCCCGCATCCTATAAGTACTTGTTTGAATAACACACCTAGGACCGTGTTTTTTAATGGTTGTGCATTACACTAAGGCAAAAATGGTGTTTTATGCTTGATCGACAATGCAAAGCATATCCGATGGGCACAATACTTTGCACACACCTTCAAATAGGTGGAATTGACTTACATGCAAAGTGGCATGCCCATCCCATAAGGACTTGATTGGATAACATACCTAGCAGCGTGTTTTTTTACGGATGTGCATGACACTAGAGCAAAAATAGTATTTAATGCTCGATTGACCATGCAAAGGATATCCGATGGGCACAATACTTTTCCTATGCCTCAACCTAGATGGTATTGAAATGTTCTCAAAGAGGCACACCCATCCAATAAGTACTTGGTTAGATAACATAGCTAAGGGCGTGTTTTTTTGCGGATGTGCATATCCCATGGTCACAATACTTTACATGCACCTCAACCTAGTTGAAACAGACTTGGGTGCAAAGTGGAGCCCCCATCTGAGAAGTATTTGTTTTGAATAACACACCTAGGACCGTGTTTTTTTATGGTTGTGCATGACGCTAAGGCAAAAATGGTGTTTTATGCTTGATCAACAATGCAAGGCATATCTGATGGGCACAATACTTTGCACACACCTTCAACTAGGTGGAATTAACTTACATGCAAAGTGGCATGCCCATCCCATAAGTGCTTGATTGGATAACATACCTGGCAGCGTGTTTTTGGATGACACTAAAGCAAAAATGGTATTTAATGCTCGATCGACAACGCAAAGGATATCCGATGGGAATAATACCTTTCCTATGCCTCAAACTAGGTGGTATTGACATGTTATCAAAGAGGCACACCCATCCGATAAGTACTTGGTCAGATAACACACCTAAGGGTGTGCTTTTTTACAGATGTGCATATCACTAGGGAAAAAACGGTGTATAATGCGTGATCGACATGTAAAGCATATCGGATGGTCACAATACTTTGCACGCACTTCAACCTAGTTAAAATGGACTTGCATGCAAAGTGGAGCCCCCATCTAAGAAGTACTTGTTTGAATAACACACCTAGGACCGTGTTTTTTTATGGTTGTGCATGACACTAAGGCAAAAATGATATTTTATGCTTGATTGACAATGCAAAGCATATCCGATGGGTACAATACTTTGCACACACCTTAAGCTAGGTGGGATTGACTTACATGCAAAGTGGCATGCCCATCCCATAAGTACTTGATCGGATAACATAACTAGCAACATGTTTTTTTACGGATGTGCATGACACTAAGGCAAAAATGGTATTTAATGCTCGATCGACCATGCACAACATATTCGATGGGCACAATACTTTTCCTATTCCTCAACCTCGGTGGTATTGACTTGTTTTCAAAGAGGCACACCCATCCGATAAGTACTTTGTCATATAACACACCTAAGGGCATGTGTTTTTATGGATGTGCATATCATTAGGGGAAAAACGGTGTATAATGCGTGATCGACCATGCAAAGCATATCTGTCTTGAATGCAAAGTGGATCCCCCATCTGATAAGTACTTGTTTGAATAACACACCTAGGACCGTGTTTTTTATGGTTGTGTATGACACTGAGGCACAAATGGTGTTTAATGCATGATATACCATGCAAAGCATAGACGATGGGCACAATACTTTGCACGCACCTCAACGTAGGTGTTATTGAGTTGCATGCAAAGTGGCATGTCCATCTGATGAGTACTTGATCGGATAACTTCTCCAACCAATAAATTAAGTACTAATTAAAAATTATAATAAATGAGTAGATTATTAAAAAGAGACTAATATTTATGTAATTGTTGCTACTGCAGCTTGCTCTCACAAAGGAGATGGCTCTAGATTTTGTTCCAGGGATGGATGTGATTTTATGTAGCAAAAGAGAAGTAGGTGCATTTACTACAATCCATGATAGTGATCCCAATTTAGTTTGCCACTTTTGAAGACTTGGCGAAGATAAGGTGGCAGTTACTGTATCAAAGATTCTTAGCGCACATGTTGAGCTAAAGTATAAATGTGGAGATATGGAAACACTTGGAGATGTTATGCCCTACAATACATCCAACAAATCATTTATAGCATGGGACAAAGATGAGACTTATGCAACATACATTATCAAGAATACAAAATGCACCACCTTGGATTTTACTATAGGGGACATTTTACAAATGAGATCATTTGCAAATAAGACTGTAGTAGAAGGTGAAGTATTGGGATTTGAACAAGTGGAGCAATGGTCATTTGCACAGATGAGGATTTTAAAAGTCTCTGATGATGGTATGGTTGATAACATAACATCCTTATGTGATCCCTACTATGAGGTAGGCAAGAATATGAGATGGAGCATGCAATTTTTAAACATGAGAAAGAGGCATGTGGTTTTCAATGATAAAGACAAGGTATACTACAATATCAAAGTACCTAAAAAGTGTGCCCATGTGCCAGGCTCTATCACTTCAAACGTGGATGATTTCAATGTACTCAATTATAGAAGTGACATCTTATTTGGAGTGGATGAGTTCATTGGTTCTGAGAAACAAAATGATTTTAGAAGCGAAGCCTTATCTGGGGATGAATTCTTGCACAGTGAGAAGGGCAAAGGTTTCAATAGCGATGTCTTGTCAAGTGTGGATGAGTGCATGCATATTAACAAACCTAGTGTCAATCAAGCTTGTGGATTTGTGAAAGCCATGCAAGATGTCCCAATGAGCGATGTTCTCTTAGGAGTGGAAGAGTTTCAGGGTTCTCAATACTCTTGTAGAATATTGAATTTATTGAATGGTCCTAAGAGTATGTTAAAAACGAGGATGAGATCAACAGAGGATTATTCAGTATTTAACTTTGATTGTGATATGGCCAAGGATGCAACGACCAATCATGGATGCTTGGTTACAAACAAATGTGAGGAGAAGAAGTGCATAAATACAGATAACAACGTGCACGAGGAAGGAAAACGGTCATACATATGCATGAAGAGAAAGCGAATCCAGGCAGATCCACAAAAGCAACCAATGAGAAAGAGAGTAATGAAGGAGGAGAACATGTTAAATGCATTGGGATATCTATGTTGCAAGAGAATATGTATGTGCTTCATTGATTTTGCAGACATCAGGGAATGTAGAGGACACGTGGCAAAGAAGAGGAAGCAAAAGAAATGAATACCTTCTGACAAGTCTCTCTTGCTTTCTTCAGAATGGCAATAAAAGGCTAAGTTCAAGACAAAAGGTAAAACCTCTCGTAAATGGAAAAAAGATTTGCAATAAGGCATATCGCAATATTACTAGATTATCCCATGGTACATATTGGGATTTAGTCACCAAGGCAAAGGGCGGCAACATATTTAGCATTCATGGTAATAGAGGAAGGTCCAAATCAAGAATCTCAACTGTCAGGGCAGTGGCAATTTTGCAAGACTTAATACATGAAAATGCTTTACCTGAACCCCATATATCTACCAAACTCCCTAACGGTGATGCGATCACTGAAATGCACCTTCCAATGGGCTTGACAAAGCTCGAAGTATTTGACTCTATTGCAGAAAAGCAAAGGCAAAAAGGGGATGATGTAGCTTCTTCTCATACTTTGTATACTCTTTGGAAGAAGAACTTTGGATATGTTAAAATCCCAAGCAGGCAAAAAATCTCAAAGTGCAATGTCTGTGATGATTTTAAGTGAGCGATTGAGAGTGCAACATGTCCAAATCAAAGGGAATTATACAAAAAAAACAAAAAATCTCATCATGACCTTATTCAGCATTCCAGACAAAAATATGCATTTTGGAAGGAGCAAGCTATTTCGCATCCCGATGACTACATGTGCCTTATTGTAGATGGCATGGATCAGAATACAACAACATTGCCTCATTTTGTTGCTACTCCACCTAAATTACAAGGAAAGCACTTTCTAAAGACATGTCTATGTGGAGTGTTAGTGCATGGAATTAAGTTCTTTGCAGATATATGGATTGATTCCTTGCATCTACATGATAGCAATCAAGTTGTAACATCTATTATGAAGGCAATTCGCAATGTACATGCAGAAAAAGGTCGCCTACCACCAACTTTGAGAATACAAGCTGATAATTGCTAGCGAGAAAATAAGAACCTACTCATGTTTGCATTCTGCTGCATGCTAGTTGCTCATCGAGAATCTTCAATGAGGTCGAATGTGGATTTTTGTATGTTGGACATATACATGAGGATATCGATCAAGTTTTTAGCACAGTCTCAAGAGAGCTTAAATGCAAGAATGTGGAGACAATAGATGACTTGGTAAGAAGATGTGGCAGGCAAGTTGGTGGTTGTAAGGAAAGTACAGTATGTGAGAGGCTCGAAAGAATGTATGATTAGAAGAGCTTCATTCTACCTTTCATACAAACGGGTGGTGATGCATTGACAGGTCATACCAATACACACTACTTTCGCTTTTTTTTAAAAGATGAAAAGCCCGTAATGCAATGGCAACAGTATTCTCATGATACAAAATGGGAACCTGAAGAACCTTACAGTCTCTTAACTTCAATTCCCAGCAAGAAAAGGTATCCAACATGGGCTCCTATACAAGAATTCAATGAGAGGTCTAACTATGAAATAGAAGGATTAAAAGCATTTATTACATACAAAGAGGAAATGCTCTAGTGATATCCTAATTCGAAGCCTACTTGGAGAGAACACACTACCATTGTAATTAACAAGACACGAAAATTAATAAAGGACCTTGAGAGAATGCGAGGCTCAAAGGATGTCAAGGAAGAATGCAATATGTTTTGGCCAAATGTTCATAACGATTTGCGCCCAGCTCCAGTCTTTGAAAATGAATTTGTATCATTACTCCCACGTCCATATTGTGGACTGAAGAAGAGAGAGTTTATGCCACAAGTAGATATAGAGGTCGATTGTTTTGTTGTGGTTCGGCCATCGGATAATGAATATGAGAATGTGAAGTTTTGGGTTGCAAAAGTAGTTGATGTGCAAAGAGATGATCAAGGGAGAGCTACAACATTTACAGTGGTATGGTATGGGCCAAAGGGCAGGAAGGAGAATATGGATAACAACACATTGTATACTAATTGTATAATGAAGGAGTGGGTCCCAAATGATGAAGCGGTCTCACAAGTTTCGACGGAGACAATCATAGTGTCTTGGCATTCAAGGGCAAAGAAATCAAAGAAGCGCATGGGATATGAGGTAGAAGGAAAAATAAAAATACCACAGCAAAGTATTTTGCATATACACGAATTTTTAAGGATGCTCGCCATGGAGGAAGTAGAAGGAGACAACGCAAATGAAAAATGTCCATGATTAAAGCTTTGTATTGAAGTCCATTGAAGGATTTTATTTGGGTACTAGGCAAGAAGCAAATTGACAATTATAATCATATATTATTAGACTAGTAGGTGCAACTTTACTGAGTCATCACCTCCTATGTCAAATGAGAGTCAAAATATGCACTGGATGTCACCCAAGGGTCAAGGCTTGGCAAGACAATAGGGAGTTAATGCAGATGGCACCTGGCAAGGGACTATCACATTGAGCAATAAGACAATGGGGAGTCAATGCACCCAAGGGGCAAGGCTTGGCAAGACAAGTGGGAGTTAATGCAGATGGCACCTGGCAAGGGACTGTCACATTGAGCAATAAGACAATGGGGAGTCAAATTATGCAGATGGCACAAATTGAGGCTTTTTAAGAGCAACAATTTAAATTGTAAACATATGTTCAATATATATCATTTTATACAAAGACTCCAGCTGAGAGCAACGTCTCTCAATATAAACATATAATGATAGCCATAATTGCTATTATAATTCTTTGTTTCTTGCATGTTAGTGCAAAAGTATAGATTGAAAAAACAAGTTTTTTATGTGAATATGATAGTGCCACAAAGTGAACTTTTGATTTGGGAAGAATATTTTCAGAAAGTAAAATTTTGATTTGGGAAGGATATTTTCACAAAGTAAACTTTTCATTTGGGAAGATTTTTTGGGCTTCGTCCAAAAACAACAGAAAAAGTCCAAAATTAATGAAATAGGTGTTCTTATTGAGGGTAAGCACCTAAGGGAGGACCATACATTTGAGGTGGAGGCAGTGGATACATCCCTGATTAGGGGTGGGGGTATGCCCCTGAGTTAGACCCCCCAGGTTGTTGCAAGAATTAAGGGGGTTGCGGAGGGACAGTCGTCTTCTTTGAAGTGGGGCCCAGACTAAACTTTATCAAAAACTTTTGAGCAATCTCATGTGCTAGCCCTATAGTTTCTGGATGCTCCCATTTAACCTTGAGGCGGAATTCGTCACTTGCTCCTGTTACAAGGTAGCCCAACACATGCTAAGTCATTCTAGCTTGAAATCCGGCATTGTCCTCCTGTGTGGCAATTGAACGGTCTAGGAACACGGCCGCTAGATCCACATATCGACATGCCGTCTCACCTTCTGACTGCTTCAAGTTTGCCACCTGCAGGTACACATTCTCTGGCTCCTCTTCTTTGCCGAAATACTCAATCATCGCTGCTGTCAACCTCGGCTAGCTTTGGCGAATGTCGTCGGCCTGCTTCTCATACCACACTTGAGCCAAACCCTCTAGAAATGTGGGAAGAAACAATAGCCATCTATTTTCAGTAAGAAAGTTGAAACACAACGGTGCTTGAAGGCCACAAGATACTCATTTGGATTTTCTTCAACCCATCCATAGAACATGGGAATGTCAGCCATGCTTGAAAAATGGAAAAGAGAGAGACAAAATGAGGCTTATCTATTGGCAAACAATGGAAAGAGGTAGCTTGAATTGAAAATCAGGTGAAAATACATCCACAAAGCACACATAGGCAAGGTAGGGTGTGACTAGTGTATTGTGAAATACTACACGGAAAGAATCTTTAGCACAGAATAGCTCGTAGACAATCTTAAAAGCACCAACCCTCATGATATCGCATCCATCTTTACAAGCGAGGGTTAGAGACACGGCACTGCATGAGGTTGTTCATTAAGGCAAACAAGAATGCACATCACCTTTAGCTTCTTCTAGTTCTTGTAATCACCATGCTATTTCTTCAAGGGGTGTGGGGTCTGGCATCCTTCTTTTGAGCAATGTCCTTGAGGACCTTTCTGATGATCTTCCGAAGTTGGTAAACTCGTATCAAATATGCCCAACACTTAGTTTCATGATGACCACAACCTTTGCATTCCTTACAAATGATCACCCTCATTTGTGGCTTGCGGCTTTGTTGGGGCGGTGCCTCCACTCACTTCATGCGTGATTGAAGTACAAGCTTCACGTGCCAAGAAATCAGCAACTAGATTTTGAGCTCGAGGGATATGCTGAGTTTTTACCTCTTCAAATTGTTGGCAAAGTTCCAATGCTTGTTGATGTCGTGGAACCAAGCCTTCGCTTCACACCTTCCACCTTCCACTAACTTGTTCACACACGAGTTGAGAATCTCCTTGCACCTCAAGTTGCTTGATGCGATGTTCTTGCACCTTTTGTAGCCCAAAAATGAGTGCGGAGTACTCAGCTTGGTTGCAAGTACTTGTTGGTGCAGACTTGCTATAACAATACACCTCACCTCCTGGTGAAGTGAGC
The DNA here is from genome assembly GCF_047967505.1 of Dipteris shenzhenensis. Lineage (NCBI taxonomy): Eukaryota > Viridiplantae > Streptophyta > Polypodiopsida > Gleicheniales > Dipteridaceae > Dipteris > Dipteris shenzhenensis. The sequence goes on from NC_141611.1 coordinate 11,665,092, forward strand.
TTCACATCCACACCAGCAGCCTTGGCCAAAGGTTTGTATGCGCCATCAAATTAGAGGAGCCAAGATGTCATCACACCAAGACTGAAATCCGACAATACACGTCAGCAGAATTGGATATCCTAAACAAGTGCAATGTGGCCTAAAATGCTTCAAAATACAAATAGGCCAAAGGGCACACTATCAGATTTGATGTTTTGTATTATTAAATGCAATGAGCTTTGGTATGCTTATGAGCCGTATATCAAGCAAGTGCATGGAAAAAGAAATAATTCCAAATTATAAATAGTGTTGGATTTATTAAAATATATTTTCACATGCACAAATTGCACTTTTCTAACTTCTTCCATTTTAGGGTGAATCTAGATACCAATAGCAACAACTATCAATGTTTTAAGACCACCATGCACTAGTCCTAATAGTTTGGATTCCAAATTTTCAATCCGTTTTGGTTTTGAACAAATAAAAAAAAAGTTATGGAGTGTGCCCTCAAATGGGTATGCATCACTTTAGCACAACATTGTAGCACAACATTGGAGGCCTATTAACCCATGCATAACGATCTCATTTAGGTGTGTCCTTGGGTTGAGGAGAAGGTCACATAGTGTACTTTTGAATGATTACTTGGTTGCATGTATATATAGAACAAAATTTTGATGTTTTTAAAAAAATTGGTATATCCTATAGTCTTCAGGATGCATGCTTCACATGGAATATAACACTTGTAATGCTTTAACAGTCTCGTTCCAAATCCTTATTCCATAATTTTTTGCTCTCATGTTCAAGTTTGGAATGTACTACAACTTGAAGATACATTGCCGAATCCCATTGAGCAATGCATAAGTTATGGGTCATACAAGATACCTATATACAGAAATGTCCTTGAACCTCACCAAAAATGGCTACACCCAAGCAAACAATGACCCATGTGGCCAAGCTTCAAGGAAGAACCTAGGAACTTGAGACTTGGATTGGGTATGGATGGTGTGAACCCATTTGGTCTCAAAAGCACCTCCTACAATGTCTGGCTAGTGATATTGATGAATTATAATCTTCCACCCTATATGCCGATTAAGAAAGGACATGTTATGTTATCCCTTGTAATTCTAGGGAAACATAAAGTCAAAAAAATGGATGTTTATCTGGAGCCTTTGATTAATGAGCTGGAGATACTTTGGAGAGGTATCATGGTGCATGACTAGGCCTCCCTCGTCATTACACTCTATCTGTAAGGCAATGCTGATGTGGATGATGCATGCCTTCCTAGGCTGCTATGGCGAGTGTTCAGGTAAGCATTGAACTTTTATTTATGAGTAGACAATTTATGTGGCATTGAGAACCCACCTTGCTTACACAATTGCAACTAATCTTTAGGTCTCATTACATTGGGGATTACCATGGGTTTCCTGTTTGTGGTCCTTCGCTAGTTGTGTCACAGCTAGAGGACTTAAAGAAGGTCATCTACGAGAATCACCATCGATTTTTTCCACCTGATCATCCTAGATATGGCGCCCCTTCGAATGAAATCCATCCATAGTCACTCACTGCTACAGGAGATTCGAAGAAAATTTGGGACCTTTCCAAGATGACTCCTCCAAATGGCATGAGCTAGTAAGGGTTTGTAACTATCATGTGCTATATTGAATGGAAATAAAGATTGCATGCTAACACCATCTTTTGTTTAGATACTCCATATCTAAGATTGGCTATTATATTGGTCCCACATCAGGATCAATGACTTGCTTGATCCCATGCATATCTTCAAGAATGAGTCATCTACCATTTGGGATCATTTGATTGGGACACAAGATTCCTTGAGCATAAGGGAGGATCTATGCACCATAGGGAGTATGCGTGAAGCTTCGCCACAAGAGAGACCAAATGGGTGTCTTTTTACCCCGTGTACCATGGACTAATCAAAGAAAGAGATGGTGGCAGTGAAGCGGGCTATCACTACAATTTGTACTCCCATGGGATGCATGAGGTGTTTGAGGGGGGCCTTCTCAAAGAGCAAGAAAATAGGTGTAGAGAAATTCTACATCTTGAAATATCATGATTCGCACAAGATGCTCCAAGTAAGTATGACTTGGCATAATCTCTCTTTCCTTCCAAATTGTGAGTCTAGAAGCAACTGCTCATGTGTTCAGTTCATATTACCAACTAGCATTTTTTATTGTGCATTAAAGGATGTGAAGGATTGTATTTACAAGATGGGTGAGCTTGTGAGGTACTTCACGCTATACAAAATATGAAGCAGATCAATGTTTGATGCAAGGTTTTCATATTGCTAATATGGTGCACTTTTTTCTTTCTATGTATATCAGCACAAAGGCAATAGATCCCACCATGCTTAAGGATGCTCGAGTTATATCAATGGAGGTGGTTTGTTTAGTGGAGGAGACCTTTCTACGTTCTATTCTCACAAGCCAACTACATCTCATAGTGCCTTTGGTGGATGAGATTGCTATATGTGGCAATGTACATGCACAATAATTGTTCTTCCTCGAGCGCTTCATGAAGAACTTGAAGGGTTTTGTGAGGCAAAATGCAAAGGCCCAAAGGTAGCATGGCCAAGGGTTGGTTGGTACAAGAGCCACTTGAATATATTTTTGTGTTTCTTGTCTATGTGGATAGCTCTCTCCTATGACTATGAAGAGATGAAGAAGACCTAAGGATGACCTCTATTGTGCCTCAAGGGAAAGAATGGAGCAAAGTAATGGATAGGGAGTTGCTTAATAATCTAAACCTCTATTGCATGATTAATAGTGATGTAATGAAGAGATGGATGACAAGATATGAGGATGCAAAGGCAACACTACAAGGCACAGGCCCTTTTTCGACGAAAATACACTAAAACGTTTTTTTGTGATGGGCACAAAGGTCAGTATTTAAGTCGCTATAAGCATCAGAAAAGAATGATCGCTATATAGCGACACTAATAAACGTTGCTATATAGCGACACTAGTAAACATAGCTATATAGCAATGATTAACAAAAGCTTAAGAAAACATTAGTGTGTGTGAAGAGAGTGGGAGAGAAGGAAGGAGTCTCACTTGCAGCTTTCTCACATACACAATGGGGGAATATACACAAAGGTGGAGGCTGAAAATAGTTTTCCTCTTCTTAGTTGTGAAAGCCAAAATAACTTTGAGTACAAAAGAATAGGTACACCCTATATGTGGGTCTCAAACCAAAATCAGCTAAGTAAGGTGGCATACTAACTAAGCCACCAACTAGAGTGCATAAAGATAGCTGTCATCCAGCTATTATTCATGGGCGGTGTACCAATTGCATCTGCAGCTAAATGCACAACGGTCACCCTTACATATCACGAGTGGAGCTCGATATCTCAACCCTCCCCCTCGAGCTGAATCCCAATTCTTGCACACCAAGCAGGTCTCCGAGCTTGTGTAGCTTCTCTGTGCCACATGCTTTCATGAATATGTCAGCTACCTGATCCTTTGTGCTGACATAAACTAGATCAATAAAACCTACTAGAACCTTCTCCCACACATAGTGATAATGCACCTCAATGTGCTTTTTTCTAGCATGATAGACTGGGTTATTTGCTAACTGTATACTGCTCATGTTGTGACAATAAATGACAACTGGCCCATCTGTAGACTGATGCATATCATAAAGTAGCTTATGCAACCAAGATACCTCACATGCAACCATTGTTGCATCCCTATACTCAGCCTTTGTGCTCCACAAGGCAACTGTAGGCTGTTTCTTGCTGCTCCAAGTGACTACAACACTCCCAAAAGAGAACACATATCCACTGGTAGATTGTCTATCAAAAATACCACCAGCCTAATTAGCATCAATGTATCCATGCAACTATATCTGAACCCTAGTCTCATAAAATAGTCCATACTACAATGTGGACTTCACATACCTCAGTATGCATCTAGCTACATCCAAATGCAGTTTCCTTGGAGCCTGCATAAACTGACCTACCAACCCAACAGCATAGCTCAAATCTGGCATGGTAATAGCCATATAAATCAAACTTCCTACTATGCATCTGTACATAGTAGGGTCTTCCAGAAGCTCACCTGCATCTGCATTCACCTTCACATTCTGCTCCAAAGGAACTGAAATAGGGTTATAGCCTGTCATCCCATATTTGGACAGCATGTCCAATCCATACTGCCTCTACAAGAGCCATATCCCACTTGTGGATCTAATCACCTCAATGCCCAAGAAGTAATGTAGCTCTCCCAAATCCTTCATCTCAAACTTCTGCTTCAATAGCATTTTCACATGAAGGATATCTTCATCACTATCACCTGTGATGATCAAATCATCAACATAAATGACAAGCAACATAATACCTTTCTCTGTTTTTCTCACATAAAGCGATAAAATTGCCTTGGAAATCTAAAAGACAATAGTGACAAGATAGTGTTCTATCTTGTCAGACCATGCTCTGGGTGCTTACTTCAAGCCATACAAGGCTTTCTTCAACCTGCAAACAAACTCAGGATGAACATCATGAACATAACCTGGTGGCTACTCCATATAGACCTCTTCTTGCAAATCACCATGCAAGAAAGCATTCTTTACATCCATCTGATGTAAAGACCATCCCTTTGATGTAGCCATAGCAATGACTACTCTTATGGTAGCAATCCTTGCAACTGGACGGAATGTTTCTTCATAATCAATGCAATATGTCTGTGCATACCCCTTGACAACTAATCTTGCCTTATATCTATTCATAGAACCATCTGCATTGTGCTTCACCTTATAAGCCCACTTGCAGCCAATTGCATTCTTGTTTTTAGGCAAAGGCACCAATTCCCATGTAGCATTTGCTTCCAAGGCATCCATTTCCTCATCCATGGCTTTCTCCCATTTTTCTTTTCCCATGGCTTGCTCAAAAGAAGTGGGTTCTGGTTCATGTATCACTTTGACCATATAGGCATAGTGAATGGCTATAAATCCATCATATTTGAGCCTATCCATAGGATATCTAGCTCTAGTAGACCTACGCAAGATAGGCTCACTACCAGGTGCTCTCAAAACATCCCTTATCTTCCTTACTCCAGGTGTAACAACAGAAGGAATACCCAAATCATCATCAAGGCTCTGTTCTAAACCATTGGATTCACCATCCACATAAGAGTGGCCTGCATTCACATCAACCATGGGCTGATCTACTTTCTCTTTTCCTTTTCATGATACTTGTATACCACTATCTGCATTGCTTTGAGGAGATCCTTCTAATCTCAATCTGCCTATCCATGGCAAAGTATGTGAACCACTGCTAGAGGACACTACAGGTCCACTAATATTTTGTGATTGCTGCTGTGAATTTTGTGCAACATTACCATTTTGTGCATCTACATAATCAATCACATTTACTGGTTTATACCAGCTACTCATCTCATAAAAAACATCTTTGCTCACTGTAAACTTACGAGTAGAAGGGTTATAGCATCTATACCCTTTTTGCTACAGATAATAACCAATAAAGATGCACTTCTCAGCTTTTGGATCCAACTTGGATCTCAACTCATCGGGCACATGAACATAGGCAATGCAACCAAAAACTTTCAAATGAGAAATATTTGGTTTCCTACCAGTATACCTCTCCTCTGACATCATGCCATGTATTGCTGTAGTGGGAGTCCTGTTCATTATGTAGACTACTATAGCAACTGCTTCAGCCCAATAATAATCTGGCAGGTCTTTTTCGTTGAGCATGGCATGAGATACCTCTCCAATATGCCCGTTTTTCCTTTCTGCAAGTCCATTTTGCTATGGGGTATGACTGCATGAATATTGCTGCTTTATGCCATGCTCCTGTAGGAAACTTGCAAACTCATTTGAGAGGTACACTCTCCCCCTCCATCTGACCTTAGGAATTTTATTTGCAGGCCTGTTTCTTTTTCAACCATAGCTTTAAAAGCTTTGAAATGCCCAAACACTTCACTTTTCTTTTTCATAAAATACACCCAAACTTTTCTGCTGTAGTCATCAATAAAAGTGACAAAATAATGACAGCCTCCAATAGATGTAGCTTTAGTAGTCCACACATCAGAGTGGATTTATTCCAATGGCCTCTTACTCTCTTGAACATGTCTAGGAAATGGTTTCCTTGCCTGTTTTCCAAATTGACAAGCTTCACATAACTTATGCATTTCTGCAACCTTGAACTTAGGCAATCCTACAATAATATTTTGGGCTTGCATTAATTTAAGTCACTATACATTAACATGATCAATGTGTTTATGCCATATATCAATATTTGCTACTACACCGATCCCATGTGCAAACATTGCTGCACTCAATTCAGGCATGTCAGCATCCAACGTAAACATCCCCCCCTTCTTCTTTCCTTTTGCTATCAAGCGACCGTTATTTTTCATATCCTCAACAAAGCATCCATGAGGATTAAATCTGACATGCAAGCCCTGCTCAACCATTTGACCAATAGAATCTAGGTTCTTGGTGATGTTCGGGACATGAAATACATCAGACAGGTATTTCTTTTTCCCATCCTGCATAGACAAAGGAATTTTACCAATCTCTCACCAATCTGCACAATAGGATGTGCAGTATCATCACCAGTCTCCACAAATCTTGGTCTTTCCATTTTCCTTGCATCCTGCATCCATTTTACATGACCTGTCATGTGGCTTGATGCACCTAAGTCAACATACCATACATCATTGCTTTCTTTTGCACTTGTCATAGAATTGGTCATGTGCTGCACCATAAATAGATGCTCATTTCTGTCATCACCCTGTCTACTAGAGGATGCATGATTACCTTGCTGCAATTTTCCAATCATGATGTCATCGTGCTTTTTATAGCAGTCTTTAACCATATGACCCATTTTATGACAGTAGTAGCATTCAACATTGCTGTTTGCATTTTGGCCTCTTGGCCATCCACCACGACCTCTTTGGCTCCCCCTGCCTCTAAAGTTACCACATCCTCCTCCATAGGACTATTTTTCTTGAATTTTTTGCATATCTGATTTCTGCCACGGCCTCCAAATCGGCCTGCTCTACCTCTGCGTTTACCTCTTCCAGCATTTGAGTAGAAGACAGCTTCTTTTGAAGTTCCTCTTAAAGAAGATGCACCACCATTTCTCTGCTCTTCAGAAATTGGAAGAGCAATCAACTCCTTAAAATTAGGAAAATTCTCACGGACAGCAATGGATGTTCAGAATTGTGCATAATCCTTTCCTAGACCATTCAAGGTCACAGAAACTAAATCATCATCTTCCACTAGCAATCCAATAGAAGCAAGTGCATCTGCAATCTTCTTCACCTTCATGTGGTAGTAATTGATGCTCATATTCTCTCTTTGCACATTATGCAACTCCTGCTTGAGCTGCATTTTCCTAGCTTGCATATTTGTGCTATACATTTTTGTCAAAGTATCCCATGCCTCCTTCGGCGTGCTTGCATCTTGAATATGCACAATCATAGAATTTGAAATACTGATAGACGGCCAATACATAACTTTTCTAGCTCTCTCATGCTAGCCTTTAAATGCTTGCAAATCCTATTGATTGGGAACATTAGGAATAATTGGTTCTTGTTCAACTCCAGTAATGAACTCCCAATAGCCTTTTCCCTTAAGGAAATTCATCATTCTAAACTTCCATGCTTGGAAGTTGTTCTTGTCAAGCTTTTTAGTGACAATCTATGAAAGAGTATTAGACAAAACATTGCAAAATATTCTGTCACTACAAAAAAACACAAGTTCTACCTCAAAAGGGCAAATCTGCAAAGCTAACGAGAGTGGTATTTAGCCACACAGTCACTTCCTAGTGACGATTATGCATCAACAAGCAATAAGAATGATTCTGTCACTCCCAATATCTTTGCGCACAAGCATACGATGTAATTTCTGGGATAACTTTTCATCGACCTGCAGAACAATGGTCGCACAACAAAAACAGGGCACTTTCTTGAGTACCCGTAGCATATACTACCCTCTCGCCACATCGCAAAGGGTGTCCCAATCTGAGGCAGTGCACTCTTGCACTTTTTGGCTATGCTACCTGCAGAGATTTGCTCTCAAACTCGAAAAAAAAGGAAAGCAACACTGATCCTCTTACTAGGACACTGCAAACTTGGTTTTCTTTCTTCAGCTCCTTACCATGAACCGAGCTCTAATACCATGTGAAGAGAGTGGAAGAGAAGGAAGGAGTCTCACTTGCAGCTTTCTCACATACACAATGGGGGAATATACACAAAGGTGGAGGCTGAAAACAGTTTTCCTCTTCTTAATTGTGAAAGCCAAAAGAACTCTGAGTACAAAAGAATAGGTGAATCCTATATGTGGGTCTCAAACCAAACTCAGCTAACTAAGGTAGCATACTAACTGAGCCACTAACTAGAGTACATAAAGATAGCTGTCATCCAGCTATTATTCATGGGTGGTGTACCAACCGCATATGCAGCTAACAAGTCGGTGACATCAATGCACAATGGTCACCCTAGCATATCATAAGTGGAGCTCGAGATCTCAACATAGTGGTGCTAAACAAGGCCACAACAAGCCCTGTTTTGCCCCACTAACATTGTTTTAAAAAGTAATTACAAAAGAATGTTGTTTGTTATAAAATTTTCTTTGTGAAAAGGGTGATACCAAATCGCTCAAACGAGCCGAGCGACAGAAGCATATACATGTCAAAGATATACACCATTGTTTAGTACAAAATTACCCTTTCAAAAGAGAGGAGAAAAGAAGAAAAGAGGGGAAAAAAGAGAAAAAGAGAGAAAGCATATGCTTATGAAAAGAAGAGAAAAGAAAATGAAAGAGAGGAAATAAGAGAGGGAAAAAGAAGAGAAAGAAGAGAAAGGAAGAGGGGAAAAGAGAAGGAAAAGAGAGAGGGGAAATGCATATTCATGAGCATATGATCATATGCTCATGAATAAGCACAAGCATATGAGCATAAGCATAGGCAAATGCATATGCTTATGAAAAGAATAGAAGAGAGGATGAAAGAGAGGAAATAAGAGAGGGGAAAGAGAAAGGAAGATGAGAAAAGAGAAGGAAAAAAGAGACGGGAAAAGCATATGAGCATATGAGCATATGCTCATGCATAAGCATAAGCATAGGCAAATGCATATGCTTATGAAAAGAAAAATTAGGTGCTTTGGTAATCATGGGCAATGTTTGGCAAGCCATGGTGCACATTTATCAGCCTGTATGTAGGAAAATTATTAAACATATGTATAATTATGTTGATAGGCAAATGAATAACCGTGCTAATAGACGCGCCTATATTTTCATTATCTATATGAGTGCTTATAGAAACATCTGCTATTTTGCATGTCTATTGAGCACATCTATGGATGCATTGTGTTGTTGCATTAGTGAAGTTATAATTATCACTCACTGCAGTGGCATGAGATTTACTAGCGGCGTATGGTTCTATAATTGGATGGAGTTAGATGCCGATAATTATTTTTTATGCAAGACAAGCAATCTAGTCCTAGTCACTGTGGTGCCCTCAACTTTAATGAGAAAGTATACTTGGGTAGCCAGACATGCATTAATTGGAGACTCAAATTTTGATTAATTGAAGATGGCTCATGATTATTTGGATGGTACCACTGGGCCTCAGTCACTGCATTGGTCAGCTTTTGATTAATTTAAGGTTGCTTATGATTACCACTAGGCCTTGAGTCACTAAGCTAACTTGAATTTTGAATTAATTTAAGGTGGCCTATTGAGATGACTCATGATTATTCAAATGGAACCATCGGGCCTCTAGGTCTTGAATATGCTTTGGTTACTTTGTTGTTATCTTCCCCTGCTTTGCTACTTTCATCCATGATCCCTCCTCTAGCTCTCATTTGCCCCTGATTAACTTCCTTGTTCAATGCTCCCTCCTCTAGCTCTCATCCACTCATCTGTTCCCCTGCTCATCTCAGCTAGTACTTACTCACTCTTTGCATCATGCTAGGAACTATAGAAAACGTAGCCAATATTACTACCACACCTCAATACAATATTACTTTCTCGTACAAGTTCATTGTGTTGCACTTGCCAGGACTTGTAATGCCTACTCTTGTGGAACGTCTTCGTAATCTCATCAGTTCCCCCCACATCATGTCACCACCTTGGATGGCGTGCACCTGGCTAGCCTCGCTTTGCTCTATGGATTTTAGTGTACAGTTTTCTTGTGCTATTGGGGGGGTCCAGAATTCTAAGTCCTACATTTGTGCAAGGTCATCGGCCTCTCTATCGTCTCCTCCATCGGTCCTGAGGGGGTGCACTATTAAGAAACCCTACATATGATGTGCATTCAAGGAGTATTTTAAAAACTCCTCACTTAAGAATTTTCTTGGACAAAAATTAACAAAGTGCAGATCGTACTAGCCTAATCTATCGCTTAATGAGCATAAAGATCATGGAGGACCAAACCAAGTACAGAAAGCGATGGAGAGAGAGACACAAAGTATGAAACACTCAATCTATTCCAATGTGTGTACTCAACCATACATGATAGGCCTCTTATATAGAGAGTGCCCTTTGAATAGTCAACATCTGTGGGATCCTCTGATCCACATCTCTCCTTGTAAATATCCTTGATCCACATCTCCACATCATGTAGTACACATCCTAGAGTGGCTATTTTGATTCTTTCCTATACCATACCTTAGCATCTAATTATGTGCTCATGGCACCATATCTCAACACCTCCAATTGGTGTCGTGATCCATTGGCTACCGCAAGGTGGTCAGATGTGAATTTACATTCCATCACCTCCCCTTAGTTCATGCATTTCTACTTAAGGTGTCCAAGAGTGGCTTTGACATGTCAATACCTCCTATGGTTGCTTTCATAGCTACTCTTAGGTGGATAGGTTTGATTTACAAACATATGGGCTGAAGGTGGCAAGGTTTTTGCTTCTCAATGCTTGATGTCAATGGCGTTCGCTTCTTTGCTTGATGTAGCTTGATGCATGATGCTTTGTTCTTCCATGTGTCTTAATGCTTTATGTGTGGATGCCATGTTCTATGCTATGGTCATCTCCTACACTTGTGCTTTTGGCATGCTGATGACAATGATGTGTGCATTCATGCTTTGCTTTTTCATTTGTTGCAAAGGTCTTACTAATTCCTTTCTTTCAATATTGACATTGTCTAATTGCTAACAATGATTTTGTTTTGATAGGCATGTAGAGCTTGAAAAGATGATCACTTTTCCTTTTTGGAGTGTGTGCAAATTCCTCCTAGATTGCAAGTCATGCCTTGTCGAAGTTTTTCTAAAGAAGAGGGCTTTTGATGATGTGGCAAAGGCTGTTCATATGCTGCACTCCAAACTATGCTTGGCAGGGGCTATGTGCTTAGGTGGGCCTATGCCATGTGGCTGTCTTTTAACTTTAGCTTAGTTAACCCAAGGCAACAGAATTAACCATGGTCATTTTTATCTATTTATAGAGTTAACCCAAGGTAAATGTTGACCTAAGTTATCTGCCATGTGTCACTTTGTAGACTAACCCAAGTGTAGTTAATTAATTTAACCTTATCTAAGTTAACCTCCTATCTGCCACATGCTTTTTTTTTTGTGAACCTTGGAGAAGGATGAGGTTTTTGAGGCTACGATGTCGTCCCGTGAGGCTTGGAGCTACGTGAGCATTGCTGGTGTGTTTGGAGCATCGGTAGAGAGCGGTTGATGGAGCCGTGTCATTGTAGGAGAGGGTATTTGGAGGCATTTTATTAGAACACGAGTCCACAAAATGTATTGTCCTCTTCGTCTTAATCGTTGTAAGTGCTACATTCACATCCTTCAGGCCATGTACTTATCATGCCTCGGATCGCACTTGGCCATCATCGATGACTGCTCAGTATTGGTCATCTCTGCCATAGAGCTGCTCTTCGTAGAGATCATGAGTGCATATGATGACAGCATGAAATGGACTCTCGGATATGGAACCAGGTTTGTGTTGAGATATCGAGCTCCACTCGTGATATGCCAGGGTGACCATTGTGCATTTATGTCACCAACTTGTTAGTTGCAGATGTGGTTGGTACACCGCCCATGAATAATAGCTGGATGATAGCTATCCTTATGTACTCTAGTTCATGGCTCAGTTAGTATGCCACCTTAGTTAGCTGAGTTTGGTTTGAGACCCACATATAGGGTTCTCCTATTTCTTTGTACTAGAGTTCTTTTTGCTTTCACAACTAAGAAGAGGAAAACTATTTTTAGCCTCCACCTTTGTGTGTATTCCCCCATTGTGTATGTGAGAAAGCTACAAGTGAGACTCCTTCCTTCTCTCCCACTATCTTCACATGGTATCAGAGCTTGGTTCATGGTAAGGAGCTCAAGAAAGCAAACCAAGTTCGCGGTGTCCTGGTAAGAGGACCAGTGTTGCATTCCTTTCTCGAGTTTGGGAGCAAATCTCTGCAGGTAGCATAGCCGGAAAGTGCAAGAGTGCATTGTCTCAGATTGAGACGCCCTTTGTGGTGTGGCGAGAGGGAAATATATACTACGGGTAGAAGCGAGGCCCTCGGTGACTTTATTTTTCTGATTCGAGGCCATTTCGGGGCCCGTTTTGGAGGCGGAAGTTCTTCGCAAGCACTGAGAAAAAGGCCCTATTTTTGCTATGCGACCACTGCTCTGCAGGTCGGTGAAAAGTTGCCACAGAAATTGCATCGTATGCCTGCGCACAAAGATACTGGGAGTTACAGAATCATCCTTACTGCCTGTTGATGCAAAATCATCACTAGGAAGTGACTGTGTGGTCAAATACCACTTTCGTGAGTTTTGCAAATTTGCCCGTGTAAGGCAGAAGCTATGTTTTTTGCAGTGACATAATATTTTGCAGTGTTCTGTCATGGCCTCTGATTCTCTTTCACAGATTGTCACTAAAAAGCTTGACAAGAACAACTTCCAAGCATGGAAGTTTAGAATGACGAATTTCCTTATGGGAAAAGGCTATTGGGAGTTCATTATAGGAAATGAAGAAGAACCAGTTCTTCCTAATGTTCCCAATCAATAGGAAATGCAAGCATTTAAAGGATGGCATGAGAGAGCCAAAAAAGTTATGTACTCGCTGTCTATCAGTATTTCAGATTCTATGATTGTGCATATTCAGGATGCAAGTACGCCAAAGGAGGCATGGGATACTTTGGCAAAAATGTACAGCACAAATATGCAAGCCAGGAAAATGCAGCTCAAGCAGGAGTTGCACAATCTGCAGAGAGAAAATATGAGCATCAATGACTACCACATGAAGGTGAAGAAAATTGTAGATGCACTTGCTTCCATTGGGTCACCAGTGGAAGATGATGATCTAGTTTCTGTGACCTTGGATGGTCTAGGAAAGGATTATGCACAGTTCCGGACATCCATTGCCATCCGTGAAAAATTTCCTGATTTTGAGGAGTTGTTTGCTTTTCTGATTTCTGAAGAGCAGAGAAATGGTGGTGCATCTTCTTCAGGAGGAACTTCAAAAGAAACTGTCTTCTACTCAAATGTTGGAAGAGGTAGAGGCAGAGGTAGAGGAGGCCAATTTGGCGGCCGTGGTAGAAATCAAAATATGCAACAAACTTAAGAAAACCAATCCCTAGACATGTTCAAGAGAGTAAGAAGCCATTGGAATTAATCCACTCTAATGTATGGACTACTAAAGCTACATCTATTGGAGGTTGTCATTATTTTGTCACTTTTATTGATGACTACAGCAGAAAAGTTTGGGTGCATTTTATGAAAAAGAAAAGTGAAGAGTTTGGGCATTTCAAAGCTTTTAAAGCTATGGTTGAAAAAGAAACAGGCCTGCAAATAAAATGCCTAAGGTCAGATGGAGGGGGAGAGTACCTCTCAAATGAGTTTGCAAGGTTCCTGCAGGAGCATGGCATAAAGCAGCAATATTCATGCAGTCATACCCCACAGCAAAATGGACTTGTAGAAAGGAAAAACAGGCATATTGGAGAGGTATCTCCGGCCATGCTAAATGAAAAAGACCTACCAGATTTTATTATTGGGCTGAAGCAGTAGTTAACATAACGAACAGGACTCCCATTGCAGCAATACATGGCATGACACCATAGGAGATGTATACTGGTAGGAAACCAGATATTTCTCATTTGAAAATTTTTGGTTGCATTGCCTATGTTCATGTGCCAGATGAGTTGAGGTCCAAGTTGGATCCAAAAGCTGAGAAGTGCATCTTTATTGGTTATTATCTGCAGCAGAAAGGGTATAGATGCTATAACCCTTCTACTCGTAAGTTTACAATGATTAGAGATGTTGTTTTTTATGAGATGAGCAACTGGTATAAACCAGTAAATGTGATTGATGATGTAGATGCACAAAATGGTAATGCTGTGCACAGAATTCACAGCAGCAATCACAAAATATTAGTGGACCTACAGTGCCCTCTAGCAGTGGTTCACATACTTCGCCATGGATAGGCAGACTGAGATCAGGAGAATCTCCTCAAAGCAATGCAGATAGTGGTATGCAGGTATCACGAAAAGGAAAAGAGAAGGTAGATCAGCCCATGTTTGATGTGAATGCAGGTCACTCTTATGTGGATGGTGAATCCAGTAGCTCAGAACAGCAGAGCATTAATGATGAGTTGGGTATTCCTTCTGTTGTTACACCTAGAGTAAGGAAGACAAGGGATGTTTTGAGAGCACTTGGAAGTGAGCCTATTTTGCGCAGGTCTACCAGAGTTAGGTATCCTATGGATAGGCTGAAATATGATGGATTTACAGCCATTCACTATGCCTATATGGTCAAAGTGATACAGGAACCAGAACCCACTTCTTTTGAGCAAGCCATGGGAAAAGAAAAATGGGAGAAAGCCATGGATGAAGAACTGGATGCCTTGGAAGCAAATGCTACATGGGAATTGGTGCCTTTGCCTAAAGACAAGAATGCAATTGGCTGTAAGTGGGTTTATAAGGTGAAGCACAATGTAGATGGCTCTGTGAATAGATACAAGGAAAGATTAGTTTTCAAGGGGTATGCACAGACATATGGCATTGATTATGAAGAAACATTCAGTCCGGTTGCAAGGATGGTAGCCATAAGAGCAGTCATTGCTATGGCTGCATCAAAGGGATGGTCTTTACATCAGATGGATGTAAAGAATGCCTTCTTGCATGGTGATTTGCAAGAAGAGCTCTTTATGGAGCAGCCACTAGGTTATGTTCATGATATTCATCCTAAGTTTGTTTGTAGGTTGAAGAAAGCCTTGTATGGCTTGAAGCAAGCACCTAGAGCATGGTCTGACAAGATAGGACAATATCTTGTCACTATTGGCTTTCAGATTTCCAAGGCAGATTTCTCACTTTATGTGAGAAAAACAGAGAAAGGTATTATGCTGCTTGTCATTTATGTTGATGATTTGATCATCACAGGTGATAGTGATGAAGATATCCTTCATGTGAAAATGCTATTGAAGCAAAAATTTGAGATGAAGGATTTGGGAGAGCTGCATTATTTCTTGGGCATTGAGGTGATTAGATCACCAAGTGGGATACAGCTCTTGCAGAGGCAGTATGGATTAGACATGCTATCCAAATATGGGATGACATGCTGTAAGCCTATTTCAGTTCCTTTGGAGCAGAATGTGAAGCTGAGCGCAGATGCAGGTGAGCTTCTGGAAGACCCTACTATGTACAGGCGCATAGTAGGAAGTTTGATTTATATGACTATTACCAGGCCAAATTTGAGCTATGTTGTTGGATTGGTAAGTCAGTTTATGCAGGCTCCAAATACTCAGGTATGTGAAGTCCACATTGCAGTATAGACTATTTTATGAGGCTGGGGTTCAGATACAGTTGCGTGGATACATTGATGCTGATTGGGCTGTAGTATTTCTAATAGATGATCTACTAGTGGATATGTTTTCTCTTTTGGGAGTGCTGCAATTACTTGGAGCAACAAGAAACATCCTACAATTGCCTTGTCAAGTATAGAGGCTGAGTACAGGGGTGTAGTAATGGCTGCATGTGAGGTAGCTTGGTTGCATAAGCTACTTTATGATATGCATCAGTCTACAGATGGGCCAGTTGTCATTTATTGTGACAACATGAGCAGTATACACTTGGCAAATAACCCAGTCTATCATGCTAGAACAAAGCACATTGAGGTACATTATCACTATGTGCGGGAGAAGGTTTTACTAGGTCTTATTGATCTAGTTTATGTCAGCACAGACAATCAGGTAGCTGACATATTCATGAAGGCATTGGGCGCACAGAAGCTACGCAAGTTCAGAGACCTGCATGGTATGCAAAAATTGGGATTGAGCTCGAGGGGGAGTGTTGAGATATCGAGCTCCACTCGTGATATGCCAAGGTGACCGTTGTGCATTTATGTCACTGACTTGTTAGGCGCTGCAGATGCAGTTGGTACACTGCCCATGAATAATAGCTGGATGACAGCTATCCTTATGTACTCTAGTTCGTGGCTCAGTTAGTATGCCACCTTAGTTAGCTGAGCTTGTTTTGAGACCCACATATAGGGTTCTTCTATTTCTTTGTACTAGAGTTCTTTTGGCTTTCACAACTAAGAAGCGGAAAACTATTTTCAGCCTCCACCTTTGTGTGTATTCCCACATTGTGTATGTGAGAAAGCCGCAAGTGAGACTCCTTCCTTCTCTCCCACTATCTTTACAGTTTGTCTGGAACTCCATCACATCCACGTTCAAGGCACTGTCGAATCGAAGGAAGCCAATCAGTAGAGTTCTTTGTAGAGCCATGGAAGTCGCAGGGGAGCTTAAGGTGATCGTTTGCACGTTGCCCAGTTGCTCTGAAGCTTGAAGCTTGAAGGTCTGGAGCATTCTTCATAGATGGCAGTTCCTAGCATGCAGTTGAGCTTTTAGTTGATGGCATCATTTCATTTGGAGAGGCTTGGAGGCCCGTGGCTGTGGGTTGGAGTCGGCTACCTTGGAGAAGTGTCGACTAGCAAGTGAGGTAGAGCTATCGTAGGGGAGTTTGGACATCGAGAGCAGCTGAGCTATGGTCTATTGGAGGCGACCTCATTGACGGGAGGCTTTACTAGCTGCTGAATATCGAGCGTAGATCAAAGCCTTGCTATGTGGTCAGATGCTTTTGCATTGGTGGAGTAGCCTAATGGTCATTGGAGCAAGCATTGGCCTGTGGGCTACTGTAGAGAAGCGTTTGGAGCCTTTGGAATCAGTGAGTTGCCTTTGAGAGAAGCTACTGTGGCCGAGTTGCAAGAGGCTTGCAAGTGATGCGAGTAGAAGCTGCCGGTGCTATAGATAGTCGCTTTGATGTAGATACAGCTCTACTTGCTTGGAACTACTTTAGTGATTCTTGTAGTTAATCCTAAAACCAAGAAAAATGTGTTTCCTTATGCAATATGCACGATCAACAGAAGGGGTTTAATATTTCTATAGAGTTAACAAAAGTATACATACAAAAGGTTTTTTTAAATTCAAAATGTGGAAATTTTTATACATAAGGGATACTTTAATCATCTCAAAATTTATAGAAGGGGTGTATATAGGTTATAAAAATTTGTAGATAGGTTTTTTTTTTAAATGCCCCTTTATCACACATACTATATGGGATTTCATGTAGTGGCCCCCTTGGGGACATGTGTCAAGCTCTGTGGTGTTCAGAACAGCATGTTTTGATAGATTGCATCTAGTTATTACGCTAGCAAGAGTGTGAGTTTGTCGGAAATCCAAAATATCACCCACTAATGCGTCACACCGTGGTCCCGAAATTGCCCTAAAAATATTTCCATGATTGCCTACACCCGATCGTGCATCGACCCCTACATTCTTGGCTTGTCCTCCATTTACACATATATGCAAGCACAGAGTAACCATTTGGTAACTTAGCCTTTCGCCTTCAATATTTTGTTTCTTGCTCATTGTCTCTTGCTTGCTGCACGTTTTATACTTCCACATTCAAATTAAACTTCATTCCACATTCAAATCTTCTTGACCTACTTTGTTTTCCCACATGGAGTTCGTTACATGTATAAATGTTTTATCTTGTATCACACACATTTGAACGCATACCAACTAGTTAACATATCTATAGGCAAAACGTTTTACTAAAAAACACCTCCAATTATTACTTAGGATCTCTCAGTGTATGTATCCAGGAAAGCAATAACAAAGAGAAAAACCTATTGAGCAATACTATCACTATTGTAGAAAGTGACATTGATGAGGAATGTCTAGAAAAACAAATCACACATATCCATCCCTTTTAGGTAGGAACTTTTTATTGATTAGAAACTCTTAAAATGATTGCCATGAAATTAATTTGTTTGTTTTTAATCATCACTATACAATGTTTCTTAGTCAAGGTATTTAGTGATGCTAATAGAATCTATTAATAAATGAATTCAAATTTGAAAATTTCCTCATATTAGATAAACACTTGTCATTTCCAACTCACCGTGGATCTTATGGAAGCCTTTCAATTTTTATAAAATTTATTTTTTCTTAATGCTATTTGACAACATTATGGTGGTCATGTCAATGATGCCATCATAACAAATTTGGCATTTCTTTTTTTATTTCCCGTGTATTCTTTGAAAATTGACTCTGAATAAGGGATATGAATAGTCATGCTGATGAACATCCTTTGCATGTGTATGTACATAGAAGATACACAAAAAGTGAAATGGGAGGAGCATCATTTGAATATGATCATGATTTGGTTTAGTCATGACAGTATATAGATTCTGTATGTTTGCACTCTTGCCATGATAGAAGGTTTGCAATGATGAACATAAATCATATATCTTAGAGTCAATTATATATAGATTATTTAAGTTCAAACATAGGAGTTGTCTATGAAGGAATTTACCCAATAACTTGACTTACATGTTATATATATAACCGAGGGAATTAAATATCTACTTATCCAATGTATTAGTTTATTTAAGGGGGGATTTTAACCTCATCCTCTAAGCATGTATACTTTTTAAAGGAGACTACTAGAAAATTTGGATACAATGGTACTCTAAATGCGTGTTGTAATACATTGTGTTTTGACCATCCTATGGTTTATTTACAACTTACATCAAAAGTTATTGGTTACAAATCGTAATGAGCATGCCCCCTACTCAACATTGCAACTTAGCAACATTGATTGCATTCTACATAAGTAACTTGTCAAAAGCTTTGCCATTCACTTGCTTAAATAATATACTTTCATGTTAAGGCTACTTTAAAACAACATTCAAAATAAAGTATGTAGGGAGAATCACGAGGAGTTTTTCTCAATGCTCAAGCTTACTTTGACAATATTTTGAAAAAAAGTGATCTTCTCGTGATCTTAAAAGAGCGCCTAAGGACTAGAAGCCTAGGATGAACATGCATATGAAGTTGTGCGCCAGTAATAGTTAAAACCATATAGCATCAACACTAGCCCTTGTAACCAATGTGAATCAAAGAGCACGTTCTTGAAATACGAAGAACAAATTTACAAGAAAGATTGGTGCTTCGGAATCCGGATTCATGTAAAGGGTCAATAAAGAGAAAAATGTATAGAACTTGTACAGTGAACATTTTCATCGAACAACTTCAAGTTCAAAGAATCTGTTCTCGGGTTTCAAGCTAATGGGATAGTTGTAGCTTCTTGATCGCTAGGTACTTCATTGAGAAGGACTGAACAGCTGAGGACCTGTACTCAACATATTAAAACTAGTTAGACATAGGATACAATGTTTAGAAAGCTCCGGGCTTGTGCAACTTTAATCGTACCGCCGTCACCCTCAGAAGAGCCGTGATCGGGATAATACAAAACGGGTTGACAACTTTACACCTCTGACCTCTGGACAAAACAAGCGGTCGAATTTTAATATTTTGGTATAACAGTTGCACCCGAGTATATATACTTGCTGTCCAGTTTTTTGCACGGGGAGACTTCCGGGCCGTCTACAGTTCCTTACAAAATTGGATGTACAGACTACAGCTATAAAACACAAATCAAAGATTTGAAAATGTGGGAAATAGCGGCATGTCACCACTCGGAATGAAGGCCTATTGGTCGGCACGAATAAGGAAGTTTGTCGTAGACAGATAGCTCGCTACAAACCTGAACGGGTGGTATGACGGTGATTGCTTGGGTACAATGGTCGAATTGCAGAGACGTAAATCATGCATGCAGCCCAAAGTTAAAGTCTAGTTAAAAACGAAAGGCTGGCATTCCGTGGACGTTTTGATAAAGCGTTTGCCGTCCTCGCGATGCATAAAGCCCCTATTAATAAAGCAATTTTCAGATTCTGTCTGCCGTTGCCACTTGACGAAGCTATCTGAGCAGCGCACTAGTACTGATAAAATAGTACTTGGAGGTGCACTGATTCTCATCGGTGATGAGAGCAAGCTCTCACCACAGATTCGGAGTGCAACCAGACAGGCAAGAGGTGACGAACTGATCAAGGGATGAGGGCGATTGATGAGAAAGGTGCGTCGGGATTTGTGTGTAACAAGAGGCTGCATTTCGCTGCATTTCAAAACGAGAAGCAAAAGAGATAGAGAAAGAGCAGACTGGTACCTGAGTGGAAGCTAAGGAAATGAGGGAGAGAAATTTGCTTTTGCAGCATAGCTCACTGAAGAAGAGGGGGTCGGGGGCAACAAACGTTCTCTTACCCACCATTTAAAAAAAACAAAGCGATATATCAGGAGAAAGTATAGTTAGCTCGGGACAAAAGCTTGCATTTTGGAGAGCTCATACATCTCATTTCCCTGTAAAGAAGCTCTCATCTCTCTGTCTGTCAGAATCTCGTATAATAAGTTGGATAGCAAGGGCTAAACTAAAGTTGAAAACTTTTTGTTCAATTTGGCAAAGGGCCACTAACGTCCGGAATGTGCGGTCATGCATACAGCAAGGTGACAAAGGCTGATACTGCCTGTAGCCTCAGAGAAAAAACAGCGCCAAAAAAAAATACGTTTTACGCGCAAAATTTACCTTAGTTTCTTCGACCCTTTTCACCTCACGGTCCCATCATCCATGCAAGCTCGCATGCTCCTCTCTTTGTCCTTCGTTTCGGCTTCTTTTGGAGTTGAAAGATGCTATTTGAGCTTCTTTGGCTGGCCTTGCAAGGTAGAGTAGCGAATGGTCCGTCGTGGGTGACAATTGGATAGCGAATGCTCTGTCCACGGGTGACAATTGATTGTGCAACACTGCTCGAATTGGGCTCATACAAATGTTGCGCATGTGCACACGTAGATGTACTAGATGTACGTGATCAATCTTTATTCATGTGGGTAAATACACCGAGCCAGCCTCAGCTTGAATCGACATTTGTACATGATGTCGAGCTAAGGTTTTGGAGGTCATTCCAGCATGAGATACGTGTTATATTTGCGTGACTCTAAAGCGAAGCTTGGAGAATCGAGAGGGAATGACTTGGGATCGGGGACCTGCGATGACGTGGTGGTACAGGCATGGCCGCATGGGCGTGCTGCGTCGTGTCTAAAGGGAATGAGGAGACGTCGGGAGTGATAGCGCACAGCGTGGGGCAGTGGGACGATGGGTGATGGAAGCTGTTATACAGAATCTGGAGCAATTAATAGAAAACATTCTTGAACATGAAAAGCAGGGCGGAGGGACGAGAAGAGGGTCGAGGGATGATCTGGAATTGAATGCAGGGAGCGCAAAAACATTCTCGGGAGGGGCAAGGAATATCTGGGGGCGATGGAGCCGGAGGGGGGTGTCGGGGTGATGCGAGAGGAGGTCCTGTGAGGCGATGAGGCCGATGCAGAAAAGAGAAAAGGATTCAAATGATCTGGGCAAATCAGGCAGGAGAACAGTAGAAGACACATTGCAGACGATGAAGAAGAGGAAGACAAGATGATTGGGCTACGTTCATGCATGCATGCATCAATCCTTCCCAGTACACCGCCGATCAGAGCCTCGCACATGCGTCTGCCTTATTTTCGTCAGCCTTCACACCCTGTCCGTTGCACTGCAGCATCCTCCCTTCTTCCCCTCCATGTGCAAATCTCCCTCGTCCTCTCCCCTCTCTATTATCACTGCTCAATGCTCTCCCCTTCACCCTCCTCCTCCTCCTCCTCCTCCTCTTCACCGCCTTCTTCTTCATCTTTGACCCCCTACACCTCTCACTCCTTCTGCCCCCCCCCTCCCCTCCTCCTCCTTCCACCTCACTCCCATCCCCTTTCTCCTCCTGCTTGATCCCACCTCGTCCCCCCTCCCCTCCCCTCCCCTCCCCCCACCTCATATTCTCCTGGGTCCACCTCTGCCCCTTGCCCTCTCCCCTCCTCCATAGCCTCCCTGCCCCCTTGTACAGCTCACCCTTTATATTGGCTTTCACTTCTTTCATCGCCCACCTCCCTTATGCACTCCCTTTTACTCTCTGTAGTTTCTCTCACCCCCGGTGACACGAGATGGGTAGAGCTCCTCTTGAATCGCGCTTCAATCCTTTCATGATCGGCCCACCTTAACTGCAAAATCCCAGATGACTGTTAGGTACTGTAGTAGGCCAATCTAATGCTTCGCTTTATCCTCAGCTCAGTTCTATTTCTTCAAACTAACTCGGCTGACAGCTTGAATTTTGGAGTCTACACAAGTCATTCGTAGTTCTTAAGATGTTATGTGCTTATTACTGGCCTGTGTTATGCGCATTCCTACGTGATAACTACGCACCGTTGAAAGTTGAGGAAAGCAAACGCAAAGAAAGACTTCAACTTCGGTGTTTTGCAGTAGTTAGACAAATTGAAGAGCCAAGTCGTACTGTTCCTTAATTTGTAATATGCGAATTGTACTCATGGAAACGTGCATTGTGTGTCCAGGTGCCAGTAGCTTTACAATCAGCTTGAGCAAATCAAGAGACGCCCTTACCAGCGTCGACAGTTGTGATGGGAAATATGCTGTTCGAAGTTCTGAACTCTCAAGTTCTTGGTGCAACTCAGAGCTACTCCTTTCAAGACGACCTGAATTTTGCTGAAGCTTTCTCCTACTATCCCGAGAGAGCTTCAAACATGACAATGATTCATATGCTAGAGGGGGTGCCAACCATGGCCCGCGAAGACGATGAGGCTTTGGACGCCCTGTATTCCAAGTGGCCAATAATTCAGGAACCGAAGATCCAGGAAACCATCCCGGTACGTAAAGACCAAGAACCCGCGGCCAAGCTTCGCAAGGATCATTTCAATGAGCATTGTCGGCCTAATTCTCCTGAACATCTGCAAACATTTGCAAGTCCTACAGCAGGGCGAGAAATTCCTTCTGAACACCCATCTACATCCCAGAATTCCGAACCATCGAGCGCTCTCTTATCTGGTGAAAATCACACCGAGACGCCAAACGAAGTTCCGTCTCTGGAGTCCAGCCACGGTACTACAAGCTGCACGACCCGACGCCCCGTGTCCTCAGACTCGAAGAAAGCTGCTCCACAGGCGAAAAGCACGGTTTCAGTAGATTCTCCCTCAATTGCAAAAGAATTGCCATATTGTGAGCAGCAGCCTAAATCAGAAGGTGAAAGGGCAGCTAATCCAGAAAGAAAGAAGAGGAAACGTACGAGGACGTGCAAGAACAGTCAAGAAGTGGAAAGTCAGCGGATGACACACATCGCGGTGGAACGAAACCGACGCAAACAGATGAACGAGCATATTAGTGTGCTTCGCTCGTTGATGCCGGGCTCTTTCATTCAAAGGGTAAGCCAACTCGTCCATATTAACAGCTGTCGTAGAGAACTTCGACATTGGAATGGTTCCTTCTTCAACAGAGTAATTGGTTTGAGTGCGTTTGCGTACGATTGCGAGTCTCCCCTCTTCCCATATATATATGACTTCACGACACAATGCACATGCACTCGTGCACGTGCGCATGTGCACACCTGCCCACATGTGTGTGTGAGAGATATCTCCAACTTTACAACATGTGCATGCGCAGTCGTGCGTGCGTGCGTGCGTGCGTGTGTGTGTCCCTTGTCTTTGTGTGTTTTCACCAATGCGTGTGCAAGTGTGTGTGTGCATGGGTGTGTGTGTGTGTGAGTGAGGTCCAACCTAAGATGCGCATGTGCGCGCACACACACACACCCCACACACACACTTTTTAAAGTTTCTATATTTGGCTTCGTGCTATGCCCATACTTTGATGAACCCTCTCCCTTCCTGTCTTATTACCCCCCATTTCTTCTTTTTCACTCCTCTTATAAGCAAAACTAGTCTAGTCGATTCCTTGACCTTTTGGACTGTTTTGCATACAACTCTTATTTCAAATCCAAATGCATTGTTTACATGTCATTACACAGGGGGACCAAGCATCCATCATTGGAGGAGCCATAGAATTTGTGAAAGAGCTAGAACAAGTTTTGCACTCTTTACAATTACAGAAGAAAAGAAGAGATTGTGGTGAGGCATTTAGTCCACCACTAGGAAGCATCTTGGGTGATTTGATTCTAAGTACACCATTTGCTTTAAGCCCTTATGAGCCAGCAAAGGAATTGTTCGCAGAGTCAAACTCATCAATGGCAAATGTGGAGGTGAAGATGGTTGGATCCTCTGCTATCGTGAAGGTGTTGGCCCAAAAGAGACCACAACAACTCTTACATACCTTAGCAGCAATAGATAGCCTTTACTTGACAATCATGCACCTCAATGTCACCACTATTGAGCACACAGTGCTGTATTCATTCAACATTAAGGTAATTGTTTACATTCTTTGATTTCAAATTTCAATGAATTGATACAATAATGTATAATTCCTTTTAGATTGATTCATGTTCTTTTTCATCTCAAAATGCTTTATAAAGAAAACTCATCAACTTGTGCAATATGAGTATGTTATTGCTTACTAATACATCCTTTGATTACATTTGGTATAGGTGGAAGCTGAATGCCAACTTCATTCAGTAAGTGAACTTGCTGTATCAATTCAACAAATCTTTAGCATGTTTACCACATCCACAAAGTAGATATCCATGAGCTGAACATATAGAATCTCAAGGAATTAATGAAAGGGGATTTTTGGAGAGGACTAAATTTGGACTCTTTTTTAATCACATATTCAATACACACAACATTTTAAACATTAGCAATGCATGGCATGCGGCATGATATATAGATGATGATTGTATGCATCAAAGAAATCATATCTAGTAACCTTAGCAAAAGAAGATGCAACTAGGACTTTCATATTTTCATCATTCAAGATTGTATAGCCTTTGAAGCATTTCTTATTTTCCACAGAATAGTGAATAGTTACTTATTTGGCAAAACTTTTGTGAAAATATTAGTTTATAGAAAGAATAATGTAAGATCTCTATGTATTTCTTTCATGCTCAGGGCATTGTGAGCCAATTATTTAATTGTAAATATATTAAATTTTGGCGAGCATATACTATACACATTCTAGTTTGCTTGGTTTATACACTCATTTGGACAAAATGAAGGGCATCAATATTAGCATATAAAGAAAACTTCAATAGGCATGTAAGCATTAACGTGAAGGTCAATATTTGTGTCAATAATGTGGGATTGAAATTTAGCATGGTCTGCAGAGTTTTCCTAATTGGTTCTTGTATTTATTCTAATTATACCTTAGGCTATATTACTGGGATACATCTAAGGTGGTAAGTATACATTTCAAAGTAAAAAAGTATGTCTGTTTTTGTTAAAGTATGAACCACATAACAAGGCAAAGCAACTATAGATGCGCTTGATAGATGCACAAAATAGCGGATGCATATATAGGCGCTGCTAGAATAGTGAAAATACAAGTGCGTCTATTTGCGCGTCTATTAGTGCATTTGCACTGTGAATTAGATGCGGATTTAGATGCAAAACAGAGAACACAGAAAGTAATATGTTGGTGAAGGCTGATAAATGTACATCACTCCTTTCCAAACATTGCCCATGATTACCAAAACACATAATTTTAGCAAAAATATCAATGCTTTTAGGCAAACCCACATATACAAAAATTAAGTGAGGTGAGGAGAATGAGACAATATGTAAAATAGTTTTGCCAATATCAATGATGGGCTACGGTTCAATCTCATCCTCAATGAGATCAACCCTTGCCAAACTATCTACTTCAAAATCCAAACCAATGTTGAGATCTACAAATACATTCAGCCCATTACTACTTGTGCTACTCATGTGGTCATCGAAATCAGCATCACCAATCGTAGGCTCGTCCTCAGGGGTAATGACCTTAATATCTGTATCTCCTATCTCATGATCATCCTCCTTTCTTGTATCATGGTTATCATCACCTCCATGGCCATGATCATCCTCCATACGCTCCATATTAGTAAATGTACTATACATCACTTTGGAATGTGGCGTAATAGGTATGACATGCCATAAACTTTTATTATCCACCATTGGTTGATAGACAACCCAACTCAAACACAAATACAATCATGGTATTTTCCTTGCATCGAAGGTATCAAATATTTAAAAGTGAGTATTTTTATATGTATGTACAATACCTGTTCACATTGTTGCGGTAGTACTAGCGTGTCCTTCTTACTTTGCCAAAACTTTGTGGAGTAAATAGTTACAAAGCCACTTGCATGGCGTTTGATTGTTGCATTAGGGCCTCTTTCCACCACATCCTTAAACCACTTTACATCCAAAACATACACAAAGAAGCATCGAAAGTCAAGCTTAATAATATCTTGGATTATGCCACAATAATCATCCATGGCTCCATTGGCTGCCTCAAAGCTAGCAATGACGCCACAATCTTGTGTGCTTCTCTTATCATCAATCTGTTGTGTTTGAAAATGCTTGCCCTCACACCATATAGCATTGAACATAGTACACTATACCACGACAAAATCAATTAAATCTCGGGGGGGTCACTCATCATATGTAACCCTATCACGTGAGTTCAACAGAAGGATATTTTTTATTTGGGAAAAATTTACAGATTTGTATAGAAAAGGGTGACATTTTATTAATGAAAAATTTACAGATAAGGGATTTTAGAAATAGGCCTTGAACGCACGTGGTATAGAGGATTTATACATAGTGACCCCCCCGAGAATTAAATAAGCAATCTAAATTGTTGAAAGCTCCTAACTTATACATAACATTCTATATACCGACCTTGCTCATGCATCCCCTAGCATACTCCCATTCTTCCATTGTGATATGCATCCCCTCATCTCTCTCTGGTCTCTCCATTTCATCAAGTAGCCAATCCACATGAATACAGGCAATCTTTATTTCCATTCAATATAGCACACAATAGTTACAAACCCTTGCCAGCTCATGCCAAGTGGTGGAGGAGTCGTGGAACCATCCCAAATTCTCATCCAATCTCTTGCAGTGAGTGACTGTGGGGGGACTTCATTCCAAGGGGCAACATATCTAGGATGATCAGGTATTTAATGCGTCTGCCCGTGAGGCAACTAGCGAAGGACCACAAGCAGGACATGCATGGTAACCCGATGTAGTGAGACCTAAATAATAGATGCAATTAAGAGTTGAAGTTGGGTTTAGGGTGCCACATCGATTGCTTACTCATAATTAAAAGTGCAATGCTTATGTGAACACTCGCCATAGCTTGGGAAGTCATGCATCATCCACATCAAGACTGCTTTGTAGTTGAAGTCTCATGATAAGGGAGGCCTGCTCAATCATGCACCTCGATAAAGTATCTCTAGCTCATCAATCAAAGGCTCCAAATAAACATCAGGATTTTTTACTTTATGTTGCCGTGGAGTTAGAACGTGGAGTTAGAAGGGATAACATAACATGTCCTTTCTTCATCGCCATAGATTGTGGAAGATTATAATTCACCAATATCACTGGCCATACACTGTAAGAGGTGCTTTTGAGACCAAATGGTTTCACAATGTCCATACCCACTCCAAGTCTCAAGCTCCTAGGTTCTTCCTTGAAGCTTGGCCATGTGTCTTCAATATGCTTCCACCTAGGAGTGTTTGTGGGAGTTCTCCACTTGCCATCAGTTGATCAATGGGAGGAATGCCATGGCATGATCTTTGCAATGGATTTGCACTTGGACATATGTTGGATGCGAGGGATTATGTAAAAATGTTGCAAAACCTTATGAGGCACATCCAAAGTTTTGAGATCTGCTCTATATCTTGCCTCTCCACAAGTAGGACACTCTCTTGCATCCTTATGTGGTCCATGAGACAGAACGCAATTGTTGACGCATGCATGGATGCGCTTGTAATCTAATCCTCCAAAAGAGGTCACATGTTGCCTTGCCAGATCTCTTGAGGTCGGTAATTTATTCTCTCTTGGAAGCATTTTACATAATAGCCTACATGTGAAGACCATAAATGAGAAAAAGCATTCGAGTAATTGACCCACTAGCATATAATTCACCATGTTTGCAAAATAGACTTTAAAGCTTACTTGAGTAATGCATTCAAACTTGCATTGCTCCATCCATAGATGGTCTACAAGTTTAGTAACTCAAGGGAGGCATGTAGAATAGAGAATGAGCACCCCTCAAACAGTGGAGTCGATGCTACAGTAAAAAGATCGTCTTGCTCCAGGCTATCATCCCTACCTTAGGATTGATGGACATATAAATCTTGCATCATATCATCAAACACCTCCTCCTCCATGGCCTTATGAGGTAATGGCGGAGGGATACTATCACCATCACCTCCTCCCACCTCATATCGCCGATGCTTCGCCTCCTCATGACGAGGATAGGGCAACATATGTGGGTGTAGCACTACATCCTGTATCAAATTAAAATGGGATCATAACTCAAACACACCCATAGGTACTTCAATAAATCTTAACTCTTTAACACTTACCATGTTTACGGTGGCATCCCATTCTCCATACTTTGAGACGCGATTGAGTGTAAATTCTACGTGCACGATACATGTTTCCTCGACATCGATCACACATACATTTGATTTTTGCTCCAACCACATTTCGTGATGGTGGATATGGAGGGATTCATCCTCAGTGGAGCTACTTGTTGAAGATGAAGACATCCTACAAATAAACAACCCAAAAAATTTGTTCTTGCATGAGTTGTAAATGTCAAAACTTTATGGAGCATCTAAAAGTGTGTCTAACACTGTGTCTGTACTGTGGAATGCATCTATAGGTGCGTTTAAGATGCATTAATAGATGCACAGACTGCGAACTAATTTTTGAACCTATTTTTAGCATGCTTGCTTTCCTTCACATACTTTTAGCATCGCGTGGCTTACTTTCCTATTAACAGACATAGCTCTGGGCATCCACACTTATCTCTAAGCACCCACACTCATCTCCAGGCTTACACAATCATCCCCAAGCACACAAGAGAAGAGGGTGAACAAGGAAGAGAAGAAAGAGAAGCAACTTTGAAGAAGGACAGGAAGCTTCCATACCTCTATCCAAAGTAAGTCTCTTGGTGGTTGATCTTCTTTGGAAGTTGCTCTCTTTGGATTCGTCCTTTGTCATATGCAGGGAAGGGATGTTTTTGGTACTAGTGTTGTTCTTTTTGGGGTCGGGCACATGTCCTTTTCAGTTTCTTTGAAAAAGGCGTCTATCGGAGCGCGTCTATAGATGCGTCTAATAGCGCATCTGACTTTTGGAAAAACGGACAGCCACACCTATAAACGCGCTGGTAGACATGTCTATAGATGCGGTACGATAGTCTTTCTTATGTGTTCTTCCCTTTCCCCTTCCCCTTCCCCTTCCCCTTCCCCTTCCTTTTCCTTCTCTTTCCCTTCCCCTTTCCCTTCCCCTTACCCTTCTAAGAAAGGGATTGCATGAATGATGGAAATAAATGATTGCATGAATGATGGAAAGGGATTGCATAAATAAAGAAAGGGATTGCATGAATGATGGAAATGGATTGCGTGAATGAAGAAAGGGATTGCATGAATGAAGAAAGGGATTGCATGAATGAGGAAATAAGGGATTGCATTCTCTTTTTCTCTCCTTTCTCCTCTCTTTTCTTCTCTTTTCTCCCCTCTTTTTCTCTCTTATCTCCTTTCTTTTTTCTCCTCTCTTTTCTTCTCTTTTCGTCTCTTTTCTCATCTCTTTCCTTTTCTCTTTTTCTCTCTTTTTCTCCCCTCTTTTCTCATCTCTTTCCTTCTCTCTTTTTCTCTCTTTTATCCCCACTTTTTCTCTTTTCACTTTCTCTCTTTTTCTCTCTCATCTCCTCTCTTTTTCTCTCTTATCTCCTCTCTTTTTCTCTACTTGTTCTCCTCTCTTTTCTCCTCTCTTTTTCTCTCTTTTTCTCCTCTCTTTTGTTCTCCTTTCTCCTCTTTTTTCTTCTCTTTTCTCCTCTCTTTTCCTCTCTTATCTCCTTTCTTTTTTCACTTCTCTTTTCCTCTCTTTTCATCTCATTCCTTCTCTCTTTTTCCCCACGTGAAGCTTCAATAGCCTGACATTGAGCAAGCAGAAACAGACTTCTGTCACTCTAATTCAAAGAATGTAGGAGTGTGTAAATTCTTGCTCAATGTCAGGCTATCACTCTATTTTTTCTTTTGCATCTCGGCATGCTCGATGGTAATCTTATTCTTTTCTTTTCTTCAGTTCATCATGTGGCCAGGAAGCTCTTCAGCCTCACCTGATCTTCGAGATGCCATCTTTCAGGAGTTATATAACATTTTGGGGCACCCTCCCACTCCTAGGGAGTTATACACATACATGACAGGTACTACAAACACCCCCCAGGAGTCGACAGTATAGACTCCAAACCACCCCAACCCCACACCAACTGAGATTACCCCAGTGGAGTCAAGACAACCCAACTGGCTACAGAGCCGAGCCCCTTCTCCCCTTTGTGGTCAGGAGGTCCTTCTACCTCACAGAGTCGCCGGCGTACTCTCGTGCCATCGAGAGTCACTTCTTTAGCTACGAGGGGCCAGCATACTCTCGTGCAGTCGAGAGTTGCCCCTTCAGCTATGAGTAGCCAACATACTAGCTCGACACGATAGGGAAGCAGGTGTAGTAGCAGGGGGAGCAAAACATAGTAGAAGAATGGTACAATGCATATCAATTCACAAATGAGAAAATGCTTCTTGATTACACACAGCTATCAAGGGGCTTCAATATTAATGCTTACTCTCTACCTATTATAGCAACACATCAACTCACTCACAAATTCTTCAATTCACTTTGCAAGTTGTACTTGGCTCAACTCCTTTGTAGCTATGACTCCCTGAGTTTGCTCCAATACATACCTTACAAGTTGTACTTGGCTCAACTTCCTTGTAGTTATGACTCTCTGAGTTTTCTCCAATACACACTACATGAGTGATTTCATTCGACAAAGTGCTAAATTTTGTTGTGCAGCAAAGTTCTTCAACTCCAAGATAATTTAACTTTGAGCTTGCAGCCCTTTGAGTTCGTGGGGCTTCAACCCTACTCAGTCATTAGGAAAAAAGGGAGCTCATTTTGGGGCCCTATAAGAAATGCGCTATTTTCTCTTTTATCTCTTTTCTAAAATGTGGCAAAAGTAATAAAATATGGATATCTATCAGTTTAGGACCATAGGTGTGTCAGTCTAGGGAGGAATTAAAAAGTCCTTTCAAATAATTGAGAAGACGTTGCATTAAACTCTCCATATAGATTCTCTCTCCATATAGATCCTGCATCTCTTTCGATGGCGGCCTCTCATAAAGAACCCATCACATTCGTTTATTTTCAAATATTTGAATGGTTATCGCGAAAGATTAAATGATTTTTATAAAAAGCAGACAAGATGAAGAACCAACCCTCACGAAATGGTTGCATGCAACGGTCATGCTGTTGAAGAAGAAGCTCAAAAGAAGCGACTACACTATTTACATATTGATCTAGAAGAAAAATATGCACCGCTACAGAAAAGAGGAAAGGTTCCACTTGTGAATGTTGAGCAAAAGGAAAACATGAGAAGAGAAAGCTCCCAATATATTGACTTATGGTGCAATAGACAGATTTACCCAAAATGTCCATTGAGAAATTCGAGCCCTCCATTTTCTAATCCGACAACGCTATTGAGGTTTGTGGGTGATGGGAACAATGGAAAGTATGGATACATTTCGACTCAATATTCAACTGTGGAAATGTACAAGACATTGTATGTCCAAGAAAGAACGGAGAAGGACCAAGAAATGTCGATAAATTTAGACTTGAAAGAGCAGCTACAAAGGGAAATCGAAGAGCATTCAAAGACAAAGAATGAGCTAAGGAGAGCAAGAATGAAGAGAACTATTCTTGGAGAGAGACAATGAAGCAAGAGAATTAGAAATATTACGGAGTTGAAAGCTGGCATTGGAGGATGTAAGCAGAGAGTACAAAAAGCAAGGTAAGAGTACATCTTGTTTAGCCATTGTATTTGTATGTATGTGTCTGTCTTGCAAGAAAATCTATAATATTGCAAAGTTCACTTGTTGCAGGGAAATTTTAGGACCTAAGAAAGAAAACATTGATCCTAATTTAATTCCTGTCAAACAAATGAACGGTTTAATCTCCACTATTGTTGCAAAGAACATCATGGAGGAAAAGAAGTTTAAGAAGGTAAAACGTGAAGTGCTTGAAGACTTTGTATTGATGTCACGAAAATTCAAGAGGCTCTTGATGTGAGTAGAAAGGGATATGCTTCAATATTTAGAGTTGTATCATTAACATTAAAAGATCAACGGATAAAACGTGTGTTGTTACCAACACCAGCACAAGTGTGGAAGGAATGAGGTCATCTCAACCAAGAAATTGATAAGTTTATTGGACAGTACTTTCATATCGAAAGTGTATGAAAGTGAAAAGGGAAGCACTACAAATAATTCTTGGAATAATATTTTTGTAGATCTTGAACAATTGCAGAGACTTATGGTTGAGTTCTACAGTATCACATTTGAAGAATGTAAAGGAGTTTTGAAGTTTGTTATGAAGCTCAATGAGCATGAAATTGTCAAGGAAAAAAAGATAGAGAGAGTTTATATTACTTGGATGAATCGAGCACTTGATCAATTGATCACAAAGTCCAGCTCAAAGTACTTTCGTGTCCAATCAGAAAAGCACGTATGGTGGTTGGGCACATTTGAGGTATGTAAACTATCGCCTTCTAAATTAGTCTTTGATCGAAATCTTTGATCGAAATGTAATGAATTTTATATCATATATCGCAAACTTATGGTTTTAAATTATAGGTCAAGACTAAGGACCATGTAGTACTTTATTAGGTATTTCATCAAATAGATATACCATCAATTATCAAGAGTCAAGTCCAAGGATGCCATCTTCATGTTCCAGGGAAGGGTGATTTTCAAATTGAATGGCATATAGCAGGTGACCTAAAGTGAAGTGTATGTTCAATATAAGCAAAGGGGGCAACTCAAAATCTCCTTGCTTGTACTACAATGAACCAACGCATGTCCTAGATTCTAAATGGTGGAAAAGAGCACCCAACAGAGATAAAGTAGATAAAAATTCCAAAGCAGTTCTTGAGATCCCATTATGCAATGTTCACATTTGTACATTGCATGCATTATGTAAGATCATTGAGAAACTTGTTTTCCTATATATTGGATTTTCATGGAAACTTCACCCTGAGAGCAGAAGAAAAGAGGCACTACAATTGTTAGATGCAGTGCTATCAGAAATTGGTCTCCATGGAGGAGATGTACATATTACAAAGGATCTGTAAAAATCTACGAATGGAAAAGAGATGTTCCTATCAAGCCATCTATTGGTGGAGTAAAGGCTAGAAGATTTCTATCTCATCCAGAGAAAAAATAAAAGGCAGTAAAACAACCTACGTATCAAGGATAAAGTATAACTTGTGGATAAAAGTCCACAATGCTGTCAAAGATCATTAGGCAGATGGATTGGCGAGAGATGTCAAGGTAGAAGTGTGGAAATGCTTAGATAAACTTTTTGTTTTTTGTGACCAAGCCACCTTTAGCAAAAATGATCAAAAAGCATTTAAAGAAGTGGTAAAGAGTTTTGGAAAGGCAATGAAAGAGGCTTGGACAACATGTAACATCACTCATTACATGGTAAGAACAATATCCTATTTTTGTGCATGTTTTTTTTTAAGCAAACAATCTTGATTTTATATATTCTAATGCCCACTTGCCTATGTATCAAAACAGCATATAATCTACAATCACTTTCCTTTCTTTGTAAAAATATATGGATGCCCTGCAATTTGGTCCACACAGGGAATGGAGAAATCACACTACATGGCACGAAATGCATTCTTTAGACATATACAACATTTTGAAGGAAAACAAAAAGGCAATAGATTAAAAGAAGTGTTCCAGTGGTTCTATTGAGGAATACTACGAAGACTTCAAGCCAATAAGAAAGTTAACACATCACAGGTTAAGCTAGCTTTCAGGTTGGCTCAAAAGGACTAAAGGAGGTAGAGTTTGGAGAACTCAAATGCAGCGCAAAGACATGCTCAGTGGAGACACTCAAAGATATTTGTAAACCACAAATGGTTAGATAGAAGCTAAGTGCTAAACCTTGATCATCAATTGGTGTCATCAAATGTAACAATTTTTTCCTTTGCAATGACCAAGACTTGGATCTTTCATTCATAAGGAGTCATTGTATGCAACCATTGAAATATTTAAAATGTGCTACATATATTTCTATTTCAAAATATACATTGTTTTTGTCACAAATACACATAAACATAACTAAGGCATTCTAAAATGATAGTGTTCTCACAATTCAACCTTACTTCTAAAATATACAATGCCATACAGGCTATCCTTCCAATGGTTTGCCAACTTTGCTTGGAATCTTTATTTTGATTTTGATTGGAGACCTTTTTTTCTTGAGATGAGGAGCAAGTGAACTCTTCTCATCTTGTGTAAGAGTTGTTGTGCTCACAGTTTGCTCTTAAACTAATTTGTCACGAAGGGCCACCAAAGAAGGCTCTCGATTTCTAATGAACTTATGCTTTCCATAAGCTTCCAAGGAGAGGGGATCCTTTACACCACAAGCTAGTGCCCAGCAGTATATGTCAAAAAGTAGCTAGATCTTGAGCCTTGCTTTCCAGCATAACACCCAAAAATAAGTAAAGTCATACTTGTCAGCCATGTGAAGATTGTGGGAGAGAGGGAAGGAGTCTCACTTGAGGCTTTCTCACATGCACAATGGGGGAATACACACGAAGGTGGAGGCTGAAAACAGTTTTCCTCTTCTTAGTTGTGAAAGCCAAAAGAACACTTGTACAAAGAAATAGAAGAACCCTATATGTGGGTCTCAAACCAAACTCAACTAACTAAGGTGGCATACTAACTGAGCCACGAACTAGTGTAGATAAGGATAGCTGTCATCCAGCTATTATTCGTGGGCGGTGTACCAACCACATCTCCAGCTAACAAGTCGGTGACATAAGTACCCAACGGTCACCCTGGCATATCTCGAGTGGAGCTCGATATCTCAACACTCCCCCTCGAGCTCAATCCCAAATCCTGCACACCAAGCAGGTCTCTGAACTTGCGCAGCTTCTCTGCACCCAATGCTTTTGTGAATATGTCAGCTACCTGATCCTCTGTGCTGACATAAACTAGATCAATAAGACCTAGTAAAACCTTCTCCCGCACATAGTGATAATGCACCTCAATGTGCTTTGTTCTGGCATGAAAGACTGGGTTCTTTGCCAAATGTATACTACTCATGTTGTCACAATAAATGACAACCGGCCCATCTGTAGACTGATGCATATCATAGAGTAGCTTATGCAACCAAGCTACCTCACATGCAGCCATTGCTGCACCCCTGTACTCAGCCTCTGTGCTCGACAAGGCAACTGTAGGCTGTTTCTTGCTGCTCCAAGTGACTGCAACACTCCCAAAAGAGAACACATATCCACTGGTAGATCGTCTATCAGAAATGCTACCAGCCCAATCAGCATCAGTGTATCCATGCAACTATATCTGAACCCCAGCCTCATAAAATAGTCCATACTGCAATGTGGACTTCACATACCTGAGTATGCGTCTAGCCGCATCCAAATGCGGTTTCCTTGGAGCCTGCATAAACTGACTTACCAACCCAACAGCATAGCTCAAATCTGGCCTGGTAATAGTCATGTAAATCAAACTTCCTACTATGCGTCTGTACATAGTAGGGTCTTCCAGAAGCTCACCTGCATCTGTGCTCAGCTTCACATTCTGCTCCAAAGGAACTGAAATAGGCTTATAGCCTGTCATCCCATATTTGGACAGCATGTCCAATCCATACTGCCTCTGCAAGAGCTGTATCCCACTTGGTGATCTAATCACCTCAATGCCCAAGAAATAACGCAGCTCTCCCAAATCCTTCATCTCAAACTTCTGCCTCAATAGCATTTTCACATGAAGGATATCTTCATCACTATCACCTGTGATGATCAAATCATCAACATAAATGACCAGCAGCATAATCCCTTTCTCTGTTTTTCTCACATAGAGTGAGAAATCTGCCTTGGAAATCTGAAAGCCAATAGTGACAAGATACTGTCCTATCTTGTCAGACCATGCTCTAGGTGCTTGCTTCAAGCCGTACAAGGCTTTCTTCAACCTGCAAACAAACTCAGGATGAGTGGCATGAACATAACCTGCTGGCTGCTCCATAAAGACCTCTTCTTGCAAATCACCATGCAAGAAGGCATTCTTTACATCCATCTGATGTAAAGACCATCCCTTTGATGCAGCCATAGCAATGGCTGCTCTTACGGTTGCCATCCTTGCAACCGGGCTGAAAGTTTCTTCATAATCAATGCCATATGTCTGTGCATACCCCTTGACAACTAATCTTGCCTTGTATCTATTCACAGAACCATCTGCATTGTGCTTGATCTTATAAACCCACTTACAACCAATTGCATTCTTGCCTTTAGGCAAAGGCACCAATTCCCATGTAGCATTAGCATCCAAGGCATCCATTTCTTCATCCATGGCTTTCTCCCATTTTTCATTTCCCATGGCTTGCTCAAAAGAAGTGGGTTCTGGTTCCTGTATCACTTTGACCATATAGGCATAGTGAATGGCTATAAATCCATCATATTTCAGCCTATCCACAAGATACCTAACCCTGGTAGACTTGCGCAAAATAGGCTCACTTCCAGGTGCTCTCAAAACATCCCTGGTCTTCCTTACTCCAGGTGTAACAACAGAAGGAATACCCAATTCATCATCAATGCTCTGTTCTGAGCCACTGGATTCATCACCATCCACACAAGAGTGACCTGCATTCACATCATACATGGGCTGATCTACCTTCTCTTTTCCTTTTCGTGATACCTGCGTACCACTCTCTGCATTGCTTTGAGGGGATTCTCCTGATCTCAATCTGCCTGTCCATGGCGAAGTATGTGAACCATTAGTAGAGGACACTCCAGGTCCACTGATATTTTGTGATTGCTGCTGTGCATTCTGTGCAGCATTACCATTTTGTGCATCTACATCAATCATCACATTTACTGGTTTATACCAGCTGCTTATCTCATCAAAAACAACATCTCTGCTCACTGTGAACTTACGTGTAGAAGGGTTATAGCATCTATACCCTTTCTGCTGCAGAGAATAACCAATAAAGACGCACTTCTCAGCTTTCGGATCCAACTTGGACCTCAACTCATTTGGAACATGGACATAAGCAATGCAACCAAAAATCTTCAAATGAGAAATATCTGGTTTCCTACCAGTATACATCTCCTCTGGCGTCATGCCATGTATTGCTGCAGTGGGAGTCTTGTTCATTATATAGACTGCTGTAGC
This sequence comes from Dipteris shenzhenensis, assembly GCF_047967505.1. Taxonomy (NCBI): domain Eukaryota; kingdom Viridiplantae; phylum Streptophyta; class Polypodiopsida; order Gleicheniales; family Dipteridaceae; genus Dipteris; species Dipteris shenzhenensis. The sequence goes on from NC_141611.1 coordinate 11,702,685, forward strand.
AACTGCTTCAGCCCAATAATAATCTGGTAGATCTTTTTCATTTAGCATAGCCCGAGACACCTCTCCAATATGCCTGTTTTTTCTTTCTGCAATTCCATTTTGCTGTGGGGTATGACTGCATGAATATTGCTGCTTTATACCATGCTCCTGCAAGAACCTTGCAAACTCATTTGAGAGGTACTCTCCCCCTCCATCTGACCTTAGGCATTTTATTTGTAGGCCTATTTCTTTTTCAACCATAGCTTTGAAAGCTTTGAAGTGCCCAAACACTTCACTTTTCTTTTTCATAAAATACACCCACAGTTTTCTGCTGAAGTCATCAATAAATGTGACAAAATAGTGACAGCCTCCAATAGATGCAGCTTTTGTAGTCCACACATCAGAGTGGATTAATTCCAATGGCTTTTTACTCTCTTGAACATGCCTAGGAAAAGGTTTCCTTGCCTGTTTCCCAAATTGACAGGCTTCACAAACCTTGTGCATTTCTGCAACCTTGAATTTAGGCAATCTTGCAACAATATTTTGGGCTTGCATTGATTTTAGTCGCTGTATATTAACATGACCAATGCGTTTGTGCCAGATATCAATATCTGCAACTACACCGGTCCCATGTGCAAACATTGCTGCACTCAATTCAGGCATGTTTGCATCCAACGTAAACATCCTGCCCTTCTTCTTTCCTTTTGCTATCAAGTGACCGTTATTTTTCATATCCTCAACAAAGCATCCATGAGGATTAAATCTAACCTGCAAGCCCTGCTCAACCATTTGACCAACAGAAACCAGGTTCTTGGTGATGTTCGGGACATGAAATACATCAGACAAGTATTTCTTTTTCCCATCCTGCATAGACAAAGGAATTTTGCCAATCTGCACAATAGGATGTGCAGTATCATCACCAGTCTCCACAAATCCTGGTTTTTCCATTTTTCTTGCATCCTGCATCCATTCAGCGTGACCTGTCATGTGGTTTGATGCACCCGAGTCAACATACCACACATCATTGCTTTCTTCTGCACTTGTTACAGAATTTGTCATATGCTGCACCATAAACAAATGCTCATTTCTGTCATTGCCCTGTCTACTAGAGGATGCATAATTGCCTTGCTGCAATTTTCCACTCATAATGTCATTCTGCTTTTTGTAGTAGTCTTTAGCCATATGACCCATTTTGCCACAATAGTAGCATTCAACATTGCTGTTTGCATTTTGGCTTCTCTGCCATCCACCACGGCCTCTTTGGCTCCCCCTGCCTCTAGAGTTACCACGTCCTCCTGCATAGGACTGGTTTTCTTGCGTTTGCTGCATATTCTGATTTCTACCACGGCCTGCAGATCGGCCTCCTCTACCTCTGCCTCTACCTCTGCCAGCATTTGAGTAGAAGACAATTTCTTTTGAAGTTCCTGCTGAAGAAGATGCACCCCCATTTCTCTGCTCTTCAGAAATTAGAAGAGCAATCAACTCCTCAAAATCAGGAAAGTTTTCACGGACGGCAATGGATGTCCGGAACTGTGCATAATCCTTTCCTAGACCATTCAAGGTCATAGAAACCAAATCATCATCATCCACTGGCGACCCAATGGAAGCAAGTGCATCTGCAATTTTCTTCACTTTCATGTGGTAGACATTTATGCTCAAATTTTCTCTCTGCACATTGTGCAACTCCTGTTTGAGTTGGATTTTCCTGGCTTGCGTATTTGTGCTATACATTTTTGCCAAAGTATCCCATGCCTCCTTTGGCGTATTTGCATCCTGAATATGCACAATCATGGAGTCCGAAATACTGATAGACAGCCAGTACATAACTTTCCTGGCTCTCTCATGCCATCCTTTGAATGCCTGCATTTCCTGTTGATTGGGAACATTAGGAAGAACAGGTTCTTCTTCATTTCCTGTAATGAATTCCCAATAGCCTTTTCCCATCAAGAAATTCGTCATTCCAAACTTCCATGCCTGGAAGTTGTTCTTGTCAAGCTTTTCAGTGACAATCTGCAAAAGAGAATCAGATGCCATTACAGAACACTGCAAAAAATTCTGTCACTGCAAAAAACACAGCTTTTGCCTCACACGGGCAGATCTGCAAAACTGACGAAAGTGGTATTCCACCACACAGTCACTTTCTAGTGACGATTTTGCATCAACAGGCAACAAGCATGAATCTGCAACTCCCAGTATCTCTGCACATAGGCATACGATGCAATTTCTGCGGCACCTTTCCATCGACTAGCCGTGCAGTGGTCGCACAGCAAAAAACAGGGCGTTTCTCTGAGTGCCTGCGAAGAACTTCCGCCTTCAAAACAGGCCTCGAAACGGCCTCAAATCAGAAAAATAAAGTCACTTAGGGCTTTGCCCTCACTTGCAGCATATACTACGCTCTCGCCACACTGCGAAGGGCGTCTCAATCTGAAACAATGCACTCCTGCACTTCTGGCTGTGCTACCTGCAGAGATTTGCTCCCAAACTCGAAATAGGAAAGCAACACTGGTCCTCTTACCAGGACACTGCGAACTTGGTTTGCTTTCTTGAGCTCCTTACCATGAACAAGGCTCTGATACCATGTGAAGATTGTGGGAGAGAGGGAAGGAGTCTCACTTGAGGCTTTCTCACATGCACAATGGGGGAATACACACGAAGGTGGAGGCTGAAAACAGTTTTCCTCTTCTTAGTTGTGAAAGCCAAAAGAACACTTGTACAAAGAAATAGAAGAACCCTATATGTGGGTCTCAAACCAAACTCAACTAACTAAGGTGGCATACTAACTGAGCCACGAACTAGTGTAGATAAGGATAGCTGTCATCCAGCTATTATTCGTGGGCGTTGTACCAACCACATCTCCAGCTAACAAGTCGGTGACATAAGTACCCAACGGTCACCTTGGCATATCTCGAGTGGAGCTCGATATCTCAACAAGCCACACATGCCAAAATTGTCTTTAAGATACTATATTTAGAGTATCTAGTGATTGCATGCACCTATTTTTAGACCAAGCTACCAGACTTAATCATTCCCATTGTCATCTCCATCTCTAGTTTCATCTTTCTCCCTACAAGCTCCAGGTCCTTCCCCCAAACCCACTATAGCTGGACCCAATACAACTCTAGGTCCTTTCCCTGAATCCACTATAGCTCTATCTCAACCCATCAAGCTGACACCCATCAAACTATTATCCACACTGACCCACTACAGCTCAAGATACATCAAGTTAACAACCATCAAGATGGCACCCATCAAGCTCTTCTCAAGCTGATACATACTAATAACATTAGTACCTATTGCTAGAAAAGGCGATATTCATGTTCCTTTAGGAAAATTGCTCCAAATCGCATTTTTATCTTATTCTTGCACACCTAGCATATTTTGCTAATAAACGCGATATAGTGTGTTTTAATGGAAAAGAGCCTCAAATCGCATTTTCTAGCAAAACAAATTATTCTCTATGTGCTGTGTCACTAGCACTTAAGGAAAGTTGAGATCTACATAATCATAGATCAAGAAAGCACTACTGCCCACAAATATAGCATATTCCTAAGTAGTATATATGAGTACTTGGATTTGTTTTGCATGGTTGGCCCTAGTGACTTGTTTGTGGCTCTTGCACAAGTGCACTAAGGGGGGGGTGTTCAGGGGATGATGGGAGTAAGGGGGGGAGGGGGGGTGTTGAAGGGATGATGGGAGTAAAGGGGGGGAGGGGGATGATGGCAGTGATGCAAGGTAAGGATTTGGTGTAGGGATTGAGGAAAGTGTAGATAAGGGATGGAGAAAAATGTAGATAAGGGGAAAGGGCACAGTTTTTGATGCATGACACATCTATCTTGTCAGCCACACATGTGGAAAACAGTCTTCTAGGTTCCTGTGCATTTATTTCCTCATGATTGCTTGCACACATCTTGAGACAAAACCGCCTCTAAGTAGAGTTACCCTTCATTTTATCCCTATCTCTTATTTCAGTTCCAACCTCACTACCTCACTAGCTCTAGCTCCAACCTCACTAGCTCACCACCTCCATCACAGAGTCTCCCTGTAGCTCCAACTCCAACCTCACCAGCTCGACCACCCACTGTTGCTCCAACCACAACCACCCTAGCTCCATCTCACACCTCTCTAGCTCTAGCTCCATCTCTACACACAAGCCCAGGTAAGCAACCTGTCTCTTATCATTGGTTTATCTTGTTGTTAAGGTGAAATGACTGTTCCATAGCTTTCTCTCAAAAACACTCCCTAAAATGTTTGTTTGAGCACATCTCATCTGTAATTTAGGGTCTAGGAGGATGGTGGAGTACAACTGATTGATTAGATTGGGTTAAAGCAAAATTTGCTCAAAACTGCGATTTGAGCTCTTTCTCTGTTTTTCTCTTCCATATCTTGTTTTCTAGAAAAAAGTCCTTCCTCTTGATGCAACAAGTTCAAGTAAATGCCTAATAGCTGCTGATGAAGTAGAATTAGATTGTGGCTTTTGCACAAGTATAGGTAGGTGGGGATAATGATGGGAGAAAACACATGCACAACAAGACAAAGCACCCATAGACGCGTGCACAGACGCATTTCATGAACTAAATAAAAAACTTACGGGCGCGTCTATTTGCGCGTCTATTTGTGCGTCAGGAGACCCGCGTCTATTAGCGTGTCTATATATCAGACTTACGCGCGTATAAACATGCTCATACACGCGTAAATAGACACGCAAATAAATGCTTTCATAGACGCACGTATAGACGCATATCGAACAGACAGACGCGAATATAAATGCATTTGTAAACGTGCTGATAGACGCGCCTTTTTTTTTTTTTTTTTTTTTTACAGAATACTGTGTATGTTGTGTATGCTATATAGTTACAAGAATCCCATATCCACATTCTGTAATTCAATTCTTACAACCAACCTCATTTTAATTACAATTCCAAATAAAATATTACAACTCCAAAATGCAATAAAATTGAAAGCTCAAAAAGTGCTTGTATATACATATAGCACGAAGCTAAGCCACGTCATGTGGCTCCAAGTACAAAAAATAAGGAAGCTAAGCCATGTCATGTGGCTTCAAGTACAAAAAATAAGAGGAGTCTATATACAAGAGGCACGAAGCCAAGCCAATGGCTTTAAGTACAAAAAAGAATAGTAGCACTACTTCTACGACTAATCCTCGCTGCCTTCCACGCTCCCTGATGCGCTACCTTCTGCGCTCCCTTCTGCACCTCCTTCCTCGTCTTCCTCGTCGTCTTGTCAGGGGTGCCCTGTAAACAAGGGACAACATATATCAATGTATGAAAAATCAAATCTTTACTTATAATTTTGGCATTATTTAATTACTTTCAAATACCTGGGGGGCATATCCAGTCGCTCGGGTATACTGCTCCTCAGTAATCAACCTGTCATCATAGAAGTGCCTCCATGTATCTCCTCTGCGATGGTGGCGGTGGTAGGCTGTCTCCACTGGAGTAGGGTATCTGCCCACGATCTCAAGCTGCATGACCGCGATACACTTTGTGGAGGGATTAGTACAAAGAAACAACCAACCTCCTAATAAACTACATAAGCAATATAATTTGAGATCGATACTTACAAATTGGGCCTCCCATGATTCAACACCCCCTGCTCCAAAATGCGCGCTCCCATACTCCTCCATCTGGATCCTCCATGCCTCCACGTGGTGCAGACTGGGCTCCTCCCTCGCTGACTTCATTGCCTTCTTCCACTCACGCTTCTGAGCGGTGTGGGGCGGGCCCCTTGGAGGTTGACTTGCCTCAAGTCTGGCAAGCTCCGCTAGTGCCTGCCTCTTAAGGGAAGATCTTTTATTGCTAAGTATCGTAACAATCTTTGACTTAGCCCATTTATCTGTGAACTGGCGATTGGGGGGGTTAGGATACCTAGAGCGAACAGTAGCGAGGGTCTCATTAGCCAACCTCTTTGGGTGGTCTTTATAGTGGATAAAGCAATCTCTGTAATTGTTAGCAATTACAGAGCGCATGAAGGCCATTACATCCTTCCCCCGCGCATCCATCAAGATGCCTCCTGTCTGGGTGATGTCATAATAAATCGTACCATCACCTAGAGGCATGTCTAAATCATCGGAATCATCATCCTCGGCCTCACTGCCACATGGCCCAAAGCACTGTGCCATGCATCCGCCACCGCTCTCCCTGCTACTACGCCTGCCACCCTGTCATGTCGAGCTCGTACGTTGGCCACTCGTAGTTGGGGACTGCACGGGACTACGCTGACCACTCGTAGCTGGAGAACCGAGTCTCGACGGCTGGGGAGTACGTCGATGGCTCACTGAGGCAGAAGGACCTCCTGAAGGCATGGGGGAAGGGGCATAAGACGAGATGGCAGAAGGGACATAAGACGGCATGGGGGAAGGGGCATAAGACGGTACGGGGGAAGGGGCATAAGACGGGGCATAAGACGGCTATGCGGACTCCGCTGGGGTGATCTCAGGCGATGTGGGGTGGCTCGGAGTCTGTACTGCCGACTCCTGGGGAGTGTTAAGGGTACCCGTCATGTACCCGTATAACTCCACAGGACTAGGAGGGTGCCCTAAAATATTATATAAATCCTTCCATATCGATTCACGCGGATCAGGTGAGTAGAAGCACTTCCTCCCCACATGTTAAACTGGAAAAAAATAAACAAATCTATTACTTTGGGAGCTGAGAAGAAAGGGGGAAGAAAAAAAAAAAAGAGGCTCTGTCAGAGCGCGTCTATAGACCCGTCTAATCTTCGCATCTATAAACGCGTCTAACAGAGCGTTTAACAGTTCAAGTAAAAGCACGTCTATCACCGCATCTAACAGACCGTCAAAACATTCGTCTAACAGTGCGTTAAAAAGCGCGTTTAACAGCCCATCCAAACATCCGTCTAACAGCGCGTCTAAAAGCGCGTCTAACAATTCGTTTAAACTTTTGTTTAACAGATCGTCTGTTTGAGCGTCTATATCCGCGTCTGTGCGTGTCTGTAGCAAGCCAGACACGCAAATAGACGCGCCTATAAATGCGCGTTTAGAGGCGCCCTCAGACGCCTGTATACACGTGCTCCGACAGTCGAGAATACTCAAAAGTGGAAAAGGACGTTTCGCCCGACAAAAGAACGTGTCGCTCATACCTAGATGCTGCGTTTCGTGGATGCGAAAAAGTACAAAACTAGAAAGAGCAAGCAAGAACAACTTCAAAAGGACTTACTTGGAAAAAGGTATGGAAGGATCTTTCTTTTCCAAACTTGTTTCTTCTCCTCCTCTTCTCCTTGTTCGTACTCCTCCTCTTCTTTAGGCTTGGAAGCAAGCTGTGTAGGTACGGTCCCTTTGTCTTGAGTGAAAGCTTGGAACTGTGTGTGTATGGGAGGCTCTCTCTTAAGCTTCGAATCTATAGAACTGCTAATAATGAAGGAAGAAAGCCGCTCGCGAAGTTTAAGTAGTTAAAAGAAAAGCAAAGCGAGCGGCGCGCCGAAAAGCAGGTTTAAAAGTCGCGGGTATAGTCACGTCTATTAGCGCGTCTATAGTCGCGTCTGAATACACAAAGTAAGTGCGTCTATAGGTGCGTCTATTAGCGCGTCTACAGGCGTGTTTAAATACACAGAGTAGACGGGCATTTAGACGCGCAGGTAGACGCGACAGTAGACGCGACGATAGACGGGCATTTAGACGCGACACACAGTTTTTAAGTTAAGCATTTGAAGAAGAGCAAATTTGGTGGGTTGTTTGTTTGTAGGATGTCTCCATCTTCAACAAGCAGCTCCAGTGAAAATGAATCCCTCCATATCCACCATCGCGAAATGTGGTTGGAGCAAAAAATCAAATGTCTGTGTGATCGATGTCGAGGAAACATGTATCGTGCACGCAGGATTACGCTCAATCATATCTCAAAGTATGGAGAATGGGATGTGACCGTAAACAGGGTAAGGATTTGTAAGTTAAGGTTGATTGAGATACCTATGGGTGTTCATATGTTTGAGTTATAATGATCCCGTTTTAATTTGATACAGGATGCAGTGCCACACCCACACATGTTACCCTATGCCCGTCGTGAGGAGGCGAAGCATCGGCGATATGAGGTGGGATCTTCAGGAGGGACCGTTACGGATGCATGGAGTGATGGTGATAGTAGCCCTCCACCATTACCTCATGAAGCCATGGAGGAGGAGGTGTTTGATGATATCGTGTGGGATTTATATGTCCATCAAGGGAGGGATAATAGCATGGAGCAGGATGATCTTTTTACCACAGCATCGACTCCACTGTTTGAGGGGTGCACATTCTCTGTTCTACGTGCCTCCCTTGAGTTACTAAACTTGCAAACCATCTATGGATGGAGCAATGCAAGTTTGAATGCATTACTCGAGTAAGCTTTAAAGTCGATTTTGCAAACATGATGAATTATGTGCGTGGGTCAATTACTCAAATGCTTTTCCTCATTTATGGTCTTCACGTGCAGGCTATTGTGTAAAATGCTTCCAAGGGAGAATAAATTACCGACCTCAAGAGATATGGCAAGGCAACATGTGACCTCTCTTGGAGGATTAGATTACAAGCGCATCCATGCATGTGTCAACGATTGCGTTTTGTTTCGTGGACTACATAAGGATGCAAGAGAGTGTCCTACTTGTGGAGAGGCAAGATATAGAGCAGATCTCAAAACCTTGGATGTGCCTAGTAAGGTATTGCGACATTTTCCCATAATCCCTCGCATCCAACATATGTTCAAGTGCAAATCTATTGCAGAGCTCATGTCATGGCATTCCTCCCATCGATCAACCGATGGCAAGTGGAGAACTCCCGCGGACTCTCCTGCGTGGAAGCATATTGAAACACATGGCCAAGCTTCAAGGAAGAACCTAGGAGCTTGAGACTTGGATTGGGTATGGATGGTGTGAACCCATTTGGTCTCAAAAGCACGTCTTACAGTGTATGGCCAGTGGTATTGGTGAATTACAATCTTCCACCCTCTATGGCTATTAAGAAAGGACATGTCATGCTGTCCCTTCTAATTCCAGGGAAACATAAAGTCAAAAACCCTGATGTTTATTTGGAGCCTTTGATTGATGAGCTAGAGATACTTTGGAGAGGTATCGAGGTGCATGATGTGAGCAGGCCTCCCTCGTCACGAGACTTCAACTGCAAAGCAGTCTTGATGTGGACGATGCATGACTTCCCAGGCTATGGCGAGTGTTCAGGTAAGAATTGCATTTTTTAATTATGAATAGGCAAGGACGTGGCACCCTAAACCCACCTTCCACTCTTAATTGCATCTATTGTTTCAAGTCTCACTACATCGGGTTACCATGCATGTCTTGTTTGTGGTCCTTCGCTAGTTGCCTCACGGGTAGACGCATTGAATAAGGTCATCTATGAGAATCACCATCGATTTCTCCCACCTGATCATCCTAGATATGTTGCCCCTCGGATTGAAGTCCTCCCACAATCACTCACCGCGGGAGATTGGATGAGAATTTGGGACGGATTTATGACTCCTCCACCACTTGGCATGAGCCGGTAAGGATTTGTAACTATTGGCTGGAAGTAAAGATTGGCTATATTGGTTGAAAGTGAAGATTGCACACTAACACTTTATTTTGCTTAGATACTCCATCTTTTATCGTTTACCATATTGGTCCCACCTCAAGATCAATCACCTGCTCGATCCCATGCATATCTTCAAGAATGTGGCATCTACCATTTGGGAGCATTTGAATGGGACACGAGATTCGGCAGGCATAAGGGAGGATCTACGTACCACAGGGAGGATGCATGAAGCTTGGCCTCAAGAGAGACCAAATGGGCGTGTTTTTTTACCTCGTGCACCGTGGATGTTATCAAAGCTAGAGATGGCGACGGTGAAGCGTGCTATTACTACAATTCGTACTCCCACTAGATGCATGAGGTGTTTGAAGGGAGCCTTTACAAAGAGCAAGAAAAGAGGTGTAGAGCAATTATATGGCTTGAAATCTCATGATTGGCACAAGATGCTCCAAGTAAGTATTTTATATGCATAATATCTTTTTCCTTTCAAATTTGTGAGTGAATAGCTATAAGCAACTAATCAACCACCTCCTCGCGGGTTCAGTTCATACTACCTACTAGCATTTCACGTAGTGCATCAAAGGACGTGAAAGATTATATTTACAAGATGGGCGAGCTTGTGAGGTATGTGAGCTCAAAGGAAATAGATCCCACCACGCTTGAGAATGCTCGAGTTATGTCAGTGGAGGTGGTTTGTTTAGTGGAGGAGACATTTCCACGTTCTATTCTCACAAGCCAACTACATCTCATAGTGCATTTGGTGGATGAGATTGCTATATGCGGTACTATACATGCACGATGGTTGTTCTTCCTCGAGCGCTTCATGAAGACCTTGAAGGGCTTCGTGAGACAAAATGCAAGACCCGAAGGTAGCATGGCCGAGGGTTGGTTGGTACAAGAGTCACTTGTATATATTTCTGAGTTTCTTGTTGATGTGGATAGCTCTCTCCCACGACTATGGAGAGATGATGAACACCTAAGGATGACCTCTATTGTGCCTCAAGGAAGAGGACGCAACAAAGTAATAGACATGGAGTTGCGTAATAGTATCAACCTCTTTTGCGTGCTTAATAGTGATGTGATGAAAAGATGGGTGACAAGATACGAGGATGCAAAGGCAAGAAGACAAGAAGAAAGGGCCCTCTTTCGTACACACCACGGATCTCATGTGCCATACCCTCAGCGTCTAAGAGCACTTCCAAAGGATATTCATGTGGATTGGCTACTTGATGAAATGGAGAAAGCAGAGAAAGACGAGGGGATGCATATCACAATGGAAGAATGGGAGTATGCTAGGGGATGCATGAGCAAGGTCGGTATATAGAATGTTATGCATAAGTTAGGAGGTTTTTATAATTTAGATTGCTTATTTAATTGATTTTTTCTTGGTGTAGTGCACTATGTTCAATGCTATATGGTGTGAGGGCAAGCATTTTCGAACACAACGGATTGATGATAAGAGAAACACACAAGATTGCGGCGTCATTGCTAGCTTTGAGGGAGCCAATGGAGTCATGGATGATTATTGTGGCATAATCCAAGATATCATTATGCTTGACTTTCGACGCTTCTTTGTGTATGTTTTGGATGTAAAGTGGTTTAAGGACGTGGTGGAAAGAGGCCCTAATGCAACAATCAAACGCCATGCAAGTGGCTTTGTAACTATTGACTCCACAAAGTTTTGGCAAAGTAGGAAGGACACATTAATACTACCGCAACAATGTGAACAGGTGCACACACATAAAAATACTCGCTTTTAAATATTTGATGCAAGAAAAGTAACATGATTGTATTTGTGTTTGAATTAGGTTGTCTATCAACCAATGGTGGATAATAATAGGTGGTGGCATGTCATACCTATTATGCCACGTTCCAAAGTGATGTATAGTACATTTACTAATATGGAGCGTATGGAGGATGATCATGCCCATGGACGTGATGATGACCGTGATACAAGAGAGGAGGATGATCATGAGATAGGAGATATAGATATTGAGGCCGGCATTACCCGTGAGAACGAGCCTACCATTGGAGATCTTGATTTCGATGAGCACATGATTGGCACAAGTAGTAGTGGGTTGAATGTATTTGTAGATCTAAACACTTGTTTGGATTTTGAAGTAGATAGTTTGGCAAGGGTTGATCTCATTGAGGATGAGATTGAACCGTAGCCCCACAATTGATATTGGCAAAACTATTTTACATATTGTCTCATTCTCCTCATTTCCCTTAATTCTTGTATATGTGGGCTTGCAAAAAATTATGTGCTTTGGTAATCATGGGCAATGTTTGGAAAGCAATGATGTACACCAAAATCTCACTTTCTGTATTCTCTGGATCGCATATAACCCCACGTCTAAATGCGCGTCTGAGTCTCAGTGTAAACGCGCAAATAAACGTGCAAATACACGCGCAAATAGATGCGCTAATAGACGGGATGTTAGACGGGCCCGTATTTTCTCAGGTCTAACGCGCAAATAAACGCGGTGATTGACGCGCAAATAGACGAGCATTTAGCCGCGCTAATAAACGCGCCCGTAATTTCTTTACTAGAGCAACGCCTATAGACGCGCCCGCTATTTTGCACATCTACCAAGCGCGTCTATAGTTGCTTTGTGTTGTTGTGATGCCAAAGGTCTTCAAGGTACTATATTTACAGTATCTAGTGATTGCATGCACATATTCTTAGACGAGGCTTTTTAGAGTATCATTCATTTTGTCCTCCCTACAAGCTTATGCACACCTAGCATGTTTTGCTAATAAATGCGATATAGGGTGTTTTTATGGAAAGAGCCTCAAATCACATTTTCTAGAAAAAAATGTTATCCTCTATGGACCAAGTACTGGCACCTAAGAAAAGATGAGGTCTACACAATCACAGATCAAGAAAACACTACTAGCAAACAAATATAGAAGATTCCTAAGTGGTAGAATGAGTACTTGGATTTTTTTTGTCCATGAGTGGCCCTGGTGACTTTTTTGTGGCTCTTGCATAGGTGCAGCGAGGGTGGGGAGGGGGGGGTTTGCGGGGATGATGGGAGTAAGGGGGGGTGGGGGGGGGGAGATGATGATTGGGGGGGGATGATGATGGTAGTGATGTAGATTAGAATTGCTAGAGGGATGGAGGAAAGTGTAGATTAGAACTGCTAGATCAAAGGAGAAAGTGTAGATAAGAGGAAAGGGCATAGCTTCCAATGAATGTCACATCTGTGTTGTCAGCCACACATGTGGAAAACGGTCTTCTAGGTTCCTGTGCATTTATTTCCTCATCAGTGTTTGCATAGATTTTGAGACAAAACCCCCTCTCAGTAGAGCTACCCTTCATTTCATCCCTATCTCTAGTTTCAGTTGCCTCCAACCTCACCACCTCCAGCTCCTAATCCCACTACCTCACCAACTCTAGCTGCAGCTCCAACCTCACTACCTCACCACCTCCATCACAGAGTCCCACTACAGCTCCAAATCCAACCTCCCTCACCAGCTCCACCACCCACTGCAGCTCCAGCCACAACCTCCCCAAGTCCATCTCACACCTCCCTAGCTCTAGCTACAGCTGTACACACAAGCCCAAGTAAGAAATCTATCACAAGTCATTGGTTTTTCCTGTTAGTAAGGTGAAATGACCATTCCATAGCTTTCTCTCAAAGGCACTCTATGAGTTGTTTTTCTGAGCACATCTCATGTGCATTGTAGGTAGGGTTTAGGAGGATGGTAGAGTCCAAACTGATTGATTAGACGAGGCTTTAGTATATTTGCTCAAAAACATGATTTAAGCTTGTTCTTTGTTTTTCTCCCCCATATCGCATTTTCTAGAAAACTGTTAGCATGTTGGGTGTTCGTAGGGTATGTCCAAAGATATTTGCTAAAAAGCGCGATTTGAGGCTTTTCTCTATCTTTTTACACCATATCACATTTTCAAGAAAACTCTTAGGTTGGTGATTTCCTTGTGATGTTTGGGTTTTTTTCTAGGAGAAGAGCACAATATACTATGGCAACAACCAAAGCAACAACCAGAAGGAAAGGAAAAGCACACATTTCAGGGGCTGCCATAGCTCCATCCACATCTAAATCTTAAAAGAAGGGGAAGCATGTGCACATGCTAGCAAGGAACAGGAAGAAAAGAGTGAGCCAAAGTAGATCTATCCTGATGGAGATCAAGAAGACTCAGAAAGCCATAGGATATGCAGTACCCATGGCACTATTCCAGAGGCTAGTCAGGGCAGTATGCATGAACTGGCATGTGGACTTTAGATGGCAAAGGACTGCACTACTTGCTCTCCAAGAAGCTGCTGAAGAGTGGCTCATAGAGTTTTTCATGGACACCATGATGGTAGCAGCACATGCACACATGGTCAACATCATGAAGAAAGACATCCAAACACTTGTCAGGGTCAAATATAGATATGACAAGATCCTTAATGCAGAGGATTGGGATGATTTGAAAATGAGGGATATCTTGTTCATACCTCCAGCCAGGAAACCTAAAGATGATGGATTCAAGATTATAGAGATGTTTCACCAACTTCATACTAGAGGCAAGGTTGCCTATGAAGAGTCCCACATGGAAAGAGTCAAAGAAACAGTGTCTGTCTTGCAATCCCGGACATTAGTGATGGTGAAAATTCAGCAGAAACTTCTACAACTTGGACCGAGGATCAAAGTAGCCATCCAAACTCTGAATGATGACATGACCTTGGGCTTGATAGAAGACTGCATCATGGCTTTAGCACAAAAAGAAAAACATGTGACTTGCACAATCATGCTTGCAACTCTATAGTATGTATATCTTTCTATGTCAATTGTGTTTATGTCTTTGTAGCATTCACTTTTTCATAAGCTAAGTGAAGTTATTTTTTGTAGTTTTTTGAAGAGTCAGGTCCATCAGAGCCTTTAGCACTCTGTTTAGTTTTTGAAATCAAATCCACCAGAGCCTTCAGCACTCTGTGTATATAGTTGATCTAGCTATATCTTTCAAGCTGAAAGATAACAAGACATCAACCAAAAGCATTTCCAAGTGGTTGCATTTTTGTAATTTGGATGTGGTTGATATGATTCTCCTCCCATATTGCTCAGAGTATGTTCCCTGACCTTTTTCACTACTACCCTCTATTGTCAAGATCCTGATTGTTTAAATTAAATTTACACCCTCTTGGTCTAGTCCCCTCATGTTATTTGTTTCTCTTGCAACAATCATTGGAGTTTGCTACATATAGATGTACAGTAAAAGCTATGCTATACATTCAACTCCTTAAAGGGTACTCACCAAGATTTGGAATTGTAAGTCAGTCATTGCCTATACTTTTTCTCTAAAATGTGATTTTCAGGTTTTCTCTTGAAAAGTCAGCCATATCGCATTTACTTGCAGAAGTGTGAATTTTATAATTTGTTGCCCTTCATTCCCATTAAAGTTGTCTCAAAAGACTAATGGATGCATTGGACCTCCGTGATCCAAAGTTAAAGATGTTAGATTCAGCTCACCCAATGTCATTTCAGGTACAATAATCATTGTCATTTATCTTTATCTCCCTCTTATTTTTCACTCTTCATAGTCCAATATACATCTTAGCTTTCTATTTTGATAAAACAAACACCACAATAGGAGGATCCTTTCTCTTGTGGATGGACGACTCTCATTAGTGCCAAATATATGATGGACACACACTTTTCAGAGAAAGAGCCTGAATTTGTGAGTGCTTTCATTGCATAATATTTGAGAAGATCCAAATTTAATGCATTGATATAAAAATATTGAAAACATTCTTTGTTTTTATTGCAAATGAAAGAGGATAGTTTTGGCTCTGAATATGAACATATCTTTAGAGCAAAGAAAATTTTGAAGCTGCTAGAGCACTCTTCCCCTTGTACAGCACCAGACCAACCAGTTCATACAGGAGAGGGCTCAAAAGGCGTTGAGAATCTCCAAGTTGAACAAGAGGCTCAGAATGTCCCAAGCACTAGCAATCTAGAAGACATTGTAGAAGGTGTCGGTGTTGATGAGCTGCTTGATCTTTTCCAAAAGCTTGAGCCTATGCACGAGCTCGGGGGGGTCACTCATCATATGTAACCCTATCACGTGAGTTCAACAGAAGGATTTTTTTTATTTCTAAAATTTATAGAAATAAATATACATAAGGGACTATTTAAAATAGTTTTGAAAAAAATTTACAGATTTGTATAGAAAAGGGGTACATTTTATTAATGAAATTTTTTACAGATAAGGGACTTTAAATATAGGCCTTAAACGCACGTGATATAGAGGGTTTATACATAGTGACCCCCCCGAGTGCACGAGGAGGCAAGGACATCAAAGTAGCACGAGGCTGAGAGCCCGAGCCCCGAGCCCATGGATGAGGAGGCAGGGACACCAAAGCAGTAGGAGGAGTCGAATGCAGGAGGAGTGGATGCAAGAGGAGGAAGTACCGACGGAGGATGTGCAACAACAGGATCCACAACAGCAAGATCCATAATAGGATGTAGAGCAGCTGGATCCATAGTAGGATCCACAACAAGATGTACAACATAAGGATCCACAACAGGATCCATAGCAATAGCAACCTGAGTAGCATGTGGAAGATTCTTAGGAGTCTCCACTACAAAAAGGTTAAGAGAGAGATTCTGAGCAATATTAGAAAAATAGATGATACTTGTAATCATTTTGTATTAATACATCAAATGTCAAATATATTTTTTTGGTTGCAAGTAATACCTGAGTCAATAGCTTTAGATTATCTCAATTATTCTATTTACAATGTCCTTGCATCGAATTTTGTTTTTGCTCCTTTGAAGTATTTGCAAAACACAGGGTGGAAACCAACTTACTTTCCCATTGGCTAAAATGAATGAAAATACTTTATGGATATTGTTCTCAGTCTCCATGATAATGTCATTGCGTAACTGATAGAGAGCACAACATTGTCCCACTCAGATGGATGTTAGTGTTGAGAGTTCACGCTCAACATCATGTGATCATGTGTGCATAGCACCATCACGTGATCATATGTGCATAGCACTAACCTTATAGAGTGCTATAAAGGAAAGGGTTAGATCCCCTAACCCTAACCCTAAAAGGGTTTGTATATATTCTATTTTTTCAACTAATTCTAGTGTACAGTTAGTCATTTGTGGTGTGCTCTCTAGCTGTGCCCTCTCTCCTCATCTCCACTCTTCTCCTCTCCCCTCTTCATATTTTGTCATGGTATCAGAGCTCCCTTGTCTTCCGCTGAGACATTGTGATTCTTGAGAATGATTGAGAGATTGAGAGATTGAGAGAGATTGAGTGTTTCATTCTCTTCCGTTGAGAGAATTTCCGTCATTGCTCTTGAGAGAATTCTGATTGAGAGCTTATGTTTTTCATTATTGAGAGAAGAGTGAGAGAGCTTACAAAGCTCGGATATAGGGAGAGTTCATTTGAGAGAAAAGAGAGTTTCCAGAGACTATTGAGAGTCTTGTGAGAGCTCTTCATGAGAGAGATATGCTCATGACAGAGAGTCTGAGTTAGCCAAAGCCTCGACAACAGCAGCTCCAGAGTCAAGGAACGACTCAGTTTCCCAACATAGTAGCAGCAAGCGGCTGCTCTCCTCCGCATCAAGCAACTGCATAAGCCAACGTAGTATATACAGCTCCTCTTTATCGACCAACGAGCCAAGTTGCACCGTCTACAGCCTCTCCTCCAAGCACTTAGATGCCTTAGCGCTCCTCTTCGTCTCCAACAGCCACGGGCTGCAACGGCTCCAGCATATACCACCAAGCCTTGTCTAACGGGCTCTCTCCATCTGCTGACTCCAATGACTTCTGCTGTTCTCCAAGATGACCAGCAACGAGCCGCTGTCACAACAAGCTCCTATCAACTCCCGTGACCCGTCGGACTCCATCAACGCTCCTCCAAACAGAATTGCCACTTCTCCAATTGAGCCATAACTGCTACACACAGCCACGCAAAGTGCATCAACCACTGCTGCTGCAACGAACGCTTGACCGACTAGTGCCCACGATCCAAAGTCTGCTACAAGCACCTAGCAACGGCTACAAGCAGGACGGTTTGGTCGAGCGGTCTAAGGCGCTGCATTTAAGCTTCTATCCTCAACATCGACCGCCATCAACGTAGATAAGATTAGCGCCCACAGCTCCAAGGCCAACGGGCCTAAGCAGTTGTTTGCAACCTCTCCAACGAAATCGACGGCCTAGCTCCAACGACCGAGGCTCCTCCAACCAAAGACCAGCAGCGCTCCCACGACATAGCCCGACTGCCTCTCCTATGCTTCAACTACTCTGCGCCAATCAACATCCCAAGCCTCACGGGCTCCTTACCTTAATACGACCTCATAGCGAGCTTCTGCAAGTCGATGGGAGCAAACACGACTCCATCAACGGAAATCCAGAGGCCAACAGAATCTTTTTGGATTCCGTCAGAATCTTTTTTGATTCCGATGGCTCACCTTGCAACACGTGGCAGATAGGGTTGGTCAGCAACCCTAGGTTTGGTTAGCCACCAGTGGTCAGTCGCTTGACACATGGCAGATAGGACCTAACCAGGGTTAGGTTCAGTCAACCCCTAGTTAGGTGGTTTGATCACAATTGTGCCACATGGCAACGTCATCTTATCTGCCACATCATCAGCCACATCACCTGTGCCACATCATCAGTGCCACATCACTTGTGCCACATCATCAGCCATGTCACTTGTGCCACGTCATCAGTGCAATGTCACCTGTGCCATGTCATCAGCCACATCACCTGTGCCACGTCATCAGTGCCACGTCACCTGTGCCACGTCATCAGTGCCACCTCAGCACTGCCACCTCAGCAGTCCAGTTAGCACTGACCCTCTGCAAGCACAGTCCCTTGCCAGGCACACTGTGCACACACTGCATGTGCACACTCCTACCACCTCAGCACAGAGCTTCACTGGCACACCTCTTGCTAAGCACAGTGCCACATCATCATTGCATGTGACTCACAGTGACACATCATCATTGAGCACCATTTGCACTCCTTTTGCCCCTCCACCTAGATCAAGTCATATCTCTTGATCCATGAAGAATTTGAGGGTGCTCCAAAAAGGAAAGTCGCTCGGTTTTTTGTGCTCTATGCGCTCGTTACATCACGTGCACATTTTGGCGCAAGTTACACTCACATTTTTGCCTCGCCGACAAAACCACTTCCTTCACGCACATTTGCCTCTACATCAACGCATGTGACCCAGCACTTAAAAAGAATAAAAGAAAAGGAATTATTTGCTGCTCTTTCATCGATCGATGGTTGGTTTAGATCTAGATCAGAGTAGACTAGATCGCCATGGAGGGGATGCTTTGAATTCCCCAAGTTGCCAATCTAAGCCATGCCCGAAATTCCCGACTAGTACCTGAGTCAGTCCATATGCTCACATCCGATTTCACATCATTACATTACCTGAAACCTTACGTTCATCAGTTCAGTGAGCAGACTTCAGAGTTCAGAGGCATTGCAGATTGATTCAGTGGGCAGATAGCACTTGATTTCACACACACATGCCACCATTATAAAGCCTATTTGGCTATCTCACGGCATTGTGCACATCATTCTCAGCCTTGTAAAGCCTCTTGGCTATTCCCGGCATCATTGCCACAAGCCTTGTAATACAGATCAGATCTTATATACTGCAGTTCTATCTTCACCGACGGTACAGAGATTTCACTTGGCATCTTCAGTGTTTTTGTAGTTGATTCATACAGAGTTTTTCAGGACACTTTTGAGTACATTGTTTGCACCATGTCGACTAGCAACCTCAATTTGGAGGCATCTGCTAAGTTAGACAACTCCAATTATGGTACATGGAAATACCGAATGGAGACCATTCTTGTGCTTCAGGACAAATGGGAGTATGTTGATGGATCTATACCTAGACCATTGGCCGATCCAGCCACCAGTAGCTCTACTCCATCTGTTGTCACAGCACCAGCAACGGGATCTACATCGGAATCTACATCTACACAAATAGTTTCCACACCAGTAGCAGATCCTGCCATTGCCCGAGCTCAAGCAGAATGGGATAAGAAAGACAAGTATGCCTATCACCTGATCAAGCAGAATGTGCAAGATGTCATGCTAGGACAGCTCAACACAATCAAGACATCAAAAGAAGCATGGGATATGTTCGCAGCTCTCTACAAGTCTAAGAACACATCGAGGATTCTCACCCTGAGAAACCAGATCAACCAGAGTTTCCGCAAGAGCAATGAAACCGGTCATGCTTATGTACTCCGCATCAAAGACTACAACAATCAACTTGCAGTAGCAGGAGAGACTATGAATCCCGTAGAAATGGTTCAAGTAATCCTGAATGGACTAGGAGAAGAATATGAGAATCTAGTCCAGAGTATTGCCATCCAACGGCAAATTCCAACACTGGGGAAGAACTTCAGTCAATTCTACTTGGTGAAGAACTCAGGACTCAGGCCATTCAAGCACGTAAAGGTCATTCTAATGATCAGGCATTCACAGCTTCAGACAGAAGCAGAGGCAAAGGCAGAAACAGAGGTAGATCATATCAGAAAAGTGGTCATCATCAACAAAGTCAAGATCAGCATCAGCATCATCCTCAGCAACACCAAAATCAGCAAAGAGGAAATCATTCCAACCGAGGAAGATTCCAAGGACGAGGGAATGCATCCACCAATGTGTCAAATGTTCAATGCAACTATTGTCACAAGTTTGGACACTATGAAAAAGATTGCCGCAAGAAGCAGTATGACCAAGGCGGTCAATCCGCAGTAATCCAGGGAATTCCTGAGGAAGAGGAAATCATCATGGTGGACATTCTAGTCACAGTCATTTTGCAAATGAACATGGAAATATGTTTCTTGCAAGTGAGGAATTGCATCAGACTGATACAATGCACCTAGACACTGATTTCAATTCCAAAGAGGATTTCAGCTATCAAGTCGACCAAGTGGAATAGGATCCTTGGTACATCGACAGCGGTGCATCATCTCATATGACAAATCATCAGGAATGGTTCACAGAATGAATCCATTAGAAGGTAAAAAGAATGTCATCTACACAGCAGACAATACACCGAATCCAGTTCAAGGGACAAGTGTTATCCCTATGAACAATTTCACTGGTACAAAAGGATTAGTCAAAGATGTGCTCTATGTTCCGAAGCTCAGCAAGAACCTTTTGTCAGTAGGTCAAATGACGGAACACAACTACAAAGTCATCTTCGACGGTGATGAATGCAGTATCAGAGACAAATCCAAAAGAGGTCAGCTAGTAGCAAAAGGTGTCAACGAAGGACGCTTATACAGGATGCTAGCTATAGTACCAGATAAGCATGCCATGTCAGCTCAAATGCAATAGATGCCACTATCTGCAAAATGGCACAAGAGATATGGTCATGTCAACTTCAAGTACTTGTTAGATCTCAGGAATCAGAATATGGCAATTGGGATTCTGAAGCTACAGTTTCTTGGAAAAGTTTGTGAAGCATGCTGCTTCGGCAAACAAAAGCGAACCAACTTTGTCAGAAGTACCTCTCGCGTACGAGGTATTCTTGATTTGATTCATACATATGTATGGGGTTATGCCCAGACCCGCAGCATCAATGGTTCACTTTATTACTTGACCTTCATCGACGACTATAGCAGATATTGTTGGGTCTACTTTCTGAAAGAGAAATCTAAAGTGTTTGCCAGATTTCAAGAATTCAAAGCCATGGTAGAAAACCAAACAGGCAGAAAGATCAAGGTCATGAGATCAGACAGAGGAGGTGAATACACATCTTCAACATTCATGAACTTTTGCAAAAATCATGGCATTCGAAGACAATTCACATGTGCAGATACTCCTCAGCAAAATGCAAGAGCTAAAAGGAAGAATGGGACTTTAGTAGACAGTGCTAGAGCAATGCTTAGTGAAAAGCATCTTCCGAATCAGTATTGGGCAGAAGCAATAGCTACAGCTAACTATTTGCTTAATCGGCTTCCTGCCGAACCGATACAAGGTATGACTCCTTATGAAGCATTCACTGGACACAAGCAATGCATTGGGCATCTCCGCATATTTGGTTGCATAGAATATGCCCACATACATGATGATCATCACAGGAAATTGGATGCGAAGTCACGCAAATGCATCATGGTTGGCTACAGTGAAGAAAGCAAAGCATACAAATTGTATGATCCCATCAACCGCAAAGTCATTATCTCCAGAGATGTAATCTTCGATGAGGAATCAGAATGGAAAACCTCACCTACACAGGAGATAGAAGCATCGACTTCACAGTCATCTACAGAACAGGTTGATGAAGAAGAGCAAGAATTGCCAGCAACACCCCAAGCAGTGCCATAGCAGCTCAGACGGTCTACTAGACCACCAGCCAGATTGACTTATGCTCAGAAAGGCAAAGCAATTCAGGTGGAAACCACCAACTATGCTCTTATGACTACCATCATGGCTACAGAAGAGCCAGTGTACTTCGAAGACGCAGTAGACAAGCCAGAATGGCAAACTGCTATGAATGAAGAAATGGATGCTTTGTATAAAAATAACACTTGGGAATTATGCGACCTTCCACCAGGAAAGAAGGCCATAGCCAACAAATGGGTATACAAAGTGAAGTACAATCCAGATGGCAGTATTCAAAGATACAAAGCCAGATTAGTTGCAAAAGGATTTGCACAACAATATGGCCAAGATTATGATGAGACTTATGCTCCAGTAGCAAAGATGGATTCCATACGGTTCTTGATATCACTAGCGACACTCAATAAATGGAATGTGTATCAGCTAGATGTCAAGAATGCATTTCTCAATGGTTATCTAGACGAGGAAGTCTACATGCAACAACCAGCCAGTTATGTTGAACCAGGAAAAGAGAACAAGGTTTGCCATCTCAAGAAAAGTCTTTATGGCTTAAAGCAAGCACCCAGAAGTTGGTACAGCAGAATTGACAAGTATTTTGCTGATATGGGATACATGAAGTCCAATGCAGATCATACTCTCTACTACAAAGTTCAAGGGGAAGATATTACTATTGCACTTTTGTACGTAGATGATCTGATTGTGACAGGAAGCAAGGATAGCTTCATCAGAAAACTAAAACAAGACTTATCTGCAGAGTTCGACATGAAAGATCTTGGACTTATGCACTATTGTCTTGGAATTGAGTTCTGGAGAGATTCAGATAGCACATTCATGAGTCAGCTCAAATATGTTGACAGTCTCCTGAAGAAGTTTCATATGGCAGATTGCAAGATTGCAGCCACTCCCATGGAACAGAGTTTGAAACTTACTAAAGATTCAGAAAAGCCTACAGTCAATGACAGATACTACAGGCAACTCATTGGATCTCTTATATATCTGACAATCACACAGCCAGATATTTGTTATGCAGTAAGCTCACTAGCACAGTTTATGGCAAATCCAAAACAATCTCACTGGAATGCAGCCAAAAGAGTCTTGAGATACATCAGAGGTACAAGACAGTTTGGGATAGAATACAGAGGAAGTCATCCACGGTTGCATGGATACTGTGACAGTGACTATGTCGGAGATCATGAGACCAGGAGATCGACACAAGGATATGCATTTTTCCTTGGTCAAGGTGCTATATCATGGTTGTCAAACAAACAGCCAACTGTTTCTTTGTCTTCAACTGAAGCAGAATATAGAGCACTCACTACAGGTGCATGTGAGGCTATATGGCTCAGAAGACTATTGTCAGAAACAGATTACTTTGATGAGTCAAAGCCAACAACAATATACTGTGATAATCAATCGGCTCAAGCATTGGCCAAAAATCCAGTATATCACTCCAAGACAAAGCACATTGATGTCAGAGAGCACTTCATCAGAGAAAGAGTGTTACTTGGTGACATCACACTGCAGCATTGTGATAGCAAAGAAAATGTTGCAGACATCTTTGCCAAACCACTTGGTAAAGAGCTATTCGAGAAACACCGACTAGCTCTTGGTTTGATGCAGAGGAAGGACATTCCCATTAAAGGGGTGTGATGGAATGTAATGCTCAGTCCTTCTTCGATTCCCCAGAATCATCATCTTGAGGGAAGGCCTACTTCATGATGTTGATCTTGAGGAAAGGTGTTGAGAGTTCACGCTCAACATCATGTGATCATGTGTGCATAGCACCATCACGTGATCATATGTGCATAGCACTAACCTTATAGAGTGCTATAAAGGAAAGGGTTATATCTCCTAACCCTAACCCTAAAAGGGTTTGTATATATTCTATTTTTTCAACTAATTCTAGTGTACAGCTAGTCATTTGTGGTGTGCTCTCTAGCTGTGCCCTCTCTCCTCATCTCCACTCTTCTCCTCTCCCCTCTTCATATTTTGTCAGTTAGAAGGGTGTCATTCTCAATAATGCTCAGGGGGGTCACTATGTATAAACCTCTATACCACGTGCGTTCAAGGCATATTTCTAAAATCCCTTATCTGTAAATTTTTCATTAATAAAATGTACCCCTTTTCTATACAAATCTCTAAATTTTTTCCAAAACTATTTTAAATAGTCCCTTATGTATATTTATTTCTGTAAATTTTAGAAATAAAAAATATCCTTCTGTTGAACTCACGTGATAGGGTTACATATGATGAGTGACCCCCCCGAGCAATAACATTGATTTCAATTATTGGACCTGATGACCTCTTATCTTGGTCCATTGCCACAAGTTTTGTGCCTATCATCCTGCTGCCTTCATAGTAAAAAGAGAAAATAAAGTTTTGTGAGGCAATCATGTACTTAATGTTGATGGAGTTATGAGCAACCTCACAATACACATTGTTGGCCACCATTCTATCCCAACCATTATCCAAAAATTTTGGAATTGAAACTTCATCATACCCTTTTGCTCTAAAAGACAACATTGTTTTGCAAACTTTAACTAGATAATCTTGAAAAAGTTTTACAAAAGCTGTAAGTGGCATGAAAACATTGATTTTAACCATCCTGGTAGCAATATTTTGTTTCAGAGAATGTTGTACTTCCAAAAATAGTTTGGCTCTCTAGGATTCTGTGATGTTGCCATTAGGGACTGGCCAATCAACTATATTCCATGCCGGGAGATCTTGCTTTTTTAATAAACCATGTGAGTGAGCATTGTCCATCAATTGATAAAAGTGATCATAAAAAAATATACCCAATTCAGCTAAGGTTGTTCATTTTCTACCTCTGTACTATAGCTCCCCAATAGCACCATGTAAAGCATCAAAGAATCCCAGTATGCACTCCAGTGGTTGCCACTCTTCATATGATGAGGGATACATATCTGAATGAAAACAAAGAGACTGTCTATCATTGAAAAAACATATATTTCATTTCAAGTATTTCATTAGACAAATACACTTACAATTGGGTCTATAGTGTGGAAGATAAGCAAGATGATCTCGTAATACAAGTCCTCGGTGCATGTAGACATGTTGTATTTGAACCTCTCTAACGCATCTTGTGCCTTCCTTTTTCACTGTGAAATCTTTCACTCTACCCTTCTAAGAAGCCAAAAAAGTGTTAGTTGATTACTGCTTTCTCCGCTTGTTGGGTTGCATTAGAACCCAATCTCCTTTTGCCACTGCTATCCTTTTCTAGCTACCGTCCACATTCATAGTATTGGAAACTTCTACACATAACACCTATTTCATTAATTTTGGAACTTTTGTGTTGTTTTTGGACGAAACCCAAAAATCCTTCCCAAATGAAAACTTTACTTTGTGAAAATATCCTTCCCAAATCAAAATTTTACTTTCTGAAAATATTCTTCCCAAATCAAAAGTTCACTTTGTGGCACTATCATATTCACATAAAAATATTGTTTTTTCAATCTATACTTTTGCACCAGCATGCAAGAATTTGAAATAATCCTATATTAGAAATTCTAGCTATATCTAAGTTATTTGTTAATTTAATTATTTTTAATATTTTTCCTTGACGTGATAAATTTATAAATCCATAAAAGGAGACTTAAATATTTCATGAAAATAACATTGTCACTCGCAATATGCACAAAATTTTTAAAACTTTTAATAAATAGAAAAAATACATGATTCCATAAGACCCAAGTTTTGTATTGAACCAAAGAGGTATAATAGCAATTATAGCTATTATTATATGATTACATTGAGAGACGTTGCTCTTAGCTAGAGTCTTTATATCCAAAATGATATAGATTGAACATATGTTTACAATTGCTCTTAAAGAGCCTCAATTCGTGCCATCTGCATAGTTTGACCCCCCATTGTCTTATTGCTCAATGTCATGATAGTCCCTTGCCAGGTGCCATCTGCATAATTTGACTCCCACTTGTCTTGCCAAGCCTTGCCCCTTGGGTGCATTGACTCCCCATTGTCTTATTGCTCAATGCGATAGTCCCTTACCAAGTGCCATCTGCATTAACTCCCTATTGTCTTGCCAAGCCTTGACCCTTGGGTGACATCCAGTGCAAAATACAGGTGCCATCTGCATTAACTCCCACAAGTTATCTTGCCAAGCCTTGCCCCTTGGGTGCATTGACTCCCCATTGTCTTATTGCTCAATGTGATAGTCCCTTGCCAGGTGCCATCTGCATTAACTCCCTATTGTCTTGGCAAGCCTTGACCCTTGGGTGACATCCAGTGCATATTTTGACTCTCATTTGACATAGGAGGTGATGACTCTGATTATAATTGTCTTGGATTGGCTTCTTGCCTAGTACCCGAATAAAATCCTTCAATGGACTTCAATACAAAGCTTTAATCATGGACATTCTTCATTTGCGCTGTCTCCTTCTACTTCCTCCATGGCGAGCATCCTTAAAAATTCGTGTATATGCAAAATAGTTTGCTGTGATATTTTTGTTTTTCCTTCTACCTCATATCCCATGTGCTTCTTTGATTTCTTTGCCCTTGTATGCCAAGACACTACGATTGTCTCCGTCAAAACTTGAGAGACCGCTTCATCATTTGGGACCCACTCCTTCATTATACAATTAGTATACAATGTGTTGTTATCTATATTCTCCTTCCTGACCTTTGGCTTATACCATACCGCTGTAAATGTTGTAGCTCTCCCTTGGTCATCTCGTTGCACATCAACTACTTTTGCAACCCAAAACTTCACATTCTCATATTCATCATCCGATGGCCGAACCACAACAAAACAATTGACCTCTATATCTACTTGTGGCATAAACTCTCTCTTCTTCAGTCCACAATATGGATGTGGGAGTAATGATACAAATTCGTTTTCAAAGACTGGATCTAGGTGCAAATCGTTATGAGCATTTGGCCAAAACATATTGCATTCTTCCTTGACATCCTTTGAGCCTCGCATTCTCTCAAGGTCCTTTATTAAATTTCGTGTCTTGTTAATTACAGTGGTAGTGTGTTCTCTCCAAGTAGGCTTCAAATTAGGATATCTCCGGAGCCTTTCCTCTTTGTATGTAATAAATGCCTTTAATCCTTCTATTTCACAGTTAGACCTCTCATCGAATTCTTGTATAGGAGCCCATGTTGGATACCTTTCCTTGCTGGGAATTGAAGTTAAGAGACTGTAAGGTTCTTCAGGTTCCCATTTTGTGTCATGAGAATACTGTTGCTATTGCATTACGGGTTTTTCATCTTAAAAAAAAAAACGAAAGCAGTGTGGATTGGTATGACCTGTCAATGCATCACCACCCGTTTGTATGAAGGGTAGAATGAAGCTCTTCCAATCATACATTCTTTCGAGCCTCTCACATACTGTACTTTCCTTGTGACCACCAACTTGCCTGCCACATCTTCTTACCAAGTCATCTATTGTCTCCACATCCTTGCATTTAAGCTCCCTTGAGACTGTGCTAAAAACCTGATCGATATCCTCATGTGTATGCCCAACATACAAAAATCCACATTCGACCTCATTGAAGATTCGATGAGCAACTAGCATGGAGCAGAATGCAGACATGAGTACATTCTTATTTTCTCGCCAGCAATATTTAGCTTGTATTCTCAAAGTCGGTGGTAGGCGACCTTTTTCTGCATGTACATTGTGAATTGCCTTCATAATAGATGTTACAATTTGATTGCTATCATGTGGATGCAAGGAATCAATCCATATATCTGCAAAGAACTTAATTCCATGCACTAACACTCCACATAGATGTGTCTTTAGAAAGTGCTTTCTTTGTAATTTAGGTGGAGTGGCAACAAAATGAGGCAATGTTGTTGTATTCGGATCCATGCCATCTACAATAAGGCATATGTAGTCATCGGGATGCGAAATGGCTTGCTCCTTCCAAAATGCATATTTTTGTCTGGAATGTCGAATAAGGTCATGATGAGATTTTTGGTTTTTTTTGTATAATTCCCTTTGATTTAGACATGTTGCACTCTTAATTGCTCGCTTTAAATCATCACAGACATTGCACTTTGACATTTTTTGCCTCCTTGGGATTTTAACATATCCAAAGTTCTTCTTCCAAAGAGTATACAAAGTATGAGAAGAAGCTACAGCATCCCCTCTTTGCCTTTGCTTTTCTGCAATAGAGTCAAATACTTCGAGCTTTGTCAAGCCCATTGGAAGGTGCATTTTAGTGATCGCGTCACCGTTAGGGAGTTTGGTAGATATATGGGGTTGAGGTAAAGCATTTTCATGTATGAAGTCTTGCAAAATGTTGCTGCCCTGACAGTTGAGATTCTTGATTTGGACCTTCCTCTATTACCGTGAATGCTAAATTTGTTGCCGCCCTTTGCCTTGGTGACTAAATCCCAATATGTACCATGGGATAATCCAGTAATATTGCGATATGCCTTATTGCAAATCCTTTTTCCATTTACGAGAGGTTTTACCTTTTGTCTTGAACTTAGTCTTTTATTACCATTCTAAAGAAAGCAAGAGAGACTTGTGAGAAGGTATTCATTTCTTTCGCTTCCTCTTCTTTGCCACACGTGTCCTCTACATTCCCTGATGTCTGCAAGATCAATGAAGCACATACATCTTCGCTTGCAACATAGATATCCCAATGCATTTAACATGTTCTCCTCCTTCATTACTCTCTTCCTCTTTGGTTGCTTTTGTGGATCTGCCTGGATTCGCTTTCTCTTCATGCATATGTATGACTGTTTTCGTTCCTCGTGCATGTTGTTATCTGTATTTATGCACTTCTTCTCCTCACATTTGTTTGTAACTAAGCATCCATGATTGGTCGTTGCATCCTTGGCCATATCATAATCAAAGTTAAATATTGAATAATCCTCTGTTGATATCATCCTCGTTTTTAACATACTCTTAGGACCATTCAATGAATTCAATATTCTATGAGAGTATTGAGAACCTTGAAACTCTTCCACTCCTGAGAGAACATCACTCATTGGGACATCTTGCATGGCTTTCACAAATCCACAAGCTTGATTGACACCAGGTTTGTTAATATGCATGAACTCATCCTCAACCGCAACAGATGCCACTATCTGCAAAATGGCACAAGAGATATGGTCATGTCAATTTCAAGTGCTTGTTAGATCTTAGGAATCAGAATATGGCAATTGGGATTCCAAAGCTACAGTTTCTTGGAAAGGTCTATGAAGCATGCTGCTTGGGCAAACAAAATCGAACCAACTTTGTCAGAAGTACCTCTCGTGCATTAGGTATTTTTGATTTGATACATACAGATGTATGGGGTTATGCCTAGACCCGCAGCATCAATGGTTCACTTTACTACTTGACCTTCATCGATGACTATAGCAGATATTGTTGGGTCTACTTTCTGAAAGAGAAATCTGAAGTGTTTTCTAGATTTCAAGAATTCAAAGCCATGGTAGAAAACCAGATAGGCAGAAAGATCAAGGTCATTAGATCAGATAGAGGAGGTGAATACATCTCTTCAACATTCATGAACTTTTACAAAAATCACGGCATATGAAAACAATTCACGTGTGCAGATACTCCTCAGCAGAATGCAAGAGTTGAAAGGAAACAGCAGAATGCAAGAGTTGAAAGGAACAATGGGACTTTAGCAGATAGTGCTAGAGTAATGCTTAGTGAAAAGCATCTTCTAAATTAGTATTGGGCAGAAGCAATAGCTACATCAAACTATTTGCTTAATCAGCTTCCTACCGAACCGATATAGGGTATGACTCCTTATGAAGCATTCACTGGACAAAAGCCACACATTGGGCATCTCCACATATTTGGTTGCATAGCATATGCCCACATACATGATGATCATCGCAAGAAATTGGATGCCAGGTTATGTAATTGCATCATTGTTGGCTACAGTGAAGAAAGCAAAGCATACAAATTGTATGATCCCATAAACCGCAAAGTCATTATCTCTAGAGATGTAAAATGGTATGTTTCCTCTTTTTTGTAGGGCCAGTCCACAAAACATCGAGCGGGACTTTTCCAAGTAAGAAAGTGCTTTCTCTTTTTTCCTTTTATTGTTTTCGTTATTTGCATTGGCCTATACCTAGCGCCTTAAGTGCTAGCTGCAGTGATAGGTGTAGGAACCCTCTCTTCTCTTATTCCCCTTCTTCCCCTCTTTTCCTCTTTTCCTCCCTCTTTCCCTCATATGATCATGCATAAGCATAAGCATATGCTTTCTCTCTTTTTCTCTTATGCATATGCTTTTCATTCTCTTATGCTTATGCTCTTTTGCCCTCTTCTTTTTCCCCTCTTTCAATCTATTTTCCCCTCTTCCTTCTCTTCTTTTCCACTCTCTTTTTTTGTGGCTCATCAATCACCTCATGGTGGCCATCATTGCTGAGCCCCTTTTTATTTTCTATTCTCTCTTCAGCAATCGTGATTTGATAGGACACATCCTCGATCAGGTAAGGAGGACTCATGAAAGTGGCAGAGTCAAAGCGAGTGTTGTTACTACAAGTGCTTATGGAGTGAGGAGTAGCAGTGGAAGTAGGAGAGGGCAAGCGACATGACTAGTACTAGGTCTGGAAACCTGGAGACCTGTATGGATGTGAGTGTGCTGACTCATCTACATCTCTCGAGTTAGCACAACACCTTTCTACTCTTCCTTCCCTTATGATGGGCACACCCA
The DNA here is from genome assembly GCF_047967505.1 of Dipteris shenzhenensis. Taxonomy (NCBI): domain Eukaryota; kingdom Viridiplantae; phylum Streptophyta; class Polypodiopsida; order Gleicheniales; family Dipteridaceae; genus Dipteris; species Dipteris shenzhenensis. Next base: position 11,733,195 of record NC_141611.1, read on the forward strand.
GGTGATGACCCCTTAGTTGAAGGGGCTAGAGGTCAGGAGCGGCATAGCTATTGACTGGCGGTACCAAGATGACTAAAAGAAGCAAGCAACAATCGATGAATTAAAAAGACAATATCCTAATCCCCCAAATTGGGATTTGATTTTGGATTACATGAAAGAGTGCATGGGGGTCCTCTTGAAGCATCGTAGGTCAACCTTGCATACTTCTATTGCAAAGGCGAAGGCTAAACACAGCTGGGGAGACAAAGCTAACTAGAAGTTTTTCAAGAAGCAGTATAGGGACCATCCCGAATTGTTCGAGGGTCAGAGGAGGGCTGCGAGGAGATGACTAGATTCCATAGGTACTTTGCACTTTGGTACAAGTGGATGATTGGTGTTTGAGGCAACCGTGGTAAGTCTACTTCTTCTCATTTAATGTATTATTCTATTTGGTTTACTACATATTGCATGCACTTTATTTAACTCTGGTAAATTGGGCCCATAGCAAGCTGAAATGGGTCTCCTTCAAAGCCATGGTTTATTGAGCAAGAGGCACTGGGAGTGACGATCGATTGGGCTGAGGTGGCTGCTCGCATGGTATAAGTCTACTCCTACTTGTAATCTCACTTTTTAAACTGTTTTATTCTTTAAGTTCTAATCTAATTTCCAATTAATATGGTTTCACTCTTAGAATCAAAGCTTGAATATCCCATCAGTGGAGGTGAGCAATGATGACCAGGGATTAGGCTTACATGGCTTCGACGAGGGCCAGGGATCAGGCCAGTGCGATGAGGATGAGGACGAGGACGAGCATGATGATTTGGATGAGCAGTAGCAGTAATACATGAAGTTATTTTTGAACTTGTTGTAGCCTCAATATCATATTTATTTAGTTCTCCTTTTGAAAGTCCATCTTCATGCATGTGGCAATCTAATGCATCTCTTGACATCAATGTAGAGAATAAATCTTGCCCTCTACTATCGTGCTTGTTTGAAAGATCACCATACATGTGCTTGTCCAACCTCTCAAGGTTTTGCAAACATAGTGACAATGAACCAATGGTGAAATTAGGGTCACTCTTCCAATACTATAAAGAGAAGTTTCCATATGCCCATTGCCCATGTCCATGAGTGAGCATCCCTGTTAAGGCTACAGGAAGTTGCATGACACGATTCAATGATTTTGGTATAGGTTGTAGCCTTGGTATGCAAGTCTTCATTTGATCCATCTTGTCATGAATGATGTAAAGATTTTGCTTTGCGTCCAACTTTGAAGACAACCTCCATGCATAATATAGGCTTTTGCAAGACATTTGCTACAAACTGTGTGCTCGTCTCTTTAGTAGCAACTTTTCCCTCTCACTTTCTATCTTCATCCTTTCTAGCTTCATTTTAAGTTCAGAGCAAATGTCACACTTGGAGAATGTACTTGTCTTTGATAGACTAACTTGTTTGAATACAGTTTTCCATAATTTGTTGAATGTTGACCTTGACAAAGTCTTGCACTTAAACCTCTCCATTGTTTTGTTGACTTCTTGCCAAACGTCCACTTGATTGTATATGGACGGGATGACCATTTGTGTCTCTTGTTCCCTTGTCATCATTGTACGACTTTTATGGGGCATTTTATCTGCATTACACTCAACAAACATTTGAATCACAGCTTTACCAACCTCCACATGCCTCATTCGATTTTGTATTACCTCCTTATATCCATGCATAGCTTTTTGCACTCCAAGGTCATGTTTTTTCTTATACCTATAGAAAGTAGTCTTTGGAATTCCCTGTATTGTGCACCAAGCCTTGCAACAAACATTCATGTTTCCTATGAAGAACGTCAATCCACTCATATGGCCCTCAACCCTCTTGGATGTTTGTAGGTTATTGTAAATGTGATTCACGCGATCAGCAAAACATTGGCCCTAGTAATCTTGTTGCACATTCAAAACCATTTCTCGATCAACAACTTGACAACAACGTTCCTTACAACAATCAATACTTGCAACCCTTTGGATAGCCCATTGTGTCGTCTTCATGACCAATCTTGTTCCGCTTTCATTATTTTCCTTCGTTTTCCTATTTATCATCCTATATGGTTGTTTCTTTTTCAGACATTTGATGTCAGTAGTAGAAGGGACTCAGACTGTGCAATATTGTCATCATTTTCAAAAGGTTCTCTTAGCAACAACCTACTACCATCCTCCAATGTAAGTTGTCCAATTGGCCATTTTAGCAACTTCACCTGAAGACCATCCTCTATAGACTGATTACTAGCACCATCTTGCATAAACACTTGAGAAGTGGCTATCCCCAGGTGATCATCCCCTAACTTTTTAAAATCGATTGCTTCATATGGATGGACAAGAAGTATGTGACCCTCCCCTAACTTTGTTTCCAAATGTTGTGACCACAACAATACTTTTCTCCCCACCCAGTCATCTCTACTTTGCATATTCCCTTCCTCTAGTATCATGTTACAAGCATGTCCTTGCATAGGCCTTTAAACAAGAGAAATGTAAAAAGGTCAGCCATTGAAGCTAACCACTTGTGATAAGAAACAATTTATACATAATCCAATCCTTTATAATGAAATTATTTGCATGCCCACAAACTTGAAGGTGGTGTCACTTGCTCAAGTACAACCTTTGATATATCTGTGCTATTGCCTGATGTTGCCTCTGATAAGGGTTGCATGGCATAAGAGTGCCAACACACTATACTACCAAGCACCTCTTTGACATGGGATGCACCCAATGATGTTAGGGTATAGAAGCTCAACATCAAAAGTTGTATAGCAAACATCAATAGAAACTGATATCACCCCATTCCCTAACGGTTGAAAGTGGCAAGAACCATTTGGATCAACTAAAATTTTTTTTGCTTCTGTTACCTTCAATCCATCCTTTAGTAGAGGAACTTTGCAATCTGGTTCAAATTGCGCCATGCCTATAAATGACAATACCCGAATTCATATAATGGTTATTTTTTAAATCTCTCTCTCTCTCTCTCTCTCTCTCTCTCTCTCTCTCTCTCTCTCTCGCAAAAACATAGCCAGGTTTTGTACCAGATCTCATACATTTGCAATTGAGATGGGAGCTTGGATACATCAGCCCAAACATGCTAGAGTCTATACCCTTTGTGACATGCAAACAGTTGAGACGGAGGAACATGTGGCTCTAATATGCCCCGGATATGCACATATCAGGGAGGAATACCAACAGATACTTGAGGACTCTACTCAACTAACATCAGTTCTCTCTACTGCCTCTCTGGTAGCATTGGCAGCTTTTGTCACTCGTCTTTTTACCTAGTGCAGGAACTCATAGACTCCTGACCCCTCTCCTTGACGAGACTCTATTTTACATTGTATTGAGACAAGCCCCATGGGTCATTTTTGGCCCCCCGAGGATGTTAATAGACTCTACTTCTACTTCTACTTCTCTCTTTGGGTCAAATTTTGAGGGTAACCACTCACTAGAACATGCTAACACATATGATGTAAACATTGCACTTCATGGATGTTGTTGATCTCTCTCTCTCTCTCTCTCTCTCTCTCTCTCACACACACACACACACACACATACACACACACACACATTCTAAGATACAAAAATGGACCTTAGTATGTGCATGCCCACAAACCTGAAGGTGGTGTCACTTGCTCAAGTACAACCTTTGGTATATGTGTGCTATTGCCCGAGGTTGCCTCTGATAAGGGTTGCATGGCATTAGAGTGCCAATGCACAATACTACCAAGTGCCTCTTTGACATGGGATGCACCCATGTTAGGGTACGGAAGCTCAACATCAAAAGTTGTACAACAAACATCAATAGAAACTGATATCACCCCATTCCCTAACGGTTGAAAGTGGCAAGAACCATTTGGATCAATTGAAATAATTTTCCCTTCTACCACCTTCAATCCATCCTTTAGTAGAGCAACTTTGCAATCTGGTTCATATTGTGTCATGCCTATAAATGACAATACCCAAATCCATAGAATGGTTTTTTTTTAAATCTCTCTCTCTCTCTCTCTCAAACACACACACACACACACACATTCATTCTAAGGTACAAAAATGGACCTTAGTATGTGTATCATGGCCACAAACTTGAAGGTTAAGGTGGTGTCACTTGCTCAAGTAAAACATTAAAATGGACCTTAATTCAAACACAAAAATGATAAGTAGGGTTTCAAACATAATTGGAAAGCTTTGCAAATCGACCTTAGGTCATTTTTGATGATCACTCACACACACTAACACCTTTTGAAGATGTTTTAAGTTTCCAAATGGACATTAGGTCAATTTTTGGTTCATGGATGTTGGTGATATTTGTCTCTCACGCAGGCGCAAACCTTTGCAAATCAACCTGAGTTTGATTTGATGATTACTCACACAACAAGACAAAGCACCCATAGACGTGCGCACAGACGCATTTCATGAACTAAATAAAAAACTTACGGGCGCGTCTATTTGCGCATCTGGAGACCCGTGTCTAATTACGCATCTATATATCAGACTTACGTGCGTATAGACGCGGACAAAGATGCATAAATAGACACACTTATAAACGCTTTTATAGACGCACGTATAGACACAAGTCGAACAGACAGACGCGAATATAAACGCGTTTTTAAACGCACTGATAGACGCGCCTTTTTTTTTAAAAAAAATTTTACAGAATACTGTGTATGTTGTGTATGCTATATAGTAACAAGAATCCCATATCCACATTCTGTATTCAATTCTTACAGCCAATCGCATTTTAATTACAATTCCAAATAAAATATTACAACTCCAAAACGCAATAAAATTGAAAGCTCAAAAAGTGCTTGTATATGCATATAGCACGAAGCTAAGCCACATCATGTGGCTTCAAGTGCAAAAAATAAGGCAGCTAAGCCATGTCATGTGGCTTCAAGTACAAAAAATAAGAGGAGTCTATATACAAGAGGCACAAAGCCAAGCCAGTGGCTTTAAGTACAAAAAAGAATAGTAGCACTACTTCTACGACTAATCCTTACTGCCTTCCATGCTCCCTTCTGCGCTCCCTTCTGCACCTTCTTCCTCGTCTTCCTCGTCGTCTTGTGCATGGGCCTGTAAACAAGGGACAACATATATCAATGTATGAAAAATCAAATCTTTACTTATAATTTTGACATTATTTAATTACTTTCAAATACCTGGGGGGCCTGTCCAGTAGCTCGGGTATACTGCTCCTCAGTAATCAACCCGTCATCATAGAAGTGCCTCCATGTATCTCCTCTACGATGGTGGCGATGGTAGGCTGTCTCCACTGGAGTAGGGTATTTGCCCACGATCTCAACACTACTACACACGCATCCTATTGCGACGTTTACGTATCGACGATTAGCGCCTGCTTAGCGTTAATCATTGGTATAAAAATCGGGTGTCGTAAATCGTCGCTATATAGCGACTTTTACTAAGCGTCACTATATAGCGATGTTAGTAAAAGTCGCTATATAGCGACGTTTAAAGGTCGCTATATAGCGACACTGAGACAATATATTATAGCGACGTTTTACAGAGAGGTTTTTTTTTTTTTTTAAGCCTTAAAAATTATTTTCTTCCAATGACAAAATTTTTTAAATTTTCATACATGTTTGAGCTCATAGAGAATTAAAAAATGAGAGCATGTACATCAAGCCTTTGAAGCTCATATATTCATGTCCAAGTTTGAGATGAGAAAAATCAAATTAAATAAGAGCATTTACATCAACTGTTTCATCTTGAGCCAAGTCTAAGGCGCCAAGCAAGTCTATCTCCAACTCTATACCGAGTTGATCTCCTATATCATCATCGTACTCTAGCATCGTACGTTCACCTAAAAGTATTTGATCATCTTCTTCAATTAAGCTAAAGTGTGGTGATTGATCTTGACGATTGTTGTCTTCCTCGTCAATATCGTGATCTCCATCCTCCTCCCGTGCGATGTCATTATGCGCATCTTCCTCTTGCCTCATATGGTGATCTACATCTTCTTCGCTAGATTCATCAATTGGATCCGGCATTGGTAGTGGCATCTCCATGTCCACATCTCGATCTTCAAAAATCTGCTTACTTCGTGGTGCAACTTGGATCACGTACCACCATCTTGGATCAGAATGATCCGGATGAAAAACCACCTATATTGAAGATGAAAAATCACGTGCCAAATGTCGTCAATTATATATATATCAATGGACTTAAAAAACGAAAGCTTCGACTAATTAAATCATTAGTATGCACCTGCTCACAGTGCTCGGGAAGAACAAAAGTATCACTTTCATCGGTCCAATGTTTGGTGGAGTCTATTGCAAAGAGACCGCTACTATCTTTTCTCACAGTCGCATGGGGACCGTTGTAAGTAGTTCTAAACCATTTTACATCAAGAATGAAAATAGTAAATCGTCTGAAATCAATTTCATAGATGTCGCGTATGGTTCCACAATAATCCAACTGTGAGGAGAGAAGATTGGTATCCGAAGCACTTGCTCGGCTATCTTGTGTGAAGTTAGCCATGACTCCACAATCATACGTGACTCTCTTTGAATCGATGCGTTCTACGTGAAAATGTCGTCCATATGACCATAATGCACTGTACTTTTTGTACTGTAAAAGAGCATCATTAAAAAAATGAAGATGCACCTATTTTATAGCATATATTGCCACAAATAATTACTTAATTACATCAAGAGATAAGAAACTTACATGCACCATACATCCAGATGATAACTCCCGCTCGCGCTCGTTTATTGTCTCTCCATCACGTTCGGCTTTACGTATAGCTAGTTGTAGCCAATCAAGTGACATGTGAGTAGGGAGAAGAGCCAGATCTCGTGGATATGGTTGTGATCGCCTGTACATTACTCTGAATCTCGTCCTTGCATTTATTCTTTTTGCTTTGGCCACTTCATATCTCTCAATCCACTTCTGCATCTCAGGGCTATTGAGGATACAAAACTTATTGAATTTCTCCATTTGCTCTTCGCTCATCTTTCTTTCAATCCCTTTTCCTTGGGGGACCTCGCCAATGATGCGATCATCATCCTTGTTGTGCCAAGCTTGCGGCATATTAGGATCCATGGATGCAAGAAACTCTGTGATATATACTAATGACTCTTGCACAAGCCATCCCTCTGCCATGCTTGCTTCTGGTCTTGCTCTTTGTCTTACAAACCCCTTTAAAGTTTTCATAAACCGCTCGAGAAAAAACATCCATCGATTATGAACGGTACCTGCTATAGCCACCTCATCAACTATGTGCACAAGCAAGTGGACTTGAGTTGTCATAATGCTTGAGGGAAAGTGCTTCTCAAGCAAGCATACGGCTTCGATGGATTCCACCCTAGCCTTCTCGATGCTCGATATAGAGATCTCTTTTTGAGATATCCACCTATTTCACATGTCCATGCATATCTAAGATATTTGAGATATCCACCTATTTCACATGTCCATGAAGAAAATACATAATGCGAATTGATAGTAAGCATACCTCACAATACCACAGATCTTGAATATAGCATTTCTAACATCTTCTTGTAAGCACCCTTTTATTGTAATTGGAAGGATGAACTATCAAAGCAACAATGAAATCATGTCAACAATATAACATAATAATGATTACGCTAATGCATCACTATTATCGGTACACTAATTCTACTTAGAATACCTGTAAGACCTTGTGCCAATCATGGGACTTGAGGCCACTAAGCTTATTGTCCTTTGAAAATGCTCCTTTCAAGCAACGCATGTACCCTGTCGGTGTTTGAAAAGAGGCAATGTCTGCCTTGATTGCTGCCTCCTCCCTCGTAGAGAGGATCCACGTTGCTTTCGGGAGGACAACTTTTCCTGAAGCATGCACTTGGGGCCACAAACGGGACATCCTATTCATAGCACGCAAGTCTTCTTGCACTCCTCTCGAGTCCTTGCAACCAACCAAGTGTGCCCAAATGGTATATGCATGGGATCCAAGAGATGATTGATTTGTAACTGACCCCAATAAGGAAGCTCGTGAAAGATCGATAGCCTCTTCATACCAGGAGGAGGTTCCTCTCCATTCTCCCTCCAAGCTTGAATCCAATCACTTGCTTTCAAATATGATGGTGGTGGATCAAGCTGACCTCCACGTGCGAGATGGTCGAGCGGAAGGTATCGAGCATGACCTTCATAAACATTTTTCCTCATGTGTTTGGAGTAGCGTGCAAGCGATTTCAGAGCGGGTCCACAAACAGGACAAGCATGGTACCCACTTGTAACAAGTCCTGCACGCGTGCATGAATATGTTAGTACAAGACATGCGTGCAAAAGAGAGTAAAAAAAGCATAATCCCTCATTGTACATGTAAAGACATAACCACGTACCTGCGCACTCTCCATATCCTGGGTAGTCATGCATGGTCCACATCAAGATACCCTTGACTAAAATATCATTGGTATGCCTAGGAGCTCTGGAAATATCAAAGACCTGCACTCCTCTCCATAATATCTGTAACTCCTCTATCAAAGGTGCCATGTACACGTCCATGTTTTTTGCCTTGTACTTTCCTGGCACAAGTAGTGCAAGCATGAGGTGTCCCTTTTTTATTGTTAGCCATGGTGGGATATTGTAATTCACCACGACTATGGGCCATGTCGACCAAGATGTCGAGCGTAACCCGAAAGGATTCACGTCGTCCATGGCTAGCCCAAGATATAAGTTGCGTGGCTCTCTCGCAAAGTCCGGCCACTGATTATCTATGTGCTTCCAAGCTGCACAATCTGCAGGAATCCTCAATGTGTGATCAGTGGACCGATGAGATGCATGCCATGTCATCAACTCCGCTATGGATTTGCATTGAAACATGTGTTGTATTCTTGCAATGATGGGAAAGTGTCTTAAGACCTTTACCGGTATCCTCTCACCTTGCAAGTCATCTCTATATCGTTGTTCCCCACACTTTGGACAACTAGCCAAATCTCCATGCTCACGACGAAAGAGAATACAATCATTACGACAAGCATGGATGGTATCATAATCCATACCCACCATTGTTAGCATCTTTTTCGCTTCATCTCTTGATGCGGGCATGGTATTTGGTGCATGCAACATCTTTTGGAGCAACCTATGACAAAGACACTATCCAAATGATGATTCTCAAAACAAACAATATCCAAATAATGAGTCAATCAAATTAATGCAAGGGCTAACCTCATTAAGGCCGAGACACTTGTATCCGACCACCCATACTGTACTTGTAGATTCAAGATTGAGAGACAAGCACGTAGTTTAGACATCCTGGCACCCTCGTACAATTGTATTGATTGCAACTCTCGCATTTTCACCTCAGACTCTGACATCACGTGTACGTGGGATGTAGTGCCCCTAAAAATGGAATCCATCATGTCGACCATACCCTCGTCGTCATCCGGGAGACTATAGTCTTGTTGAAAGTGAGAAGGTATATGTGTACCCTCATCACTCTCGTCATCCTGTCATAAGCTCATTCGTGTAAATAGAAGATCTTCTAATTCCGGGTATACAATAAGATTGCGAACTTAAATAGCTTTGACTTACCGATGATCCATCAACATGTGCAACACCAACGGGGGGTACTGGTTCCGGCTCCTCCCCATACATCCGCAAGTGGCGCATGATAATACGACGTTGATGTCATACTTCTCGCTTGCAATGAGTGCAATGACAATATAACCTCTCCGTAAGCCACTTCGTGCTCCCGGGCATTGGCGCATCATCGGATGAGCTTCCACTCGTCCCTTCCATCTACACTTATAAAACCAAAACATAAGCATGAAGAGGAGATGTACACAATTATGAGCATAGCATGTTTAATTTAAGCTTCTCTTGAGGCTATATAAAAAGAATGATGTCGCTATATAGTAAGGATTGAAACAAAAAATCCTATATAGTAAGGCTATGTAGTAAGAGGAGATATTGACAATTATAGGCATAGCATGTTTGAGCTTCACAAGAGGCCACACAAAAAAATAAACAGTAAGCGTCGCTATATAGCAACGCTCTGTTCCGTCGCTATATAGCGACGTTTTTAATTTAAAACGTCGCTATATAGCGACGAAAAAGCGTCGCTATATAGCGACGCTGTGGGTTAAAACCTGAAACGCCGAAACGCACGGCGTTTTGCTCAAACCATTCCTAATCTCTCAAGTAAGCAACCCAAAATCTCCTCCCACCTATTTTCACTGACCTCCCATCTATTCCAAGCAACCTCCTACTCTATTTCCCACTCCTCACCCTTCTCCTGCCTCTTGTACACCCTCTCTCTCCTTTTTCCCTCTTTGGTTTCCAGAAAGAAAGTTCTTCAAGAGGTGAGTTTCTTTCAACAATGTAGGTTGTTTGTTTGTTAGCTTTGGTTTTGTGAGTGTTTCTACTTGTATTGCTAAAGTTTTAAACTAGTTTTCATGCTTGATTAGAAAGGATTGAAACAAAAAACGAAATTTCAAGAAAGAAAGAAAGAAACTCACCTCTTCTTCCTGTATTTCTCTTCCTTCTCTTCCTTCTCTTCTCCTCAATCTCCTCCTTTCCTTGTCTCCTCAATCTTCTCTTTCCTTGTCTCCTTTCAAGAAGTTGCTTTTGTGATCTCCTCTTTCCACTAACATCTTATTTGAAAAAATGGGTTGTTTTCTCTCTTTTGTAGGGCCAGTCCCGAGCGGGACATACTCTCTCTTTTGTGGGGCCAGTCCACTACACCGAGCGGGACATACTTTTACAGGTAAGTGCTTGCTCTTCTTTCCATTTAAGCTTTTTGTTATTTGCATTGGCCTGCAGCTAGCACCTTAAGCGCTAGCTGCAGTGATGGGCGTAGGAACCCTCTCTTCCCCCTTCTCTTTTTCTCATTTTTCCCCCTTCTCTTTTTTCCCTCTTCTCTTATTCTCTCTTTCCCCCTTCTCTCTTTCCCCCTCTCTCTTTTCCCTTCTCTCTTTCCTTTCCCCCTTATTCTCTATTTCCTTTCCCTCTTATTCTCTTATGCTTATGCTTCTCTCATTCCCCCTTCTCTATTTCCCCCTTCTCTCATTCGCATAAGCTCTTTTTCCGCATGAGCATAAGCTCCTTCTCTATTTCCGCATGAGCATAAGCATGAGCTTATGCTTATGCTTATGCTTATGCTTAAGCATAAGCATGAGCATAAACTCATGCTTATGCTCATGCATGAGCATGAGCTTATGCGCAAGTTTCCGCATAAGCTTATGCGGAAATAGAGAATGAGAGAAGCTTATGCTTCTCTCATTCTCTTTTTCCGCATAAGCTCCTTCTCTCTTTCCGCATAAGCTCCTTCTCTATTTCCGCATGAGCATAAGCTCCTTCTCTTTTTCCGCATGAGCTCCTTCAATCTTTCCGCATAAGCTCGTTCTCTATATCCGCATGAGCATAGCTTATGCATAAGTTTCCGCAAGAGCTTATGCGGAAATAGAGAATGAGAGAAGCTTATGCTTCTCTCATTCTCTTTTTTCGCATAAGCTCCTTCTCTCTTTCCGCATAAGCTCCTTCTCTATTTCCGCATGAGCATAAGCATGAGCTTATGCTTATGCTTATGCTTATGCTCATGCATAAGCATAAGCTCATGCTTATGCTCATGCATGAGCATGAGCTTATGCGGAAATAGAGAATGAGTTTCCGCATAAGCTCTTTCTCTTTTTCCGCATAAGCTCTTTCTCTTTCTCTTTTGCGTGAGCATATGCGAAAATAGAGAATGAGAGAAGCTTATGCTTCTCTCATTCTCTATTTCCGCATATGCGGAAACATGAGCATAAGCTCATGCTCACCCATGAGCATAAGCATAAGCTCATGCGGAAAAAGAGAAGGAGCTTATGCGGAAATAGAGAATGAGTTTCCGCATAAGCTCTTTCTCTTTTTCCGCATAAGCTCTTTCTCTTTCTCTTTTGCGTGAGCATATGCGGAAACATGAGCATAAGCTCATGCTCACCCATGAGCATAAGCATAAGCTCATGCGGAAAAAGAGAAGGAGCTTATGCGGAAATAGAGAATGAGTTTCTGCATAAGCTCTTTCTCTTTTTCCGCATAAGCTCTTTCTCTTTCTCTTTTGCGTGAGCATATGCGAAAATAGAGAATGAGAGAAGCTTATGCTTCTCTCATTCTCTATTTCCGCATATGCGGAAACATGAGCATAAGCTCATGCTCACCCATGAGCATAAGCATAAGCTCATGCGGAAAAAGAGAAGGAGCTTATGCGGAAATAGAGAATGAGTTTCCGCATAAGCTCTTTCTCTTTTTCCGCATAAGCTCTTTCTCTTTCTCTTTTGCGTGAGCATATGCGGAAATAGAGAATGAGAGAAGCTTATGCTTCTCTCCTTCTCTATTTCTGCATATGCGGAAACATGAGCATAAGCTCATGCTCACCCATGAGCATAAGCATAAGCTCATGCGGAAAAAGAGAAGGAGCTTATGCGGAAATAGAGAATGAGTTTCCGCATAAGCTCTTTCTCTTTTTCCGCATAAGCTCTTTTTCTTTCTCTTTTGCGTGAGCATATGCGGAAATAGAGAATGAGAGAAGCTTATGCTCATTCTCTATTTTATGCTCAGGGGGGTCGCTATGTATAAACCCTCTATATCACGTGCGTTCAAGGCCTATATTTAAAATCCCTTATCTGTAAATTTTTTCATTAATAAAATGTACCCCTTTTCTATACAAATCTGTAAATTTTTTCCAAAACTATTTTAAATAGTCCCTTATGTATATTTATTTCTGTAAATTTTAGAAATAAAAAATATCCTTCTGTTGAACTCACGTGATAGGGTTACATATGATGAGTGACCCCCCCGAGATTTTATGCATAAGCTCCTTCTCTATTTCCGATGCCTATGCTTAAGTTTTCCCATAATCCCTCGCATCCAACATATGTTCAAGTGCAAATCTATTGCAGAGCTCATGTCATGGCATTCCTCCCATCGATCAACCGATGGCAAGTGGAGAACTCCCGCGGACTCTCCTGCGTGGAAGCATATTAAAGACACATGGCCAAGCTTCAAGGAAGAACCTAGGAGCTTGAGACTTGGATTGGGTATGGACGGTGTGAACCCATTTGGTCTCAAAAGCACGTCTTACAGTGTATGGCCAGTGGTATTGGTGAATTACAATCTTCCACCCTCTATGGCTATTAAGAAAGGACATGTCATGCTATCCCTTCTAATTCCAGGGAAACATAAAGTCAAAAACCCTGATGTTTATTTGGAGCCTTTGATTGATGAGCTAGAGATACTTTGGAGAGGTATCGAGGTGCATGATGTGAGTAGGCCTCCCTCATCACGAGACTTCAACTGCAAAGCAGTCTTGATGTGGACGATGCATGACTTCCCAGGCTATGGTGAGTGTTCAGGTAAGCATTGCATTTTTTAATTATGAATAGGCAAAGGACGTGGCACCCTAAACCCACCTTCCACTCTTAATTGCATCTATTGTTCAGGTCTCACTACATCGGGTTACCATGCATGTCCTGTTTGTGGTCCTTCACTAGTTGCCTCACAGGCAGACGCATTGAATAAGGTCATCTATGAGAATCACCATCGATTTCTCCCACCTGATCATCCTAGATATGTTGCCCCTTGGAATGAAGTCCTCCCACAATCACTCACCGCGGGAGATTGGATGAGAATTTGGGACGGTTCCACGACTCCTCCACCACTTGGCATGAGTCGGTAAGGATTTGTAACTATTGGCTGGAAGTAAAGATTGGCTATATTGGTTGAAAGTAAAGATTGCACGCTAACACTTTATTTTGTTTAGATACTCCATCTTTTATCGTTTACCATATTGGTCCCACCTCAAGATCAATCACCTGCTCGATCCCATGCATATCTTCAAGAATGTGGCATCTACCATTTGGGAGCATTTGAATGGGACACGAGATTCGATAGGCATAAGGGAGGATCTACGTACCACAGGGAGGATGCGTGAAGCTTGGCCTCAAGAGAGACCAAATGGGCATGTTTTTTTACCTCGTGCACCGTGGATGTTATCAAAGCTAGAGATGGCGATGATGAAGCACGCTATTACTACAATTCGTACTCCCACTGGATGCATGAGGTGTTTGAAGGGAGCCTTTACAAAGAGCAAGAAAAGAGGTGTAGAGCAATTATATGGCTTGAAATCTCATGATTGGCACAAGATGCTCCAAGTAAGTATTTTATATGCATAATATCTTTTTCCTTTCAAATTTGTGAGTGAATAGCTATAAGCAACTAATCAACCACCTCCTCGCGGGTTCAGTTCATACTACCTACTAGCATTTCACGTAGTGCATCAAAGGACGTGAAAGATTGTATTTACAAGATGGGCGAGCTTGTGAGGTATGTGAGCTCAAAGGAAATAGATCCCACCACGCTTGAGAATGCTCGAGTTATGTCAGTGGAGGCAGTTTGTTTAGTGGAGGAGACATTTTCACGTTCTATACTCACAAGCCAACTACATCTCATAGTACATTTGGTGGATGAGATTGCTAAATGCGGTACTATACATGCACGATGGTTGTTCTTCCTCGAGCGCTTCATGAAGACGTTGAAGGGCTTCGTGAGACAAAATGCAAGACCCGAAGGTAGCATGGCCGAGGGTTGGTTGGTACAAGAGTCACTTGTATATATTTCTGAGTTTCTTGTTGATGTGGATAGCTCTCTCCCACGACTATGGAGAGATGATGAAGACCTAAGGATGACCTCTATTGTGCCTCAAGGAAAAGGATGCAACAAAGTAATAGACACGAAGTTGCATAATAGTATCAACCTCTTTTGCGTGCTTAATAGTGATGTGATGAAAAGATGGGTGACAAGATACGAGGATGCAAAGGCAAGAAGACAAGAAGAAAGGGCCCTCTTTCGTACACACCACGGATCTCGTGTGCCATACCCTCAGCATCTAAGAGCACTTCCAAAGGATATTCATGTGGATTGGCTACTTGATGAAATGGAGAAAGCAGAGAAAGACGAGGGGATGCATATTACAATGGAAGAATGGGAGTATGCTAGGGGATGCATGAGCAAGGTCGGTATATAGAATGTTATGCATAAGTTAGGAGCTTTTTATAATTTAGATTGCTTATTTAATTGATTTTTTCTTGGTGTAGTGCACTATGTTCAATGCTATATGGTGTGAGTGTTAGAGTTAGCTCAAATGTCCACCTCTCATGTAACCCACCAATATTCTGTGTACCCAATGTTGTAAGGCCCCCATATGAGGAGAAGCCATGATGGGTATCAGATATTGGGAGGGATCCCCAGTTTAGACACTGGAAGGGGTCTTAGAGTAGACCAGATGGTTATGAGACGGCTTAGGAGCCAAGAGTAGATACCCGTCTGCACAAAGGGGGGGTTCGGGGGGGCGATAGCCCCCCCGATAGCAGGGGGTCCGGGGGGCGCAGGCCCCCGGTGGGGGTCTGGGGGCAAAGCCCCCAGCGGCAGGGTATGACCTATGCGCGATCCTTCATCTGCCCGACGGTATGACCTATGCGCGATCCTTCATCTGCCCGACGGCATGTTTTAAGGCCCCCAGGCCCGACGGTACCCAATGTTGTAAGGCCCCCAGGCCCGACGGTATGACCTATGCGCGATCCTTCATCTGCCCGACGGCATGTTTTCTGAAGGGTCGGTTGGTCTTCCAGGCCGACTGTCTATTAGGCCGACTGCCTATTACAGGGCCGACCGTCAACCACTTACACTATATAAGTGGCCACCCCCTATCATCAGATCACCAGTTCTTCACGCTCATAGTCCTCCGTCCAGCATCTGTCTAGATCACCATCGAAGCTCTGTCTGTAGAGCGCACGGGTGGACAGCCAACCATCAGTTGTATCAGCAGTTTGGTATATCAGAATTTTTGTATTCTCTCCAGCTTTCCATCGTGTACTTGCGTTTTGTTGTTATCTTCCGCTGCGTACTATTTTCTTACAGTGAGGGCAAGCATTTTCGAACACAACGGATTGATGATAAGAGAAACACACAAGATTGCGGTGTCATTGCTAGCTTTGAGGGAGCCAATGGAGCCATGGATGATTATTGTGGCATAATCCAAGATATCATTATGCTTGACTTTCGACGCTTCTTTGTGTATGTTTTGGATGTAAAGTGGTTTAAGGACGTGGTGGAAAGAGGCCCTAATGCAACAATCAAATGCCATGCAAGTGGCTTTGTAACTATTGACTCCACAAAGTTTTGGCAAAGTAGGAAGGACACACTAGTACTACCGCAACAATGTGAACAGGTACTGTGCACACACATAAAAATACTCGCTTTTAAATATTTGATGCAAGAAAAGTAACATGATTGTATTTGTGTTTGAATTAGGTTGTCTATCAACCAATGGTGGATAATAATAGATGGTGGCATGTCATACCTATTATGCCACGTTCCAAAGTGATGTATAGTACATTTACTAATATGGAGTGTATGGAGGATGATCATGGCCATGGACGTGATGATGACCGTGATATAAGAGAGGAGGATGATCATGAGATAGGAGATATAGATATTGAGGCCGGCATAACCCGTGAGGACGAGCCTACCATTGGAGATGTTGATTTCGATGAGCACATGAGTGGCACAAGTAGTAGTGAGTTGAATGTATTTGTAGATCTAAACACTTGTTTGGATTTTGAAGTAGATAGTTTGGCAAGGGTTGATCTCATTGAGGATGAGATTGAACCGTAGCCCCACAATTGATATTGGCAAAACTATTTTACATATTGTCTCATTCTCCTCATTTCACTTAATTCTTGTATATGTGGGCTTGCAAAAAATTATGTGCTTTGGTAATCATGGGCAATGTTTGGAAAGCAATGATGTACACCAAAATCTCACTTTCTGTATTCTCTGGTTATGCGTCTAAATGCGCGTCTGATTCTCAGTGTAAACGCACAAATAAACGTGCAAATACACGCGCAAATACACGAGCTAATAAACGGGATGTTAGACGGGCCCGTATTTTCTCAGATCAAATGCGCAAATAGACGCGGTGATTTACGCACAAATAGACGAGCGTTTAGCCATGACTATAGACGCGCCCGTAATTTCTCTACTAAAGCAACGCCTATAGACGCGCCCGCTATTTTGTGCGTTTACCAAGCGCCTCTATAGTTGCTTTGTGTTGTTGTGTCACACAGTACACACACACACACAATATACACAAACACATTCTTAGCCATCACCTAGACACACACACATGCATCCTAAGACACACCCAAACTAACTATAAAATTGACCTAGGGTTGATTTGAGAAGTAGGCTATTAAACACAATGGTCATGTTTTGCAAATTGACCCTCGGTTGGTTTGGTGTTCACTCATGCGCACACAAACACATTCATTTGAAATTGACCTTGGGTTGATTCGCACTTCATAGATTTTACACACAAACACACTCCAAGATACCTCTACACACACCAGAAATTGACCTCAGGTCAATTTGAGAAATGAAAGCACAGGGCATTGAACACAATGGCTAGGCTTTACATACTATGATGTATTGCAAATGGACCTTGGGTTGATTTGAGAAGTGCTATTATACTCACGACCACATCCTTCCTGATTTAAAAATGACCCAAGGTTGATTTGTAATCCCTCGCTATGTGTGTGTCTAGGCTGGAGTATGGGATGTTGTGCTAACTCGGGAGATGTAGATGAGTCAACACACTCACATCCCTATATGTCTCCACTTGGTCCGAAGACACAGTACCAGCTAGGTCCCTTGCCCTCTCCTACTCCCACTGCTACTCCTTATTCCAGAAGCACTCGCACACCTTCCACTCACTCTGACTCTGCCACTACCATGAGTCCTCCTTACCTAGTCGAGGACCTCTCCTATCAAATCACGACTGCTAGATCACGACTGCTAGGGAGATAATAGAAGATAGAAAGGGCAAAGCAGTGATGGCCACTATGAAGCAGTTGATGAGCCACCACTTCAAGAGCGGCATTGCTACTGATTGGCGGTATCAAGATGACCAAAGAAGCAGGCGGTCATCGATGAATTAAAAGAAAAATGCCCTAACCCGCCAAATTGGGAGTTCAATGTCGCTATATAGCGACACTAGTAAACGTCGCTATATAGCGACACTGGTAAGTGTCGCTATATAGCAATGATTAACAAAAAAAACATTAGTGGGGCTAAACAGGGCCACAGCAAGCCCTGTTTTGCCCCACTAATGTTTTTTATTTAGTAATTAAAAAAGAATGTTTTTTATTACAAAATTTCCCTTGTGGAAAGGGTGATACAAAATCGCTCAAATGAACTGAGCGATTCTCCTAAATTTTCAAGTATTATTTCAAGCCAAACATTAGTCAAATACAAGGCAAGATCATCCATGCTAAACCCAAGTGGGCAAACAAAGCTGATTGGTAGTTCTTCAAGAAGTAGAATAGGGACCATCCCGAAATGTTCGAGGGTCAAAGGAGGGCTGCGAGGAGACGACTGGATGCCGTAGGTACTTCGCACCTTGGTGCAGGCGGACAGTTGGTGTTCGAGGCAACCGTGGTAAGTCTACTTCTTCTCATTTAATGTATTGTTCTATTTGTTTTATTACATATTACATGCACTTTATCTAACTCTCGTAAATTGGGTCCACAGTAGGTCGGCTCGTAAGGTGGTATCTGCTATTGGGAAAATCAAGCACCAAGGTAACTTAGTAGACAAAAAACATTTCAAAAAATGCTTGGCGGTGTTGCAAAAGGATGCACACACTTGTGGATGGAGAGTGGGCTACAACTGCATGTTCATTCTCAATGAAATTTTTGATCGAAATTCGCATGTCTCAATGGAAGTATACATAGAGTTCAATCTACATGCATTTATGGCTAAGACCATTCAAGATCTAATTGCTACCATTGGGACACAACATGCAATTGAAGTAGGTGAGATTCAGTTTACACCCAAAGCAAGGCAGTAGGTGATTGAGTCTCCAAGAGCATAACTTCCATCAGAGTTGGAGATATAGTCTACACCCAAAGCATCTACACCAAAAGCATCCCAAATTGGAGGGAAAGAAGATATTGAGTCCCTACTAAAGGAATGATAGCCTGTAGAGGAATCCAAAGCATCATAGCCTTGAGAGGAAGCATCACAAGAGTCTATAGACTCCATTGTCTCCAATGTGAAGAATGTAAATGACATTATTTTAAAGCACTACAAGGCATAGGCCCTTTTTTGACGAAACTACCGATGTTTTTTATACTAATTTTTAAAAAAAACGGGCACAAAGGTCATTATTAACACCATTATAAGCATCGAAAAAGAATGGTCACTATATAAGTGTTGCTATATAGCGATGGTAATAAATGTCGCTATATAGTGACACTGGTAAATGTCGCTACATAGCGATGATTAACAGAACTTAAAAAAAAAGCATTAGTGGGGCTAAACAGGGCCATAACAAGCCTTGTTTTGCCCCACATTCGATATAAAAATACTATGCTAAGAATAACAACAAATATCAAACTAATAAAGAGAAAATACAAATCATCAAATGTACCAAAAAATAAATGTCAAATATTTCATATATCATCACTATCTTGCATCATTACCTTTAGTATGCTCTTCATCATCTAAACTCCTTGGAGATGTTGGATGAGGTTTCTTTGCTTCGTTGTATGTTTGTTTTAGAAGCTCAACACTTGTTATTGGAGTTGCCTCGATGAATGCCTTGCCTTTAGGAGTGTCTATTCCCATCCACACCTTCAGAGACTCATTAACCTCAATAAGCTATGCACACATTGCCTCCAAATCTCCCACATCACCTTCTGATTTTGTGAGGGCTAGACATTTTCTTTTCCTCAAGAGAGCTGCTCGAGTGACAACCCCACCTAAGAATACATCTACAACATGGTGCTTGGGGGGGTCACTCATCATATGTAACCCTATCACGTGAGTTCAACAGAAGGATATTTTTTATTTCTAAAATTTACAGAAATAAATATACATAAGGGACTATTTAAAATAGTTTTGGAAAAAATTTACAGATTTGTATAGAAAAGGGGTACATTTTATTAATGAACATTTTACAGATAAGGGATTTTAGAAATAGGCCTTGAACGCACGTGGTATAGAGGGTTTATACATAGTGACCCCCCTGAGACATGGTGTTCCTCATGACAGTATGAATCAATTAAATGATCAACATATTTCAAATTCCATCTCTCTTCTACATTCTCTATTTCTATCCAAGACAGATTAGGTTCGTAGTCTGATGGCATGAGTTGGCCACGATTATAATCATGATCTCCTTTA
This sequence comes from Dipteris shenzhenensis, assembly GCF_047967505.1. Classification (NCBI taxonomy): domain Eukaryota; kingdom Viridiplantae; phylum Streptophyta; class Polypodiopsida; order Gleicheniales; family Dipteridaceae; genus Dipteris; species Dipteris shenzhenensis. The sequence continues at coordinate 11,753,417 of NC_141611.1, forward strand.
TAAAAGTAGATGTGAAGCACCATGTATTGGTGTGATGTTCGATTGGCACTTGTATCATGGGAACCCCATGCTAAGACAGTTTTCCAATTTTGCTGCTTTGCACATTCAAGTAACTTCCTAATGACTTCTAAGGCCTTAACAAATGCAATAAGGACAAATTGATCATGCTTATTGATAGATCCAGAAGTGTGAATAGGCGAGAAAAATCCTCTTGACTCCACCGATGTGATTCTTCTTCAGACATCGTGTTGAGGACAAAAAGGCCCCAAAAAATATCACATGGAAACTTATTTAAAACATCTGTGCTTTCAAAATGTGATCCTACTACAGAGACTGTCCATGGCATCTTTTTATCTAATGGTTCAACATTGTAATCCAATATGTCGCTTATAGTGTGAGGTGATCATATCACTCACTAGAACAGGCAATTGTGTAGGTCTTTTCATCTTGCTTAATGCATTTTTAATCCACTCTTTAGACCATCTACTTATTTTGTTATATTCATCATCTGTTATTGCACAAGTAGATACGACAACATCCCAACTTTGCTTCTTATTACCTCCAGCAAGTGTACTGAAATGTGCTGTAGCTGCTCCTTGGAGAACTTGGTCTGCTTTCATCTTCCTTGTGGCATCTTCCATATCTATCAATTGCTCTGCCTTCTTTGACTTTCTTAAGACAACAGTATGCTTCCTTATCTTATCTTGTAATTCTTGAATGTTGTCCTCAGATAGTCCCTCCAAACAACAAAACAAGGTTCCACAAACCGGAGCTGTATGTGGTGCTTGCGTGACCTTTGCAAAGTCCTCTCCCTCTTTGATCACATCTTTTGCTTTTTTGTCTTCTTTCAGTGGTTCAAATTTTCCCATTATGTTAGGGAGTTGGCTAGATATGTACATTTTTGATATTGTTATCCACTTTTCAAAGATATCTTCTAAGGACATGATCAAGTGGATGTCGTGTTTAAATGTGAGCTTGTAAGGGCTCATCTTTGTCATCTCAATGAATTTCTGTCATCATCACATGATGAAATTATTAAGAATTCTTGATGCATTATTTAAGATAAAAGCAAGCCATAAAAATATATATCCTAACAAATTATAAACACTCACATCCCATAGATCACTATGTTCACATCCTTTTGTTGGCCTTGCTGGCTTCCCGAAAGCTCCCCATTGTTGCCTAGCATGTGCAAGCTGATCCAAGTATGGGGACCTTCTCATAGTTTTAGCACTGGTACAATGTTTGCTATCTGCAAGCATTGAACTAGCTCCATATTTGGACAGTTCATAATTATTCTAGCTCGTCGAAACCTATAATCATTGATTAAAAAATGAAAACACATTTCACAAGAAAATTTCGAACAATTCAACCAATGAAAATAATATTCAAAAACATGAAAGATTATTAGTGTACCTGTACAAAGCTTTTGTAGCTTCAGGGACTGTTGACTTAATGTCTTGAAGTCTTTTAAGAGCTTCAATTGAGTGTTGCCTAGAAATAACAATGTAGCCTCACACGATAAATGTCCTCTTTTTTCAAAGTTTTTAATGGGCATTTATTCTTTCTATTAAAGGGTACTAAGTCTATGGTTGTGTCCACAGGATGTGGTGCTTTACAAAAGTCCATAACTAGTCTTAACACCATGGTTTCATTACGTGGCCTGCACACATAATTAACTCCTCCCTCGTAACACGTTTTGACATCAATTTCAAAACTTGTCTCATACCCAAATGGATAGAAAGCTTTCCACCACATTAAAGATCTTGCACCTACCATGAATTCCATCTCATCTTTTCCCAAGCTATTTGTATCTGGTAGCATCGTGTCAAGGGGCTCTATCAATGGTGGACCAAGATGCAAGTCCTCTTTATCTATTTTACTCTTCTTTCGCTTCAGTGTTTTTTAATCTATTTTTTATCTTTTGATTCCCTTTTTTTTCTCAATGTTTTCTTGCACAGTCTTGAACCGTGTTATTATGTCTGCCATGCAATTGAATCCACAATCGCTCAATGTGCTTCCGTGTTTTACCTCCCATCCAAGATTTTTCATTGAATTTGGCTTATTACTGAAACTTGCTACCATCCTTGTAGCCTCAAATTTATCCAGTGTTGCCCTGCCGATTACCTCTTCACCTTTCTTAGTCTTTATCATAGCAGCAATGCATGGATTTGCTTTACTATCCACAGCCTCGTGCATATCAATTACCTTTCCAAGAGAATGCCATCCCTTCCCTATCCCTCCTTTAGTAAACATTGTAATCTCCACCAAACATTTATTGTAATCCATTCCATATGTATCCACATACCATTCATCTAGATCAACAACTTTCAAAGCCTTCGTCTCTGATGTTGTGACTTTTTTATCTAAATCTTCCATCTTGTCTATTGGGTTTGTTATCTCATTTGTTGGGTTTGTCATCTCTTAATGCTGATGGGTATCCATTGAATTCCTGTTCAATAATACAATAGTGGTGTTGTAATCTTCAGATCAACCCAAGGTCATTTGTGGTGTGTGGAGATATGCTTTTGAATGTATATATCTATTTGTATAATCTCTTTGAATGTATATTTGAGTGTCAACATGAAGTGCAAATCGACCTAAGGTTAATTTCAAAACTCATAGCATGTTGAAAATTTGCTTTTGTTTGTCTGAGTGATCATCAAATCCACCTAAGGTTGAAGTGTTTTAAAGTGTGTCTCAATGATCATCTACATAGGTGTTGGTGAGTGATCATCGAATCAACCCAAGATTTATGAATGTGTTTGCATATTTGGACGTGTTACAATGCATTTTTATGTATGTGTGAATGATAACATACATTCATGAAGTGTAAATCGACCCTAGGTTGATTTGAAAACTCCAAGCGTATTTTGAATAAGTAACCATCAAATCGACCTTGGATCGATTTGAAGTGTGTGTGAGTGTGTTACTCTTGAATATATTATGCATCTTTAAGTGATAATCAAAATTGACCCTAGGTCGATTTAAAAACTCCAAGCATGTCTTGAATATATTGTGCATCTTTAAGGGACCATCAAATCATCGCAAGGTGCATTTGAAGAGTGTGTGATTGTGATACTTATGTTTGCATATATGAGTGACTGCATATTTGAAGTGTGTGTGAGTGTGCTACTTCATTTTTCTTGTGGCAGTGATTAGCAAAATTGACCCTAGGTCGATTTCAAAACTCTAAGCATGTCTTGAATATGTCATTTATGTAAACATCAAGTCATCATAAGGTGGATTTGAAGAGTGCGTGGTTGTGATACTTTTGTTTGCATATGAGAGAGATCACATCAAATCAACCGTCGATTTGAAAAGATCGGCTAGTTGAGTGATCATCAAGTCAAGCCAAGGTTGATTTCAAGATTATCAAATCAACCTGAAGTCAATTTGCATAGCCTAGTCATTGTGTTTAACACCCTATGCTAGCAATTCTAAAATCGACCCAACGTCGATTTCAAGCTGTGTATTTTAGTTTGTTGTAGAACATATCTATTTGTCAATTTAGAGTGAGTGCTGGAGTGTGATCATGTAGGTAGCTATGTATGGAGTGCAAATCGACCTTTGGTCGATCTACAAACCCTGTCAATTGTGTTCACCAAAGATTAGCACTTGTTTAATAGACCTAAGGTCTATTTGCAATGTGTAGTGATTATCAATGACATCAACCCAAGGTCGATTTGAAAAGCCTGCCATTAAGTTGAACACCTACATGCTCTCTAGGTGAGTCTTAAAAATAGATTTGTTTTTTAGGAATGATTAGCACTTCTTAAATAGACCTAAGGTGTATTTGCAATGTGGAGTGATTATCACTCAAATCGACCCAAGGTCGCTCGATCTGAAAAGCCTGCCATTAAGTTCAACACCTACATGCTCTGTAGGTGAGACTTAAAAATAGGTTTGTTTTTTAGGATGCATTCACCAAAGATTAGCACTTCTTAAATAGACCTAAGGTGTATTTTCAATGTGGAGTAATTATCACTGAAATCAACCCAAGGTCGATTTGAAAAGCTTGCGATTAAGTTCAACACCTACATGCTCTATAGGTGAGTCTTAAAAATAGATTTGTTTTTGAGGATGCGTATTGAGTCTATCTCATGTCTTAGATTTTATCATTGAAATCCATTGTATCTCACATCTTTCATATTCTCTTACAATATATGTATGTGTTTTTCTTGCATTCTTAAATCGACCCAAGGTCGATTCGCAAGTATTATTTTCAAAATTATAGAAATAGATTTCAAACATCAATTTTAAATTAATGTTTTCATTTTAAATTTTACTTTCATATTTCAAACTTTACTTTTACATTCTTAAATCGACCTACAGTCGATTTACAAGTTTTAAATTTCAAAATTTGAATTTGGATTTCAAACTTTAATTTAAATAAAAATATTTATTTTCAAATTTCATTTTCATATTTCAAACCTAACTTTCAAGTTTCAAATTTCAAACTTCTCTTTCATATCCCATACTTCAAATTTGAGAGGAAGAGAGAGTTTCATACTTCAAACTTCACTTTCACAGTTCAAATTTCAAATGTGACCTTGACATCTGGAGAGGAACACGGAGCTTACTTGGAGGATATTGGAACACTGCAGAAACTTCAGTTTCTAGTTGTCTTCGCGGTAAGCTTGCAAATCTTCTCTTTGTTGTAGATCTTGGTAGGTTCTGCACTTCTAAAACTTGAATCTTAGATGTTTAATCAATGCACAGGGAGAGATGAAGAAGAGAATGGAAAGATTGCAAAAGAAGGAGAGATCGCAAAAGATGAACTGAGGTAATCTTTTTTCTGAGACAAGAAAATGGTTTTTCTTTACTGTCTAATCTGTCTTCACAATTTTTTGAAAGTAAACCTTGTGTAGCAATCTTTCGATTTGGAGATCCGGCTTCTGTAAACACTCCATTGGGCTATTTGCTTGTGCCATTGCTGCATGAGAGGAAGCATAGGGAGAGGTAGCAAGCGTGAGAGAGAAGCTATGGAGTAGGGAGAGCTAAGAGAAGCTATGGCATAGGGAGAGAGAAGCATAGCTGCAGGGAAATGGGGGAGAAGCTATGCTTGAACAAGTTGTAGGGAGATGGAAAAATCAAGAGAAGGCTTGGTTTCTCTACTCCATCTCTGCCTTGTAAGTTGTTTTTCACCATAGCTTATCCAAAGCTTGCTATGCTGAAGCTTCTCTCTACATAGGCCATCCTTCTTTTGTGATTTTCAGCTTAGATTTCTTCCCATGGGCAGTGATAGTAGATTGATCAAGCAAGGCTATGGAGCTAGACTCCAACACCAAGGGAGAGCTCTCAGAATCTTCATTTACGTACGTCCAATCCTAATCTCCTCTTCGACATCCCATCAAGCCATATCGTGGCCTCTGTGTATCCATATCGAGCCATATTGTGCTTCTCTTACGATAGGCACGCTCAGGTGATGACCCCTCAGTCGAAGGGGCACGAGGGGACGGCTGGGCAATAGGTCCAGCCATCGGTGTAGGAAAGGGAATTGCTGAGGTCCTCTGAGATAGCAGAGAGAAGAATCTCACTGCCTCCTCATCGGTCATCTGTGCTACAAACTCGTCGAGACTCCTGACAAAGCCATAGGCTTCTAGCAAAGGAGTTCCCCGAGGGGTAGTCACAGTGCTACGTCCAAAAGAAGTTAGGCCAGGGGAGTCGCAGTGCTACGTCTGAGAGGTCGTAGGGGTAGGCCCTTGAGGTGTCGCCTAAGAGGAATCAAAGTCCTTTGGAGAATAGAGATCGTGATGTCTCCTCCTACGAGGCTATCCGTACTCGTTGGATGTGCAACATGATCCCATGTCTAATGTAGACACAAACACGAAGACAAAAAACAAAAAACATACATAAGCATAGGCATAGGCATAGGCATAGGCATATGCTTATGAAAAGAAGACGAAAAGAGAGGAAGAGAGAAGAGAAAGAAGAGAGAAGGAGGAAAAAAGAAGAGAAAGAAGAGAGAAGGAGAAGGAGAAGGAGAAGAAGAAGAGAAAGAAGAGAGAAGGAGAAGGAGAAGAGAAACAAGAGAGGAAAAAAAAAGAGATAGAAGAGAGAAGGAGAAGGAGAAGGACATGCATAGGCATATGCTTATGAAAAGAAGAGAAAAAGAAGAGAAAGAAAGGAGAAGGATAAGCATAGGCATAGGCATATGCTTATGAAAAGAAGAGAAAGAGTGAGGAAAAAAGAAGAGAAGGGAAGGAGAAGGAGAAGGAGCTCGAGCTCATGCATAAGCATAAGCATAAGAGAAAGACAAGGGAAAAAGAGCATAAGCATAAGAGAAAGAAGAGAGAAAGGATATGCTTATTCTTATGCATGAGCATATGAGCATAAAAGAAAAAGAGAGAAAGATTAAGCATAGGCAAATACATCTACTTATGAAAAGAGATCGAAAGAGGGGGAACAGGGGGAGAAAGAGAGAGGAAAAGAGGAAAATGAGACATGCTCATGCATAAGCATAAGCATAAGAGAAGGAAGAGGGAAAAAGAGCATAAGCATAAGAGAAAAGGAAGGAAAGGATATGCTTATTCTTATGCATAAGCATATGAGCATAAAAGAAAAAGAGAAAAAGCTTAAGCATAGGCAAATACATATGTTTATGAAAAGACATTGAGAGAGGGGAAAGAGAGGAGGAAAGAGAGAGGAAAAGAGATTAAAAGAGGGGATGAAAGAGGGAAAAAAGAAGAGGGAAAAAGAGCATAAACATAAGAGAAGGAAGAGGGGGGCAAGCCATTGAAAGAGTGAAAAAAGAAGAGAAGGAAAGGAGGAAGAGGGGAAAAAGAGATTGAAAGAGGGGATAAAGAAGAGGGAAAAGGAAGAGAGGGAAAGAAAAGGGAATAGGGGAAGAGAGAGGGAAAGAGAGGGAAAGAAGAGGAAATAGGGGAAGAGAGGGGAAGAGAGGGTTCCTACGCCCATCACTGCAGCTAGCGCTTAAGGCGCTAGCTATAGGCCAATGCAGATAACATAAATAACAAAAGGAAAAAAGAGGAAGCACTTTCTTACCTGGAATAGTCCTTCTCGGTGTTTTGTGGACTAGCCCTACAAAAGAGAGGAAACATACCATTTTTCAAATAACTAGTTAGAGAAAGAAGGAGTTTAAAGGAGCAGCTTCTCAAAGGGATTGGATTGAGGACACAAGCATAAGCCCAAAAACAAGGAGAAAGCATAAGCCTACAAACAAGGAGGAAGAGGAGGAAGAGAAATACCAAAAAGACTAGAAGAGGCAAGTCTTCTTTCTTTCATTAAATCTCGTTTTTTGTCTTTAACCCTTGAAAATCAAGCATGAAAACTAGCACATAGCCTTAGCAATACAAGGAGAAATATGCTTCAACACTCACAAAACCAAATCTCACAAAAAACGAACCTACATTGCTTAAAGAGGCTCACCTTCTTGAAAAACTTCTTTTCACACAAGCAAAGAGGGAGAAGGGTGGAGAGGGAGCACAAGTGTTAGGAGAGGGATTGAGTAGTGGTGAGGAGTGGAAAATAGAGAGGAGGAAAGCGAGGTTGTTGGATATAAAGTGGGAGGAGAGATTGCTTTTCTCATAATAGAGATGCTAAAGAAAGCGCCGCGCCATGGGGTTTCAGGTTTAAGCCAATAGCGTCGCTATATAGCGACAATGGTCAATCGCTATATAGCGACGGAATAGAGCAAAAGGTCACTATATAGCAATGTTTCAAGGCACTTATTATTAGAAGCTAAAAAAGAAGCTCATAGGTGGCTATTTTATTACTATTAATAGATTTCCTTGCAACTTATGTTGTGATTTTAGAAGTGTGCACATGGAAGGGACGAGTGGAAGCTCGTCAGATGATGCACTGCTGCCCAGGAACACAGAGTGGCTTACAGAGAGGTTGCACTACTACACACGCATCCTATTGCGACGTTTACGTACCGACGATTAGCGCCCGCTTAGCGTTAATCGTCGGTATAAAAATCGGGTGTCGTAAATCGTCGCTATATAGCGACTTTTAATAAGCGTCGCTATATAGCGACGTTAGTAAAAGTCGCTATATAGCGACTTTGAAAGGTCGCTATATAGCGACATTAGTAAAAGTCGCTATATAGCGACTTTTAAAGGTCGCTATATAGCGACACTAAGACTATATTATAGCAACGTTTTACAGAGAGGTTTTTTTTTTTTTTTTAGCCTTAAAATTTATTTTCTTCCAATGACAAAATTTTTTAAATTTTCATACATGTTTGAGCTCATAGAGAAATAAAAAATGAGAGCATGTACATCAAGCCTTTGAAGCTCATATATTCATGTCCAAGTTGGAGATGAGAAAAATCAAATTAAATAAGAGCATTTACATCAACTGTTTCATCTTGAGCCAAGTCTAAGGCGCCAAGCAAGTCTATCTCCAACTCTATACCGAGTTGATCTCCTATATCATCATCGTACTCTAGCATCGTACGTTCACCTAAAAGTATTTGATCATCTTCTTCAATTAAGCTTAAGTGTGGTGATTGATCTTGATGATTGTTGTCTTCCTCGTCAATATCGTGATCTCCATCCTCCTCCCGTGCGATGTCATTATGCACATCTTCCTCTTGCCTCATATGGTGATCTACATCTTCTTCGCTAGATTCATCAATTGGATCCGGATTTGGTAGTGGCATCTCCATATCCACATCTCGATCTTCAAAAATTTGCTTACTTCGTGGTGCAACTTGGATCACGTACCACCATCTTGGATCAGAACGATCCGGATGAAAAACCACCTATATTGAAGATGAAAAATCACGTGCCAAATGTCGTCAATTATATATATATCAATGGACTTAAAAAATGAAAGCTTCGACTAATTAAATCATTAGTATGCACCTGTTCACAGTGCTCAGGAAGAACAAAAGTATCACTTTCATCGGTCCAATGTTTGGTGGAGTCTATTGCAAAGAGACCGCTACCATCTTTTCTCACAGTTGCATGGGGACCGTTGTAAGTAGTTCTAAACCATTTTACATCAAGAATGAAAATAGTAAATCGTCTGAAATCAATTTCATAGATGTCGCGTATGGTTCCACAATAATCCAACTGTGAGGAGAGAAGATTGGTATCCGAAGCACTTGCTCGGCTATCTTGTGTGAAGTTAGCCATGACTCCACAATCATACGTGACTCTCTTTGAATCGATGCGTTCTATGCGAAAATGTCGTCCATATGACCATAATGCACTGTACTTTTTGTACTGTAAAAGAGCATCATTAAAACAATGAAGATGCACCTATTTTATAGCATATATTGCCACAAATAATTACTTAATTACATCAAGAGATAAGAAACTTACATGCACCATACATCCAGATGATAACTCCCGCTCGCGCTCGTTTATTGTCTCTCCATCACGTTCGGCATTACGTATAGCTAGTTGTAGCCAATCAAGTGACATGTGAGTAGGGAGAAGAGCCAGATCTCGTGGATATGGTTGTGATCGCCTGTACATTACTCTGAATCTCGTCCTTGCATTTATTCTTTCTGCTTTGGCCACTTCATATCTCTCAATCCACTTCTGCATCTCAGGGCTATTGAGGATACAAAACTTATTGAATTTCTCCATTTGCTCTTCGCTCATCTTTCTTTCAATCCCTTTTCCTTGGGGGACCTCGCCAATGATGCGATCATCATCCTTGTTGTGCCAAGCTTGTGGCATATCAGGATTCGTGGATGCAAGAAACTCTGTGATATATACTAATGACTCTTGCACAAGCCATCCCTCTGCCATGCTTGCTTCTGGTCTTGCTCTTTGTCTTACAAACCCCTTTAAAGTTTTCATAAACCGCTCGAGAAAAAACATCCATCGATTATGAACGGTACCTGCTATAGCCACCTCATCAACTATGTGCACAAGCAAGTGGACTTGAGTTGTCATAATGCTTGAGGGAAAGTGCTTCTCAAGCAAGCATACGGCTTCGATGGATTCCACCCTAGCCTTCTCGATGCTCGATATAGAGATCTCTTTTTGAGATATCCACCTATTTCACATGTCCATGCATATGTAAGATATTTGAGATATCCACCTATTTCACATGTCCATGAAGAAAATAGATAATGCGAATTGATAGTAAGCATACCTCACAATACCACAGATCTTGAATATAGCATTTCTAACATCTTCTTGTAAGCACCCTTTTATTGTAATTGGAAGGATGAACTATCAAAGCAACAATGAAATCATGTCAACAATATAACATAATAATAATTATGCTAATGCATCACTATTATCGATACACTAATTCTACTTAGAATACCTGTAAGACCTTGTGCCAATCATGGGACTTGAGGCCACTAAGCTTATTGTCCTTTGAAAATGCTCCTTTCAAGCAACGCATGTACCCTGTCGGTGTTTGAAAAGAGGCAATGTCTGCCTTGATCGCTGCCTCCTCCCTCGTAGAGAGGATCCACGTTGCTTTCGGGAGGACAACTTTTCCTGAAGCATGCACTTGGGGCCACAAATGAGACATCCTATTCATAGCACGCAAGTCTTCTCGCACTCCTCTCGAGTCCTTGGAACCAACCAAGTGTGTCCAAATGGTAGCCCCCACATTCTTAAAGATATGCATGGGATCCAAGAGATGATTGATTTGTAACTGACCCCAATAAGGAAGCTCCTGAAAGATCGATAGCCTCTTCATACCAGGAGGAGGTTCCTCTCCATTCTCCCTCCAAGCTTGAATCCAATCATTTGCTTTTAAATATGATGGTGGTGGATCAAGCTGACCTCCACGTGCGAGATGGTCGAGCGGAAGGTATCGAGCATGACCTTCATAAACATTTTTCCTCATGTGTTTGGAGTAGCGTGCAAGCGATTTCAGAGCGGGTCCACAAACAGGACAAGCATGGTACCCACTTGTAACAAGCCCTGCACGCGTGCATGAATATGTTAGTACAAGACATGCGTGCAAAAGAGAGTAAAAAAAGCATAATCCCTCATTGTACATGTAAAGACATAACCACGTACCTGCGCACTCTCCATATCCTGGGTAGTCATGCATGGTCCACATCAAGATACCCCTGACGGAAATATCATTGGTATGCCTAGGAGCTCTGGAAATATCAAAGACCTGCACTCCTCTCCATAATATCTGTAACTCCTCTATCAAAGGTGCCATGTACACGTCCATGTTTCTTGCCTTGTACTTTCCTGGCACAAGTAGTGCAAGCATGAGGTGTCCCTTTTTTATTATTAGCCATGGTGGGATATTGTAATTCACCACGACTATGGGCCATGTCGACCAAGATGTCGAGCGTAACCCGAAAGGATTCACGCCGTCCATGGCTAGCCCAAGATGTAAGTTGCGTGGCTCTCTCGCAAAGTCCGGCCACTGATTATCTATGTGCTTCCAAGCCGCACAATCTGCGGGAATCCTCAATGTGTGATCAGTGGACCGATGAGATGCATGCCATGTCATCAACTCCGCTATGGATTTGCATCGAAACATGTGTTGTATTCTTGCAATGATGGGAAAGTGTCTTAAGACCTTTACCGGTATCCTCTCACCCTGCAAGTCATCTCTATATCGTTGTTCCCCACACTTTGGACAACTAGCCAAATCTCCATGCTCACGACGAAAGAGAATACAATCATTACGGCAAGCATGGATGGTATCATAATCCATACCCACCATTGTTAGCATCTTTTTCGCTTCATCTCTTGATGCGGGCATGGTATTTGGTGCAGGCAACATCTTTTGGAGCAACCTATGACAAAGGCACTATCCAAATGATGATTCTCAAAACAAACAATATCCAAATAATGAGTCAATCAAATTAATGCAAGGGCTAACCTCATTAAGGCCGAGACACTTGTATCCGACCACCCATACTGTACTTGTAGATTCAAGATTGAGAGACAAGCACGTAGTTTAGACATCCTGGCACCCTCGTACAATTGTGTTGATTGCAACTCTCGCATTTTCACCTCAGACTCTGACATCACGTGTACGTGGGATGTAGTGCCCCTAAAAATGGAATCCATCATGTCGACCATACCCTCGTCGTCATCTGGGAGACTACAGTCTTGTTGAAAGTGAGAAGGTATATGTGTACCCTCGTCACCCTCGTCATCCTGTCATAAGCTCATTCGTGTAAATAGAAGATCTTCTAATTCCGGGTATACAATAAGATTGCGAACTTAAATAGCTTTGACTTACCGATGATCCATCAACATGTGCAACACCAACGGGGGGTACTGGTTCCGGCTCCTCCCCATACATCCGCAAGTGGCGCATGATAATACGACGTTGATGTCGTACTTCTCGCTTGCAATGAGTGCAATGACAATATAACCTCTCCGTAAGCCACTTCGTGCTCCCGGGCGTTGGCGCATCATCGGATGAGCTTCCACTCGTCCCTTCCATCTACACTTATAAAACCAAAACATAAGCATGAAGAGGAGATGTACACAATTATGAGCATAGCATGTTTAATTTGAGCTTCTCTTGAGGCTATATAAAAAGAATGACATTGCTATATAGTAAGGATTGAAACAAAAAATCCTATATAGTAAGGCTATGTAGTAAGAGGAGATATTGACAATTATAGGCATAGCATGTTTGAGTCACAAGAGGCCTCATTAAAAAACAAACAGTAAGCATCGCTATAGCGACGCTCTGTTCCGTCGCTATATAGCGACGATTTTAATTGAAAGCGTCGCTATATAGCGACGTTTTCAATTAAAAACGTCGCTATATAGCGACGAATAAGCGTCGCTATATAGCGACGCTGTGGGTTAAAACCCGAAACGGCGAAACCCGCGGCGTTTTGCTCAAAGCTTTCCTAATCTCTAAACTAAGCTCTCCAAAATCTCCTCCCACCTATTTTCACTGACCTCCCATCTATTCCAAGCAAGCTCCTATCCTATTTCCCACTCCTCACCCTCCTCCTACCTCTTGTGCACCCTCTCTCTCCTTTTTCCCTCTTTGGTTTCCAGAAAGAAAGTTCTTCAAAAGGTGAGTTTTTTTCAACAATGTAGGTTGTTTGTTTGTTAGCTTTGGTTTTGTGAGTGTTTCTACTTGTATTGCTAAAGTTTTAAACTAGTTTTCATGCTTGATTAGAAAGGATTCAAACAAAAAACGAAATTTCATGAAAGAAAGCAAGAAACTCACCTCTTCTTTCTGTATTTCTCTTCCTTCTCTTCCTTCTCTTCTCCTCAATCTCCTCCTTTCCTTGTCTCCTCAATCTTCTCTTTCCTTGTCTCCTCAAAAGAAGTTGCTTTTGTGATCTCCTCTTTCCACTAACATCTTATTTGAAAAAATGGGGTGTTTTCTCTCTTTTGTAGGGCCAGTCCACTACACCGAGCGGGACATAGTCTCTCTTTTGTGGGCCCAGTCCACTACACCGAGCGGGACATACTTTTACAGGTAAGTGCTTCCTCTTCTTTCCATTTAAGCTTTTTGTTATTTGCATTGGCCTGCAGCTAGCGCCTTAAGCGCTAGCTGCAGTGATGGGCGTAGGAACCCTCTCTTCCCCCTTCTCTTTTTCTCATTTTCCCCCTTCTCTTTTTTCCCTCTTCTCTTATTCTCTCTTTCCCCCTCTCTCTTTTCCCTTCTCTCTTTCCTTTCCCCCTTATTCTCTATTTCCGCATCCCTCTTATTCTCTTATGCTTATGCTTCTCTCATTCCCCCTTATCTATTTCCCCCTTCTCTCATTCGCATAAGCTTCTCTCATTCTCTTTTTCCGCATGACCATAAGCATGAGCTTATGCTTATGCTTATGCATAAGCATAAGCATAAGCATAAGCATAAGCTCATTCTCTTGCTCATTCATGAGCATGAGCTTATGCGTAAGTTTCCGCATAAGCTCCTTCTCTCATTCCACATAAGCTCCTTCTCTATTTTCGCATGAGCATAAGCATGAGCTTAAGCTTATGCTTATGCTCATTCTTCCGCATGAGCTTATGCGTAAGTTTCCGCAAGAGCTTATGCAAAAATAGAGAATGAGAGAAGCATACGCTTCTCTCATTCTCTTTTTCCGCATAAGCTCCTTCTCTCATTCTTCCGCATAAGCTCATGCTTATGCTCATTCTTCCGCATAAGCTCATGCTTATGCTCATTCTTCCGCATGAGCTTATGCGTAAGTTTCCGCAAGAGCTTATGCGGAAATAGAGAATGAGAGAAGCATACGCTTCTCTCATTCTCTTTTTCCGCATAAGCTCCTTCTCTCATTCTTCCGCATAAACTCCTTCTCTATTTCCGCATGAGCATAAGCATGAGCTTATGCTTATGCTTATGCTTATGCTTATGCTTATAAGCATAAGCATAAGCTCATGCTTATGCTCATTCATCCGCAAGAGCTTCTGCGTAAGTTTCCGCAAGAGCTTATGCGCAAGTTTCCGCAAGTGCTCCTTCTCTTTTTCCGCATAAGCTCCTTCTCTTTTTCCGCATGAGCATAAGCATGAGCTTATGCTTATGCTTATGATTATGCTTATGCTTATAAGCATAAGCATAAGCTCATGCTTATGCTCATTCATCCGCAAGAGCTTATGCGCAAGTTTCCGCAAGAGCTTATGCGCAAGTTTCCGCAAGAGCTTATGCGTAAGTTTCCGCAAGAGCTTATGCGCAAGTTTCCGCAAGAGCTTATGCGCAAGTTTCCGCAAGTGCTCCTTCTCTTTTTTCGCATACGCTCCTTCTCTTTTTCCGCATGAGCATAAGCATGAGCTTATGCTTATGCTTATGCATAAGCATAAGCATAAGCTCATGCTTATGCTCATTCTTCCGCATGAGCTTATGCGTAAGTTTCCGCAAGAGCTTATGCGGAAATAGAGAATGAGAGAAGCATACGCTTCTCTCATTCTCTTTTTCCGCATAAGCTCCTTCTCTCATTCCGCATAAGCTCCTTCTCTATTTCCGCATGAGCATAAGCATGAGCTTATGCTTATGCATAAGCATAAGCATAAGCTCATGCTTATGCTCATTCATGAGCATGAGCTTATGCGTAAGTTTCCGCAAGAGCTTATGCGTAAGTTTCCGCAAGAGCTTATCCGCAAGTTTCCGCAAGTGCTCCTTCTCTTTTTCCGCATAAGCTCCTTCTCTTTTTCCGCATGAGCATAAGCATGAGCTTATGCTTATGCTTATGCATAAGCATAAGCATAAGCTCATGCTTATGCTCATTCTTCCGCATGAGCTTATGCGTAAGTTTCCGCAAGAGCTTATGCAGAAATAGAGAATGAGAGAAGCATACGCTTCTCTCATTCTCTTTTTCCGCATAAGCTCCTTCTCTCATTCCGCATAAGCTCCTTCTCTATTTCCGCATGAGCATAAGCATGAGTTTCCGCAAGTTTCCGCAAGTTTCCGCAAGCATAAGCATAAGCATAAGCATAAGCTCATGCTTATGCTCATGCATGAGCATGAGCTTATGCGCAAGTTTCCGCAAGAGCTTATGCGCAAGTTTCCGCAAGTGCTCCTTCTCTTTTTCCGCATAAGCTCCTTCTCTTTTTGCGCATAAGCTCCTTCTCTCATTCCGCATAAGCTCCTTCGCAAGTTTCCGCATGAGCATAAGCATGAGCTTATGCATGAGCTTATGCTTATGCTTATGCATGAGCATGAGCTTATGCGCAAGTTTCCGCAAGAGCTTATCCGCAAGTTTCCGCAAGTGCTCCTTCTCTCTTTCCGCATAAGCTCCTTCTCTTTTTCCGCATGAGCATAAGCATGAGCTTATGCTTATGCTTATGCATGAGCATAAGCATAAGCTCATGCTTATGCTCATTCATGTCCATGAGCTTATGCGTAAGTTTCCGCAAGAGCTTATGCGGAAATAGAGAATGAGAGAAGCATATGCTTCTCTCATTCTCTTTTTCCGCATAAGCTCCTTCTCTTATTCCGCATGCAAGTTTCCGCAAGTTTCCGCATGAGCTCCTTCTCTTATTCCGCATAAGCTCCTTCTCTTTTTCCGCATAAGCTCCTTCTCTATTTCCGCATGAGCATAAGCATGAGCTTATGCTTATTCATGAGCATGAGCTTATGCGGAAGTTTCCGCAAGAGCTTATGCGGAAATAGAGAATGAGAGAAGCATATGCGGATCTCATTCTCTTTTTCCGCATAAGCTCTTTCTCTTTTTCCGCATAAGCTCTTTCTCTTTCTCTTTTGCGTGAGCATATGCGGAAATAGAGAATGAGAGAAGCTTATGCTTCTCTCCTCCTCTATTTTCGCATATGCGGAAACATGAGCATAAGCTCATGCGGAAAAAGAGAAGGAGCTTATGCGGAAATAGAGAATGAGAGATGCTTCTCTCCTTCTCTTTTTCTGCATAAGCTCCTTCTCTTTTTCCGCATGAGCATAAGCATGCGGAAACTCATCCTTCTCATGCTTATGCTCATGCATGTGCATGAGCTTATGCTTAAGTTTCCGCATAAGCTCATGCACATGCGTGAGCTTATGCGGAAATAGAGAATGAGAGAAGCATAAGCTCATTCTCTATTTCTGCATAAGCTCATTCTCTATTTCCCACTCTATTTCCCCCTTCTCTCATTTCCCCCTTCTCTCATTCTCTATTTTCCCTCATCTCTTTCCCTTTCTCTCATTCTCTATTTCCTCATTCTCATTCTTTTCTTTCCTTTACATCTTCTTTCCCTCTTATCTTTCCCTCTTCTTTCCCTCTTTCCTTTCCCTCTTCTTTCCTTTCCCTCTTCTTTCTTCTTGCCTATGCCTATGCCTATGAGAATGCTCATGTTTGTTTATTTGTTTTCTGTTTTCGTGTTTGTGTCTATGTTAGACATGGGATCACGTCGCTCATCGGACGAGTACGGACAGCCTCGCAGGAGGAGAGCTCACGATCTATATGCTCCAGAGGACTTTGATTCCTCTCAGGCGACTACCCCGAGGACTACCCCTGGTCCGACTCCTCTCGGTCCTAGCACTGTGACTACCCCTGGTCCGACCCCTCTTCCACGTAGCACTGCGACTACCCCTCAGGGGACTCCTTTGCTAGCCGCGCATGGCTTTGTTGGGACTCCCGACGAGTTTGTAGCGCAGATGAGCATGAGGAGGCAGCGAGATTCTTCTCTCTGCTCTCTCAGAGGACCTCCGCAATTCCTTCCCCTACACCGACGGGTGGACGTACAGCCCAGCCATCCCCTCGCGCCCCTTCGACCGCGGGATCATCACCTGCGCATGCCTCCCGCAAGGGAAGGAAGAGTAGGATGGGCGGCTCATGTTGTGCTGACTCAGGAGATGTAGACGAGTCAGCACACTCACGCTCCTTTAGGTCTCCACTTGGTCCGGAGACACAGTATCAGTCAGGTCCCTTTCCCTCTCCTACTCCCACAGCTACTCCTCGATCCGGAAGCGGTCGCGCAGCTTCCACTCCTTCAGACTCTGCTACCGTCAGTCCCCCTTACTCATCAGGGGATCTCTCCTATCAAATCACATCTGCCGGAGAGATAATAGAAGACAAAAAGGGCAAAGCAGTGATGGCCGCCATGAGGCGGTTGATGAGTCATCACTTCAAGAGCGGCATAAATATCGATTGGCGGTATCAAGATGGCCAAAAGAAGCAGGCGGTGATCGATGAGTTAAAACTCAGATTTCCTAATCCGCCAAATGTGGAGTTTAATAACAGTTATATGCTCGAGCGCATGGGTTTGGTCCTAAAGCATCGCAGATCAACCATGCGTACTTCCATTACAAAGGGGTTGTCTAAACCCAGCTGGGCAGACAAAGCTGATTGGAAGTACTTCAAGAAGCAACATAGGGACCATCCTGAAATGTTCGAGGGTCAGAGGAGGGCTGCGAAGAGACGGCTGGATGTCGTAGGTACTTCGCACTTTGGTGCTGGTGGACGGTATGCGTTCGAGGCAACCGTGGTAAGTTTACTTCTTTCCATTTAATGTATTGTTCTATTTGTTTTACTTACATATTACATGCACTTTAGCTAACTCTAACTCTCGTAAATTGGATCCACAGCAAGCTGCGATGGGTCGTCTTCCTACGGATGCAGAGACGCGGCGCGCATTTCGGATAGGAACCAAGCCTTGGTTCATTGAGTAAGAGGCAATGGGAGCGACAGTCGATTGGGCTGAGGTGGCTGCTCGCACGGTATAAGTTTACTCCTGCTTGTAATCACACTTTTTAATTTAAGTTCCAATCTAATTTTCGATTTATATGGTTCACTCTCAGGGTCAAAGCTCAAGCGTCCCATCATCAGAGACGAGCGATCAACAGGGGTAAGGATCGGACACAGGTGCCGATGACGAAGGAGAAGACGCAGGTGTCGGGGACGAGGGAGAAGATGCAGGTGCCGAGGACCAGGGAACAGCCCAACAAGACGATTCGGATTCGGATTCGGATTAGTAGTGGTAGTAGCATTTTTCATATCCGCTCGTTAGAGCCATTTTGTATCGCCCTTTCACAGGGTAATTTTGTTTCAAACACAGTTGTATATGTATATGCATTTCTTCCTCATCGTTCACAAGAACAATTTTGTATCACCCTGCAAGCAAGGGAAATTTTGTTATAAAAAACTTTCTTTTGTAATTACAAAAAAAAAAAAAAGGTTAGTGGGGCTAAACAGGGCTTCCTTTTGGCCCTGTTTAGCCCCACCAACCATTTTTTTTACCTTCTGTTAATCGTCGCTATATAGCGACGTTTACCAGTGTCGCTATATAGCGACGATTAACAGAGTCGCTATATAGCGACGTTTACATCGTCGCTATATAGGGACGTTTACATCGTCGCTATATAGCGACGTTTACATCGTCGCTATATAGCGACGATTAACAGCGTCGCTATATAGCGACGGTTTATAGCGACGCTCCTTTTCCGACGATTTTAACGACTTTTATAGCGACCTTTGCGCCCGTGAAAAAAAAAAATTTTAATGTAAAAAGCGTCGGTATTTCCGTCGGAAAATGGCCTATGCCTTGTAGTGTTGTATTGTCATTGCACACATTGCAAGTGAGAAGTAAGACATCAATGTCGTATTATCATGCGCCACTTGCGGATGTATGGGGAGGAGCCCAAACCAGTACCCACCGTTGGTGTTACACGTGTTGATGGATTATGGGTAGGTGAAAGCTATTTGAGTTGGTGGTTAATATTGGATACCATTATGATACGAAACCTTGAGACAAGATCTTATTTTTACACAAAATCTTAAAACACGATGAGGAGGCTGACGAGGATACGCATATACCTTCACACTTTGAGCAAGACTATAGTCTCCCAGATGATGATGAGGGTATGGTCGACATGATGGATTTCTATTTTTAGGGGCAC
This sequence comes from Dipteris shenzhenensis, assembly GCF_047967505.1. Lineage (NCBI taxonomy): Eukaryota > Viridiplantae > Streptophyta > Polypodiopsida > Gleicheniales > Dipteridaceae > Dipteris > Dipteris shenzhenensis. The sequence goes on from NC_141611.1 coordinate 11,772,635, forward strand.
TATATCCCATGTACACATGATGTTAGAGTGTGAGGTCAAAATGCAAGAGTTGCAATCAACACAGTTGTATGAGGGTGCTAGGATATCTAAACTATGTGCTTGTCTCTCAATCTTGAATCTGCAAGCAAAGTATGGGTGGTCGGATATAAGTGTCTCGGGCTTAATGAGGTTAGCTCCTGCATTAATTTGACTCATTATTTGGATATTGTTTGTTTTGAGAATCATCATGTATGTTTGAGAATCATCATTATTCGAAGCCTTTGTATTCTCACTTTTTCTCTCTTTTATCCCCACTTTTTCTGTTTTCACTTTCTCTCTTTTTCTCTCTTATTTTGTCTCTTTTTCTCTCTCATCTCCTCTCTTTTCTCCTTTTTTTCCTCTCTTTTTCTCTCTTATCTCGTCTCTTATCTCTTTTTTCTCCTCTCTTTTCCTCTCTTATCTCTCTATTTTCGTGTCTTATCTCCTCTCTTTTGTCCTTTTTCTCATCTCTTTTCCTCTCTCTTTCTCTCTTTCCTCTCACCTAAAGTTTCAATAGCTTTTTCTTCTCTCTTTTTCTGTCTTATCTCCTCTCTTTTGTCCTTTTTCTCCTCTCTTTTCCCCTCTCTTTCCTTCTCTCTTTCCTCCCACATGAAGCTTCAATAGCGTACTATTGAGTAAACAAATATAGACTTTTGTCACTCTAATTCAAAGAATGCAAGAGTCTGTAAATGTTTGCTCAATGTCAGGTTGTAAGATTCTAAGCTTGCTCAATATCTTTTAGGGATATTCCAAGCTATATGATTAGTGTACCGAATCATCATTATTTGAAGCCTATGTATGTTTGAATTGTGATAGGTTGCTCCAGAAGATGTTGCCTACACCAAATACGATGCCCGCATCAAGAGATGAAGCGAAGAAGATGCTAACAACGGTGGGTATGGATTATGATACCATCCATGCTTGCCGTAATGATTGTATTCTCTTTTGTCATGAGCATGGAGATTTGGCTAGTTGTCTGAAATGTGGGGAACAATGATATAGAGATGACTTGCAGGGTGAGCAGATACCGATAAATGTCTTGAGACACTTTCCCATCATTGCAAGAATATAGCAGATGTTTCAATGCAAATCCATAGCGGAGTTGATGACATAGCATGCATCTCATCGGTCCACTGATGACACATTGAGGATTCCCGTAAATTGTGTAGCTTGGAAGCACATAGACAATCAGTGGTCGGACTTTGCAAGGGAGCCATGCAACTTACATTTTGGGCTCACCATGGATGGCGTGAATCCTTTCAGGTTACGCTCGACATCTTGGTTGACATGGCCCATAGTCATTGTGAATTACAATATCCCACCATGGCTAACAATAAAAAAGGGACACCTCATGCTTGCACTACTTATGCTAGGGAAGTACAAGGCAAAAAATATGGACATGTACATGGCACCTTTGATAGAGGAGTTACAGATATTATGGAGAGAAGTGTGGGTCTTTGATATTTCCAAAGCTCCTAGACATACCAATGATATTTTGGTCAGGCATATCTTGATGCGGACCATGCATGACTACCCAAGATATGGAGAGTGCGCAGGTACGTGGTTGTGTCTCTACATGTATAATATAGGATTATTCTTTTATGACTCTCTTTCACATGCATGTCTTATACTAGCACATTCATGCACGCATGCAGGACTTGTTACAAGTGGGTACCATGCTTGTCCTGTTTATGGACCGGGTTTGAAATCGCTTGCACGATACTCCAAACATATGAGGAAAAATGTTTATGAAGGTCATGCTCAATACCTTTCATTGGACCATCTCGTGCGTGGAGGTCAACTTGATCCACCACCATCATATTTGAAGGCAAGTGACTAGATTCAGGCTTGGAGGGTGAATGGAGAGGAACCTAATCCTGGTATGAAGAGGCTATCGATCTTTCACAAGCTTCCTTATTGGGGTCAGTTACAAATCAATCATCTCCTCATCATCTCTTGGATCCCATCCATATCTTCAAGAATGTGGGGGCTACTATTTGGACACACTTGGTTGGTTCCAAAGACTCAAGAGGAGTGTGAGAAGACTTGTGTGCTATGAATAGGATGTCTCATTTGTGGGCCCAAGTGCATGCTTCTGGAAAAGTTATCCTCCCAAAAGCAACATGGATCCTCTCTACAAGGGAGGAGGCAATAGTCAAGGTGAACATTGCCTCTTTTCAAACACCCACAGGATACATGCGTTGCTTGAAAGGAGCATTTTCAAAGGACAATAAGCTTAGTTGGCTCAAGTCCCATGATTGGCACAAGGTCTTACAGGTATTCTAAGCTATAGGATTAGTGTACCGATAATCGTGATGTGTTAGCGTAATTATGATTATGTTATATTGTTGACATGACTTCTTTGTTGCTTTGATAGTTCATTCTCCCAATTACAATAAAAGGGTGCTTACAAGAAGATGTTAGAAATCCTATATTCAAGGTCAATGGTATTGTGAGGTATGCTTAATATCAAATCGCATTGATTGCATTTTCTTCAATTTACGCTAAATAATTTGTAGACTGATTATGAAAATATCTTACATGGGCATGTGAAATAGGTGGATATCTCAAAAAGAGATCTCCATATTGAGCATCGAGAAGGCTAGGGTGGAATCCATTGAAGTCGTATGCTTGCTTGAGAAGCACTTTCCCTCAAGCATTATGACAACTCAAGTACACTTGCTTGTGCACATAGTTGATGAGGTGGCTATTGCAGGTACCGTTCATAGTCGGTGGATGTTTTTTCTCGAGCGGTTTATGAAAACTTTGAAGGGATTTGTAAGACAAAGAGCAAGACTAGAAGCAAGCATGGTAGAGGGATGGCTTGTGCAAGAGTCGTTAGTATATATCACGGAGTTTCTTGCATCCACGGATCCCGATATGCCGCAAGCTTGGCATAACAAGTATGATGATCGCATCATTGGTGAGGTTCCCCAAGGAAAAGGGATTGAAAGAAAGATGAGTGAATAAAAAATGGAGAAATTCAATAAGTTTTGTATCCTCAATAGTAAGGAAATGCAGAAGTGGATTGAGAGATATGAAGTGGCCAAAGCAAAAAGAATACATGCAAGGACGAGATTCAGAGTAATGTACAGGCGATCACAACCATATCCACCAGATCTTGCTCTTCTCTCCACTCACATGTCACTTGATTGGCTACAACTGGCTCTACGTAAAGCCGAACATGATGGAGAGACAATAAACGAGCATGAGCGAGAGTTATCATCTGGATGTATGATGCATGTAAGTTTCTTACCTCTTGACGTAATTAAGTAATTATTTGTGGCAATATACGCTATAAAATAGATGCATCTTCATTGTTTTACTGATGCTCTTTTATAGTACAAAAAGTACAGTGCATTATGGTCATATGGATGATATTTTCGCATGGAACGCATCGATTCAAAGAGAGTCACATATGATTCTGGAGTCATGGCTAACTTCACACAAGATAGCCGAGCAAGTGCTTTGGATACCAATCTTCTGTCCTCACAATTGAATTATTGTGGAATATGATGCATGTAAGTTTCTTACCTCTTGATGTAATTAAGTAATTATTTGTGGCAATATATGCTATAAAATAGATGCATCTTCATTGTTTTAATGATGCTCTTTTACAGTACAAAAAGTACAGTGCATTATGGTCATATGGATAATATTTTCGCGTGGAACACATCGATTCAAAGAGAGTCACGTATGATTCTGGAGTCATGGCTAACTTCACACAAGATAGCCAAGCAAGTGCTTCAGATACCAATCTTCTCTCCTCACAGTTGAATTATTGTGGAACCATACGCAATATCTATGAAGTCGATTTCAAACGATTTAGTATTTTCCTCGTATTTTCATTCTTGATGTAAAATGGTTTAGAACTATTTACAACGGTCCCCATGCGACAGTGAGAAAAGATAGTAGTGGCTTCTTTGCAATAGACTCCACCAAACTTTGGACCGATGAAAGTGATACTTTTGTTCTTCTCGAGCACTGTGAGCAGCTGCATACTAATGATTTAATTAATCGAACCTTTCGTTGTTAAAGATCCATTGATACATGTACTTAAGCATAATTTCATATATATAATTGATGACATTTGGCACCCATCTTCAATATAGGTGGTTTTTCATCCAGATCATTTTGATCCAAGATGGTGATATGTGATCCAAGTTGCACCACGAAGTCAGCAAATTTTTGAAGATAGAGATGTGGATATGGAGATGCCACTACCAATGCCAGTTCCAATTGATCCAAATGAATCTAGCGAAGAAGATGAAGATCACAATATGGGCCAAGAGGAAGATACGCATAATGACATCGCACAGGATGAAGATGGAGATCATGATATTGAGGAAGAAGACAATGATCATCAAGAATCACCGCACTTTATTGATAAAGATGATCAAGTAATTTTAGGTGAACGTACGATGCTAGAGTACGATGATGATATAGGAGATCAACTCGGTATAGAGCTAGAGATAGACTTGTTTGGCATGTTAGACTTGGCTTAAGATGAAACCGTTGATGTAAATGCTCTTCATTGATTTTTTTCATCTCAAACTTGGACATGAATATATGAGCTTCAAAGGCTTGATGTACATGCTCTCGTACTTTTGTTCTCTCAAAAGATCAAACATGTATGAAAATTAAAAAAAAATTGCCATTGGAGAAAACTAACTTTCAAGGTCGATATGAGAAAAAAAACTCTCTGTAAAACGTCGCCATAAAAAAGTATCTCAGTGTCACTATATAACGACACTTACAATTCTGATAAAAGTCACTATATAACGACTTTAGCAATTGTCGCTATATAGCAATGTTTGACTAAAGTTGCTATATAGAGACCCTTGATGAGGCACACTTCCAATATGGATGATTAGCATCCCACGCATGCTAAACATCGGTACTTAAACATCGCAATAGGATCCGTGTGTAGTAGTGAAGTAGTCCAAATTTCTTGTAATAAAAGCAATCTAAATTGAGTCATTATGTTGGTTTTTGTTAATTATTTTCAATGTCTTAGAGCATGGGGGACGTTTACTCATGATGTAAATTTATTCCATGTGTATTATATAATTATATGGATGCCTAACGATGCGGCTCTTTAGAAATATTAAATGTGGTGATGAAGATATAAATATTATAATAATTTGGATTATTGAGAATGAAGCAAAGCGAGAGGCAAAAAGAGCATTAAATGAAAATATTTCTCCTTTTTTGTTGCAAAAAAAAAAACATTAAAAGCATCCGCATAATGTCCAGAATGCAACATGTACAAAAAAGAGACAAAAAAAATGCAAATGTAAGTGAATTTTAGTATTAAATATTAAAAATAAATGCAATGATATAGGATTTGAAGACAAATCTCCAAGCATGTAGGAAATATCTACAATGCAATTTGAACACTAAAAGCCAAACATTCCATTGACTTTTGATGATATGTTGTACCTAATGATTATACTAACTTTAATCATGAATGCTTGTTTCAAAATTAAGGCCATGCATGTTTGTTGCAAAATTCATGCTTTCAACAAATTCATGTTTCTAAAAAAATCATGTTTTTCACAAATTCATGACATGCATGTTTGTTTCAAAATTCCTCTTTTTTAGACCCCAAAATTGTTGGTGCAGAAAAAAGTGGGACTTGGGATTTTTCCATTTTTCCTAATACGGTCTTTTTTCCTGAGTGTATGCACAAAGTCATCGAGGAAGACTTGTAGGAACTTGTTGAGAAATTCCTTGAAGGCAGTGTACATGGATCTTTGAAAAGTGATGGGGCATTGCATAAGATGAATGGCATGACACTATATGCAAAAATGTCCCATTTTGTGGCAAACGCTATCTTTGCTTAATCTTGAGATGCAATTTGTACTTGGTTATACCCATTGAACCCATCCAAGAAGCTATACACTTCAAACACTGCTACCCTCAGTTTCAATGAATGGTAGGGGATAGTGATCTCTGATTGTTGCTACATTGACATTCTTGAGATTCACACATATTTTGAGCTTCTTATTTTTCTTGGTATTTCTGTTATTATTAATGATAGGCAAAAGCGCTAATCTTTGTCTATTATGAATAATAAAAGCACTACCCCTAATATTTATAGGGAGGATGAGGTCTGATGAACCTTGTGCCTTGTCTCATCTCTACTTCATTTTCCACATCCTTTTTAAAAATGCTAAAATTATAAAATTGAGATTATATTTCAAATTAGTAATTATGTGATCCCTAACAAAATATAACTGTAGGGAATCCCATTCAATCAATCAATCAATGAATACAACCATATGAGATTCTTATTACGCTCCATTATAATAGATAAAGGATATAAGGGCTTGTTTCCCCATAGCCCAGATGCTCGCATCTGGGTGTCGATGCTAGCTCTGATTTGTTCCCACAAAACTTGATGAATGCGAGTGCGGTGGTCTTTTGAGCAACTAGTGCGAGATTAAATCCACAAGTGTTTGGTTGATTCAATCTGACATTGTGGGTGTGCGAAGGAAATTCACACTTGCTACCAACCATCTTGTGCCACTTATCAATCGTGTCATACCTACTTAAATGCCTCAATGCCTTTCCAAAGGAGGGAACAAGTGCTGCCCCAGTTCTTGCTAGAGCGGGTGGCCTGAATGAGGGGGGGGCTTCCACCACCTTGGTTGTCATACCCCACCATCCCAAGGGAGTCCATGGAAAGAGGCCCTAAAAGCTTGGATATCATCATGGAGTCAATTCTTGGGGGTCCAACAAAAGTAAATCAACTCCTAGTTTCTGTTCCTTGGAGCTGATCTTCCGCACGCCATTGCAGACCTCGAAAGAGACACTTGGAAGCTACTTTTAAGTAGCAAGTTGCCCTTCAGAATAGTAACCAGATCTCATATTCAACTTCTGCGTCTTTTCTTGGTTCAATCGAAGGTGTCGAGACTCGAAAGAAACCAACCTCAGCGTTAACCTTTCTAAGAGTCTTGACGTATATCAACTTTTATCAAGCCCACCGTTCACGTGCCAATCGCCCACTTCATATCATATACCACTAATTTCTCTCCAGTCGCTGCCCTGTGTTTATATCTCTTGCAGACTATTGTAGCACAGCCTACACACTCAGCAGTCAGCACCACTGCCCACAGATACCGATCAGGCTGCTTTCGAAGCTCCAAATCATGTACCCACTACGAGTGTTAGGCAAAAACCTCAGCTTGCATTGGCTGACCAGCTCATATTTCTCCTCATCTTTAGAGTTCCTGTTAAGACTTTGAAATAAGATGTGACTTGGAGAGTGTCTGTATTTGGATTGGTTGCTTAAAACGTTTTCTGCTAGCACTAGTCAGCACAGCCTTCCGAAAGCCGATTTTCTTGCCTAGAGCTACATCACGATTCACCACCTAGCTCTGTGCCGTCATCGAGCTGTAAAAGCAGGAGCTACAGCACGTAGTGCCCATTGTTAAGCTTTACTTTAGCCGAAACTACTTGTCTCTTTAACAATATATATTATTATTCTTTATTCGTCTTTATCGAATCACCTGGGAATGCCGGTTCCCTCCAATCTTCCAGTAAACTCACTAGCATGCCGTTAATTCAATCCGCATAGTGTTCTATCACTTGTTGCCTTAGAAGTAGAACCGGTCACTCGGTGCGGCCAAGGATGACGACTTTCCGGTTTCTCTACAAACTACCTTGACGGACACCAAAATCGCCGACACTGAAAGGTCGGAATGCCGGTTCTCTCCACAATGTTCCAGATAACTCTTGTCCTCCCCCTGGATTTTTTCTAAGTATATATACATCAAGCTGCACCTCAGTTCTCGCAAATTCTCACTGATATCGTCTCTCCAATGGCCTCATATAAGAGTCTCCTGAAGGTTCTTCCTGCTTGGCTTGTCACTCCCCTGGCCTTCAATGCCGTTAATTCAATCCGCATTTCCTTCTCCCAGGTGACGGCGATCGGCCTCTTTGAGTTTTATCACTTGTGCGCTTGGAAGTAGAACCGGTCATATGGTGCAGCCAAGGATGATTTGCCGATTTCCCTAACTACCTTGAGGGATGCCGTCAGGCTCGTCTGGATTTTGGCAAGTTTTCCTCGGCTACACATCCTGAACGCCTCTACTTTCATGCTCTCAAGTGAAATCTTCCCGGTGAAATCATTGCGAGAAGAATCAGCGCTACGTTGCCGTTGGCAAGTTGTCCCTGGCTATACAGCTTTATAATCAGCTCTACCTGCTTTCATTGTCACTGCACTTCGCAAAGATCGCGCGTTGCATTAACGGCCTCGAGAACTGTTTTCTCAACCCACACTAGCTGCCCTTCGTTGCCGTATCTTCTCTTCCTACACAAGTGCAAGGTATTATGCCCATGGGTATGTGCCCACATAAATAACACACATCAAATACTATTTTTTGGTAGTTGTACATAATACTTGATGAAAAATTGGGTTTCAATTGGCTTTGACTATCGAAAGCATATTCGATGAGCACGATACTTTGCACGCACCTCAACATAGGTTGTATTGAAGTGTGTGGAAAGTATTGTGCCCATCGGGTATGAGTGCATTTGAATACACATCTCACATACTATTCTTTGGCAATTGTGCATAACAATTGATGAAAAATTGGGCTTGTGGTGTGTTTGACCATCCAAGCATATCCAATGGACACAATATTTTTCATACGCCTCTAATTAGATTATATTAACACGAGTGCAAGGCATCGTGTCCATCGGGTATGAGAGCATTCGAATAATACACCTCAAATACTATTTTTTGGCAGATGTGCATAACGCTTAATGAAAAATGGAGTTTGTGATAAAGCAAATCTGATGGGCATGATATTTTACACGTGACTCAAAAAAGATTATATTGATGTGTGTGCAAAGTATTATTCCCATAGGGTATGAGTACATTTGAATGACACACCTTAGATACATTTGAATGACACACCTCATATACATTTTATGGCAGTTGTGCATAACACTTGGTGAAAAACGAGGTTTCTAGCGACTTCAACCATCCATAGCATATCTAATGGATAGGATACTTTGCACACAGGTCAACATATGTTGAATTGATGCACGTGCAAAGTATCATGTCCATCAGGTGTGTACACATTTGAATAACACACCCAGAGCATGTTTTTTGGCGGTTGTGCATGACACTTAGTGAAAAATGTGATTTGTGGCGAGTTTGACCATCCAAAGCATATTCGATGAAGATACTTAGTACAGGACTCGGTACAGAACTCAAAAAAGGTTAAATTGACACGAGTGCAAGGTATCGTGTCCATTCAATATGTGTGCATTTAAATAACACACCTTAAATACTATTTTTTGGTAGTTGTGCATAATACTTGATGAAAAAGTGGGTTTGTGCCAACTTTGACCATCTAAAGCATCTCCGATGGACACAATACTTTGTACACACCTCAACATAGATTGTATCGACATGTGTGCAAAGTATCTTGCCTATCGGGTATGAGTGCATTTGAATAACACACCTCAGATACTACTCTTTGGCAATTAAGACCGTATTAGATAATTCGGGAAAAACACAATTCCTAGAATGGCAGTTTTGGAAGAAATTGTAGCTCCCCTCAATGAAAAAACAGGAGAAATATGTGAAAATAGACTAGATAGCCATTCATGAAGTGTGAAATATCAACTACATTCTCAAATATTAAATAGAATATCAGTGTCTAAACTACATTATCATCAACAAAATAATAAACTTTGAAACTCATTTGAGTTAGATTCATCTCGTGAGCCATAGTGATGTTCAAAAACACCTTCATAATAGTGAGTCTTTGGAATTTCCATTGATATTGAGACTCGCTTTTGTTGTGAGCATTCTCATTTGAAAATCTCCAAAACAACGTTTAAAAAATGTAGAGTGTAATTAATAAAAGTGTAATTAATAACCATGAGTATTGCAATGAAAATGCACAGGCTCTTTAACTTAGTAAGATATGTAGTTGATGGAAAATCAAGATGTATAGTTGAGGAGAATGAATGCAAGATATGTAGTTGATGGAAAATCAATGGGCAATGATAAGCATTTGATGTAATTTAGGTGGCAATGACAATCATTTATTGTGCACTTTCAATGTTTAGACTGACTAGCATTATTGTAAAAGGATAACTTTACATGTCATGTTGATTAATCATTGCAAAGTAAAAAAGTACACTTTAGGATGAAAACATAACAACTCGTTGATGCACCATTGAAATCCCTAAAATAAATCACGATTCCAAAGAAACTCTCAATTTCTAGCCCCAAAGAGAATGGCACCGGAAAGAATGGCACGAGAGACACTCCTTTAAAATACATTATGAATGTAGTTATGAACATGTTTGCATATTATTCACACACAAAAATTACGCACCAATTTACATAGTTGGCAAGAAAGTAGTAATTCCCATAAGTAATGATTGTATAAAGAAATATAATGTTGTTATTCAAAACTCATAGTCTGCAAATAGCTCCTCTCCTGCATGTATATCATCTATGGATTCAATACAAATGTGACCATATTCTGCAATATCTATGTTCATCATGGGGTCATACCAAGGTGGAACATCAGGGGAAAATACATAACAAACATTTGGCTTTACATTGGTATTTCTATTGTTGTTAATAAATCCTGCCACATTGCCATATTGAACATCACCAACAAGATGCACCATATCCTTCATAGGGACAGTAGGGTCCTCTTGGATAGAGTACTTCTTTAGCCTTGAATGAACTCTACATAATTCCTTCCAGTCTCTGTAGGAGTACTTGTCACCTCCATAATGGAGAATAGTAGTCCCTCTCTTGATGGAGCCATGCACAAACAAGCCCAAGCCAGCACCTGTAATGGTTGACTCATGCACCTTGAAAGCCACATTTTTTATCTAGAACACTTCGTTGATAGGGATAGGTAACTTTGGTGGTCCAAATGGATCTCGTTCTGGTATGTACCTACTCAAGCTTGATTTGAACGTATATCTATCTATATCACAAAAGACAAATTCAATTCACTGCAACAACAGTTATATAGACTTGAGATAAAATCAAAAAACACTTTGACATATGTACCTTCATGAAAAATACGCATTCTGTAGTCAGTTTATGTAACCCTTAGCAATGTATTTCTTGATATAGTGACCTTTGTACCCTAGGTCTATAGCCAATTGAGAAACTTGCATAGCATTCATGCTAGAGAGTTGCGGAGCATTCCTTAAAAGTTTTATTTGGGATGCATTGAGTTTATGCACCTGGCCATCACCACCATGGGTTGCCCTACCACCTATATCCCTCTCTCTTAGTTGATCTGCAAGAGGAAGATTTCTTGTTTTATATTCCATTCTTGACCATGCATGATTTTCCTCCCTCCATTCATCAATTACTTTCTAGACAAGGTTGAAATCCTTATGCCCCTCCATCACAGATAATTGTCCATACCGATTTGTCTCAATCATGCTGTGCACATCTTTAGTCTCATCGAGTTGTAGTAAGTACGGCATCAACTCTATCAGTAGAATATTATCATCCTTGTCTTGTACATCAAACGTTGAAGGAAATATGCAATTTGATGGAGGGCTAACGCAAGCCTTGGATGGGGAGTCATCAACAAGGATTGTCCTTCTAGCATCACATCCAAATGCCTTTGAGATTTTTGCTAAGGGTTTGAACATTGCCTCAACACCAACCTTGTCAGGCCTATTTATCCTCGTCTTAATGTAAGTGTAGCATCCTTGCTGAGACCATATAACAAAGAAAGGGAGGCTCTCATTTGCATAATTTTGCAGCTTTCCTACCATATCAAGTACGTTATACTCCATCGCAGTTGACCAGATACCTACATTAAATATTTGTAGCAAGATTTTAAGAAATTCTATGCACCCAGGATGAACAACCATATAACTATTTTTGCCATGCATAATAGACGGATGTATTGGAGACTTGAATAGGCAACGACTTAATAACAGGCCATTCAAGTCTAATATGATTGTTAATCATGGCATATCCAAAGAAATTGTATGTGGATATAGATCCAAATTCTCCTTGAAGTTGATGCATTCTGACTCATCCAAATTGTCAGGTGCTATGATTTCATACATGGTTGCAACAACAATAAGATTATCTAGTTTTGTCCCCAATGTTGAGACAGTACGTTCATCCATGTTCTCTTCTAAAAGTATAGGATTCGTGATATTCCTTGCAATTTTCTCCATTTTTGGGGTTATGTTTTCTTCTATACCTCCTGTATCCATCGCGTAATTGATAGTCCCCATTTTGGGTGGTATGTTGTCCTCTACATTTGATGTCTCCATATCCTTCCATGCATCATTGGTCCTTGTGGAAGTTGAGGAATATAGAAATATTTTGATTCTTTAGAGTGTATTCAACAATGTCGAAGCACAAAAGCATATGAAACTAATAAATAACAATAAAGTATGAACATTATCCATCGTCGTTCACTGATTCCATTGTCTTTTTGGGGAATGGCAAAAGTGCCAATCTCTCTAAAGGTCAATTGAGAATGCAAATAGTGCAACCTTTCTCTCTAAACTCATAGAGAGAATGGCAATAGTGCCATTCTTCTCTTGGGGTGGTGCTAGTGCCATTTTACATACAAGGTTATGGAGAATGCCACTAGTGCCTTTCTCTATACCCTCATTGGGAGGAGACAATACTACTAGTGCCTCCCCCCATGTCCCAAAAGAAATGTACAATGCATGATCTGAAAGCATAGATATTGTTGGGATGTCTTCACTAGTGAGATCACTTTTCTTTTGCTTGACAATGCTTGTAATGCCACACATACATTAGTAAAGGCGTCAACAACAACTTCATGTTCCCTACTACAATAGCACCTGATGCACTCCTTGATCATGCCATGCTTCACAACTGCCTCTTTTTCATACTCATCGTCCTCATCAGAATAAAGAATATTGTCCTGAATTATTGTGTATGGCCTTGTGTTTTCTAACATGTGCTCACTGCCATTCTCTACTAGTGGTACTCTAGACAAACTGAACCTATAGATTGACATTCCACTAATTTTATTGGCTGCAGTAGGATAATGGCAAAAGTGCCAATGCACATGTGAGTTTAGGATTCCTTGTGCATGTTTTCAGGTCATGGTATGAGATTGGCACCACTGCCATTCTCCACTGGTGGCATTCTCCACAGAGATTGACACAATTCCATATGATCTTTGCACAACGGAGAGAGTGATCTCTACATAGAAGAATGCACATGTGAGTTTAGGCTTCTCAATGCCATTTCTTAGGGCCTAATAAGAGATTGGCACCACTGCCATTCTCCAGTTGTACAAATGTTTACCCTACTATTCTAGGAGGGGTATTCCAGTGATCATAGGAGAGTGGTGTCCTATTCCATTCCACATGTGAGTTTGATGATCTCAGTGTCATTATGTAGTTGCCAGCATGAGATTGGCATCACTGCCATTCTCCACTAGTGGTAATCTAGACAAAAGTTGCAAGCATGAGATTGGCATCACTGCCATTCTCCACTAGTGGTAGTCTAGACAAACTGAACCAATTATGGCAAAAGTGCCATAATTGGTTCAGTTTATTGGCTGCAGTAGGATAATGGCAAAAGTGCCAATGCACATGTGAGTTTAGGATTCCTTGTGCACGTTTTCAGGTCATGGTATGAGATTGGCACCACTGCCATTCTCCACTGGTGGCATTCTCCATAGAGATTGACACAATTCCATATGATCGCTACACAGCGAAGACAGTGATCACTACATAGAAAAATGCACATTTGAGTTTAGGCTTCTCAATGCCATTTCTTAGGGCCTAATAAGAGATTGGCACCACTGCCATTCTCCACTTGTACAAATGTTTACCCTACTATTCTAGGAGGGGTATTCCAGTGATCATAGGAGAGTGGTGTCCGATTCCAATCCACATGTGAGTTTGATGATCTCAGTCTCATTATGTAGGTGCCACCATGAGTTTGGCATCAATGCCATTCTCCACTAGTGGTAGTCTAGACAAACTAAACCTATAGATTGACATTCCAAGGCCTAATAAGAGATTGACACAATTCCATATGATCTCTACACAGTGGAGACAGTGATCAGTACATAGAAGAATGCACATGTGAGTTTAGGATTCTCAATGCCATTTCTTAGGGCCACCATCAGTTTGGCATCACTGCCATTCTCCACTAGTGGTAATCTAGACAAACTAAAACTATAGATTGACATTCCACTAATTTTATTGGCTGGAGTAGGATAATGGCAAAAGTGTCAATGCACATGTGAGTTTAGGATTCCTTGTGCATGTTTTCAGGTCATGGTATGAGATTGGCACCACTGCCATTCTCCACTGGTGGCATTCTCCACAGAGATTGACACAATTCTATATGATCTCTACACAGCAGAGATAGTGATCACTACATAGAAGAATGCACATTACCACTAGCAGAGAATGGCAATAGGATAATGGCAAAAGTGCCAATGCACATGTGAGTTTAGGCTTCCCAATGCCATTTCTTAGGGCCTAATAAGAGATTGGCGCCACTGCCATTCTCCACTTGTACAAATGTTTACCCTACTATTCTAAGTTTAGGCTTCACAGTGCCATTTTCTAGGGCCTGATAAGTGATTGGCACCACTGCCATTCTCCGCGTGTACAAATGTTTACCGTAATATTCTAGGAGGGGTATTCCAAGGATCATAGGAGAATGGTGCCCGATTCCAATCCACATGTGAGTTTGAGGATCTCAGTGTCATTATGTAGTTGCCTGCATGAGATTGGCATCACTTCAATTCTCCACTGGTGGCAGTCTAGATAAACTAAACTTGTAGATTGACATTCCACAAATTTTATTGGTTGTAGTAGTATAATGGCAAAAGTGCCAATGCACATGTGAGTTTAAGATTCGTTGTGCCATTTTTAAGGTCTTGGTATGAGATACGGACCACTGCCATTCTCCACTGGTGGCATTCTCCATAGAGATTGACACAATTCCATATGATATCTACACAGCAGAGACAGTGATCACTACATAGAAGAATGGACATGTGAGTTTGATGGTCTCAGTGTCATTATGTATTTGCCAGCATGAGATTGGCATCACTGCCATTCTCCACTAGTGGTAATCTAGACAAACTAAACCTGTAGATTGACATTCCACTATATTTATTGGCTGTAGTAGGATAATGGCAAAAGTTTCAATGCACATATGAGTTTGATAATCTCATTGTCATTATGTAGTTGCCAGCATGAGATTGGCATCACTGCCATTCTCCACTAGTGGTAGTGCCAATCCACATGTGAGTTTAGGATTCCTTGTGCATGTTTTCAGGTCATGGTATGAGATTGGCACCATTGCCATTCTCCGCTGATGGCATTCTCCATAGATATTGACACAAATCCATATGATCTCTACACAGCGGAGACAGTGATCACTACGTAGAAGAATGCACATGTGAATTTAGGCTTCTCAATGCCATTTATTAGGGCCTAATAAGAGATTGGCACCACTGCCATTCTCCACTTGTACAAATGTTTACCCTACTATTCTAGGAGGGGTATTCCAATGATCATAGGAGAGTGGTGTCCTATTCCATTCCACATGTGAGTTTGATGATCTCAAAGATTGACACAATTCCATATGATCTCTACACAGCGGAGACAGTGATCACTACATAGAAGAATGCACATGTGAGTTTAGGATTCCTTTATATGTTTTCAGGTCATGGTATGAGATTGGCACCACTACCATTCCCCACTGGTGGCATTCTCCACAGAGATTGACACAATTCCATATGATCTGTGCACATGTGAGTTTAGGCTTCTCAATGCCATTTCTTAGAGGCTAATAAGAGATTGGCAACACTGCCATTCTCCACTTGTACAAATGTTTACCCCACTATTCTAGGGGGGTATTCCAGTGATCATAGGAGAGTGGTGTTGTATTCCATTCCACAGGTGAGTTTGATGATCTTAGTGTCATTATGTAGTTGACATCATGAGATTGGCATCACTGCCATTCTCCGCTAGTGGTAATCTAGACAAACTGGACCTATAGATTGACATTCCACTAATTTTATTGGCTACAATAGGATAATGGCAAAAGTGCCAATGCACATGTGAGTTTAGGATTCCTTGTGCATGTTTTCAGGTCATGGTATGAGATTTGCACCACTGCCATTCTCCACAAGTGGCATTCTCCACAGAGATTGACACAATTCCATATGATCTCTACACAGCGGAGACAGTGATCACTACATAGAAGAACACACATGTGAGTTTAGGCTTCCCAATGACATTTCTTAGGGTGTAATAAGAGATTGGCACCACTGCCATTCTCCAATTGTACAAATATTTACCCTACTATTCTAGGAGGGGTATTCCAGTGATCATAGGAGAGTGGTGTCCTATTCCATTCCACATGTGAGTTTCATGATCTCAATGTCATTATGTAGTTGCCAGCATGAGATTGGCATCACTGCCATTCTCCGCTAGTGGTAATCTAGACAAATTGAACCTATAGATTGACATTCCACTAATTTTATTGGTTGCAGTAGGATAATGGCAAAAGTGCCAATGCACATGTGAGTTTAGGATTCCTTGTGCATGTTTCAGGTCATGGTATGAGATTGGCACCACTACCATTCTCCACTTGTACAAATGTTTACCCTACTATTCTAGGAGGGGTATTGCGGTGGTCATAGGTGAGTGGTGTCCGATTTGAATCCACATGTGAGTTTTATGATCTCAGAGATTGACACAATTCCATATGATCTCTACATAGTGGAGACAGTGATCACTACATAGAAGAATGCACATGTGAGTTTAGGATTCTTTGTGCATTTTTTCAGGTCATGGTATGAGATTGGCACCACTGCCATTCTCCACTGCTGGCATTCTCCACAGAGATTGACACAATTCCATATGATCTCTGCACATGTGAGTTTAGGCTTCTCAATGCCATTTCTTAGGGCCTAATAAGAGATTGGCACCACTGCCATTCTCCAATCGTACAAATGTTCACCCTATTATTCTAGGAGGGGTATTCCAATGATCATAGAAGAGTGGTGTCCTATTCCATTCCACATGTGAGTTTCATGATCTTAGTGTCATTATGTAGTTGCCAGCATGAGATTGGCATCACTGCCATTCTCCGCTAGTGGTAATCTAGACAAACTGAACCTATAGATTGACATTCCACTAATTTTATTGGCTGTAGTAGGATAATGGCAAAAGTGCTAATGCACATGTGAGATTAGGATTCCTTGTGCATGTTTTCAGGTCATGGTATGAGATTGGAACCACTGCCATTCTCCACTGGTGGCATTGTCCACAGAGATTGACACAATTCCATATGATCTCTACACAGCAGAGACAGTGATCACTACATAGAAGAATGCAGATGCGAGTTTAGGCTTCTCAATGACATTTCTTAGGGCCTAATAAGAGATTGGCACCACTGCCATTCTCCACTTGTACAAATGTTAGCCTACTATTCTAGGAGGGGTATTCCAGCGATCATAGGAGAGTGGTGTCCTATTCCATTCCACATGTGAGTTTGATGATCTCAGTGTCATTATGTAGTTGCCAGCATGAGATTGGCATCACTGCCATTCTCCGCTAGTGGTAATCTAGACAAATTGAACCTATAGATTGACATTCCACTAATTTTATTGGTTGCAGTAGGATAATGGCAAAAGTGCCAATGCACATGTGAGTTTAGGATTCCTTGTGCATGTTTTCAGGTCATGGTATGAGATTGGCACCACTGCCATTCTCCACTTGTACAAATGTTTACCCTACTATTCTAGAAGGGGTATTGCGGTGGTCATAGGAGAGTGGTGTCCGATTCGAATCCACATGTGAGTTCTATGATCTCAGAGATTGACACAATTCCATATGATCTCTACACAGCGGAGACAATGATCACTACATAGAAGAATGCACATGTGAGTTTAGGATTCCTTGTGCATGTTTTCATGTCATGGTATGAGATTGGCACCACTGCCATTCTCCACAGAGATTGACACAATTCCATATGATCTCTGCACATGTGAGTTTACGCTTCTCAATGCCATTTCTTAGGGCCTAATAAGAGATTGGCACCACTGACATTCTCCACTTGTACAAATGTTTACCCTACTATTCTAGGGGGGTATTCCAGTGATCATAGGAGAGTGGTGTCCTATTCCATTCCACAGGTGAGTTTGATGATCTCAGTGTCATTATGTAGTTGCAAGCATGAGATTGGCATCACTGCCATTCTCCGCTAGTGGTAATCTAGACAAATTGAACCTATAGATTGACATTCCACTAATTTTATTGGCTGCAGTAGGATAATGGCAAAAGTGCCAATGCACATGTGAGTTTAGGATTCCTTGTGCATATTTTCAGGTCATGGTATGAGATTGGCACCACTGCCATTCTCCACTAGTGGCATTCTCCACAGAGACTGACACAATTCCATATGATCTCTACACAGCGGAGATAGTGATCACTACATAGAAGAACGCACATGTTAGTTTTGGCTTCTCAATGCCATTTCTTAGGTCCTACTAATAGATTGGCACCACTGCCATTCTCCAATTAAACAAATGTTTACCCTACTATTCTAGGAGGGGTATTCCAGTGATCATAGGAGAGTGGTGTCCGATTCCAATCCACATGTGAGTTTGATGATATCAGTGTCATTATGTAGGTGCCACCATGAGTTTGACATCACTGCCATTCTCTACTAGTGGTAGTCTAGACAAACTAAACCTATAGATTGACATTCCAAGGTCTAATAAGAGATTGACACAATTCCATATGATCTCTACACAGCGTCCTACTAATAGATTGGCACCACTGCCATTCTCCAATTAAACAAATGTTTACCCTACTATTCTAGGAGGGGTATTCCAGTGATCATAGGAGAGTGGTGTCCGATTCCAATCCACATGTGAGTTTGATGATATCAGTGTCATTATGTAGGTGCCACCATGAGTTTGACATCACTGCCATTCTCTACTAGTGGTAGTCTAGACAAACTAAACCTATAGATTGACATTCCAAGGCCTAATAAGAGATTGACACAATTCCATATGATCTCTACACAGCGGAGACAGTGATCACTACATAGAAGAATGCACATGTGAGTTTAGGATTCTCAATGCCATTTCTTAGGGCCAGCATGAGTTTGGCATCACTGCCATTCTCCACTAGTGGTAATCTAGACAAACTAAACCTATAAATTGACATTCCACTAATTTTATTGGCTGGAGTAGGATAATGGCAAAAGTGCCAATGC
This sequence comes from Dipteris shenzhenensis, assembly GCF_047967505.1. Lineage (NCBI taxonomy): Eukaryota > Viridiplantae > Streptophyta > Polypodiopsida > Gleicheniales > Dipteridaceae > Dipteris > Dipteris shenzhenensis. The sequence goes on from NC_141611.1 coordinate 11,791,920, forward strand.
ACATGTGAGTTTAGGATTCCTTGTGCATGTTTTCAGGTCATGGTATGAGATTTTGGCACCACTGCCATTCTCCACTGGTGGCATTCTCCACAGAGATTGACACAATTCTATATGATCTCTACACAGCGGAGACAATGATCACTACATAGAAGAATGCACATTTGAGTTAAGGATTCCTTATGCATGTTTTGAGGTCATGGTATGAGATTGGCACCACTGCCATTCTCCTCCACAGAGATTGACACAAATCCATATGATCTCTGCACATGTGAGTTTAGGCTTCCAGGGCCTAATGAGAGATTGACACAATTCCATATGATCTCTACACAACGGAGACAGTGATCACTACATAGAAGAATGCGCATGTGACTTTAGGATTCCTTGTGCATGTTTTCAGGTCATGGTATGAGATTGGCACCACTGCCATTCTCCACATAGATTGACACAATTCCATATGATCTCTACATAGCGGAGATAGTGGACACTACATAGAAGAATGCACATGTGAGTTTAGCATTCCTTGTGCATGTTTTCAGGTCATGGTATGAGATTGGCACCACTCCCATTCTCCACAGAGATTGACACAAATCCATATGAACTCTACAGAGCGGAGACTCTGATCATAGGAGAATGGTGTCCGATTCCATTCCACATGTGAGTTTGATGATCTCAGTGTCATTATGTAGTTGCCAGCATGAGATTGGCATCACTGCCATTCTCTGCTAGTGGTAATCTAGATAAAATAAACCTATAGATTGACATTCCACTAATTGCAATGGGAGAATGGCACCGGTGCCATTCTACCTTTGTGAAGCCAAAATTTTGAATTAGGACATTCCATTGGGAGAATGGCACTAGTGCCATTCTCCATTTTCCAATGGGAGAATGGCACTAGTGCCATTCTCCACTTTCCTGTTACAAAGCCAAAAATTTTAAATTTTAAATTTGCACCACTGCCATTCTCCCGTTGCAATGTCCCGATTCAAAACTTTGGTTGTGCCATTCTCCCCATGCAATGTCGTGATTCAAAATTTCTACTTCACAAAGACAGTATGGCACTAGTGCCATTCTCCCATTGCAATGTCACAATTCAGAATCTTGGCTTTGCAAAGGGAAAATGGCACCAGTGCCAGTCTCCCAATGCAATGTCTTGATTCAAAGTTTGCCTTCATAAAGGGAGAATGGCACCAGTGCCATTCTCCCATTGCAATGTCCTAATATAAAATTTTGGCTTTGCAAAGGGAGCATCGTACCATTGGCATTCTCCCAAGGCGAAGTCCCAAGTCAAAATTTTGTCTTCCAAAGGAAGAATGGCACTAGTCTGTTCTCCTCTCATGAAGACAAATGTTATTCTCAAGTTAATGCATGGGGAGAATGGCACTGGTGCCATTCCCCTTTTCAAAGATGGGATATGCAATTCTCTATAGGAAAGCTGAATTCACATGGAGAATGTCACCAATGCCATTCTCCACAATCCCACAGGGAGAATGGCACTGGTGCCATTCTCCCCCCGCTACAAGGACAACTTTGTTGGTCTTATGAAATTCTTTGGTTGTAGTTTGTTCATAATCAATTTACTGTCATCGTAATGAGAGGGGATGGCTACTATCAGATGCATGAATCAGGTCATGACAATGGTGAAAATAATTCATGCTTTAGAAAAAGTTTTATGAAATTGCTAAAATTTTTAGGGAAATAATTCATGCTTTCATGAAAATTTTGTATAGACTCATTCATGCATTCTAGAGAATTGCACCAGTGCCATTCTTCCCCTCTAGAAGGACATGTTTGATGGTCTTATGAAATTCTTTGGTTGTAATTTGTTCATAATTAATTCTCCGTAATCGTAATGACAGGGGATGGCTATCAGAAGCGGGGACAAGGTCATGATGATGGTGTCTTATGGGATGAGAGCAAAACAAAGACCATGGGGGAAGGTGTGATCTTATATGTTTTTCTAAAAGACTCTATAAACTTTGACCTATTGGGTAACGATTGCATTGGTGTGGGTATTGAAAAGAAAGAACAAATTAGAGGAAGTGACTTAGGGTCTTCTATGCAAGATGTTGGCTCTCTCAGCCTAGTAAAGTGGCCCATTGTGATGATTGGCATTGGATTGAGGAGAATGACACTAGTGCCATTCTCCATTCTCCATGAGATGAATGGCATTGGATTAAGGAGAATGACACACATGGATTGAGGAGAATGGCACTAGTTCCATTCTCTATTCTCCATTTTATGAATGGAATTGTTGCCATTCTCAAAATATTCATATAATGTTCTCTCTCTCTCTCTCTCTCTCTCTCTCTCTCCCTCTCTCTTAATTGGTCAAAACCTTATCCATATAGTGATAATGTATGAAGAGTTTTATGGCCAAATCTTTTGGTTATGGTGGAAATCAATTGCATGAGGCTAGAGGATGTAGCCATGGTGGCAAATGGTCAAAAATATAATGCCATATGGTCCAAATATTATGGCTCTAAGGTCTAACAAGGTTTTAAAATCTTAGGACATAATGTCTAAACATCAGGCTAGATGGTCAAAACTTTAGCCATATATTGATTAATCTCATGGATTACACACAATGGTTCAGGTCCCATTCCCTAGATGTCAATGTTATCACAGATGATGGTTAGAGAATGGCACTAGTGCCATTGTCCACCACACCATATGAGTAAAATATTGATATTGGCACCTATGCCATTAATCACAAGGATTGAGGAGTGTGGCACTAGTGCCATTCTCCATTCTCTATGTATGAATGGCACTAGTGCCATTCTTCAAATATTCATATGATGTTGTGAAGAATGGCACCAGTGCCATTCTCCAAAGTTCAACTCATATAGAATTCAAATTATTCCATGCATGTCAAATTGTCACAGATGATGGTTAGAGAATGGCACTGGTACCATTGTCCACCTCTCTCTCTCTCTCTCTCTCTCTCTCTCTCTCTCTCTCTCTCTCTCTCTCTCTCTCTCTCTCTCTCTCTCTCTCGGTCAAAACCTTATCCATATGGTGATAACCTACAAAGAGTTTTATGGCCAAATCTTTTACATATGGTGGAAATCATTTCCATGAGGTCAAAGGATTGAGCCATCGTGGCGAATGGTCAAAACTATAATGGCATATGGTCGAATTGTTATGGCCCTAAGGTCTAAAAATCTTAGGTCATAAGGTCTAAAAATCAAGCTAGATGGTCAATTGAGGAGAAATTCTCCATGTGATGAATGACATTGGTGCCATTCTTCAAATATTCATATGATGTTGTGGAGAATGGCACCAGTGCCATTCTCCAAACTTCAATTTGCCTTGTGAAAAAAATTCAAAATTAGGTGGGAAATTTGAATTTAGAATTCAAAACTTTCTTCAAATTTAAAAATTTAAGTTCAAAAAATTATAATGTTAAAATGGAACATTTCAATTTTGAATTTGAATTTGCATTTGCAATACAATTTCAATTTGAAGTTGAGAGAGAGAGAGAGAGAGAGAGAGAGAGAGAGAGGTGTGAGAGAGTGTGAGCGGCATGAGAGTTGCACGAGAGAGAGAGAGAGAGAGTAGTTGCAGCAAAGAGTAGCCTTAGGAGAGAAGAGAGCATAGTAGGGAGCAGGGAGCGTAGGAGGGAGAGGAGTGCATCGTAGGAGAGAAGAGAGCATAGGAGGAGGAATTTGATGACACCAATTCGTAGGACGAGAGTCAAGAAAGCAAAATCCCAAGATGCCAAACCTATGTATCGATTCACCTCTTGCCAGATGGATCATTATCGCCTTCCTTTGGTTTCTAAACTTCTTGTGGATTACACAGACGAAACTACAGCTTCTCAAATCTCGTGAAGATTTGACATGACAAGCAGCAAATATCGATTCCGGACTGTGGATGCAGATTTTGAGAGGAGGATGACGATGATGAATTTCGGGAGCAGGCTGCAGAATGACGATAATGCATTTTGGAAGCTCGGCCAATGGTGCTAGAAAGGGCACGGAAAGAGCACCTACAGAACACGATGCTTCATCCTGCTCAACCCGGGGGAGAAAGGGCAGGGAAAGAGCACCTACGGAACAGGGTGCTTCATCCTGCTCAAATCACGGCCTGCTGACGATGATATCATTCAAGCTAGGTCCGAAAGCTCCCACAAATTATGCGCTAGAGGGTTCCATTGCCATTTTTGTGCCAGCATTCAATAGGCTATTTGCTCCTTGGTGGAGGGATGATGCGAGCGAGCTATGTGTAGGGATAACCAAGTTCACTAACAGGGGGCATATTTTGAGAGCAGTTCTGGAGATAATGTGTTTTCAAGCCAAGGAAGTGCTGCAGAGGAAATTTGGACAGAGGTGCGAGAGTAACAGAGGCAGCCTGGGGAATATGGAGCCAAAGGGCAGAGATGGAGAGGTGAGAGAAGGGGCGAGGTTCCATAGCTGGGAGGAGAGAAGAACATAGAGCTATGGAGGAGCTGTGGGGGTGGAAAGGTAAGATGTATGAGTGATGGTAAGGAAGCAGGCGAGCTTAAACGTGGCAAGGGCGATGGGAGACAACAAATCCAGCGGGGAAACAAACTGGAGCTGCGATTCAAAGATAGTTGGGTAATGTTATATTCATATAAGCAAGCAAACTCTGGCTGGCTTATCGACAACAAACAGTAAAAGATGAAAGAGATGAATGTGGAGACGATGATGAAGAAGAACAAGAACAAGAACAAGAAGAACAAGATGATCAAAATATTTGTCAAAACTGCTAATCCGCCTCCAAAATCGCTAAAGCAAACACCTTTTACAGGCTGTCCTTGCCTGTCGTTGCTCTTTTTTCTTCGTCGCAAAACCAAAGGCTTGTCCATTCAGATGCAGAAACTGAAGCTGGAAAGGGGGAGTTCTTTCTGCGGGTCGATGGAGGAGCAACTGTCAACAATCTTCTCATTACTTCACTGTCTTTCATCTTTGGCTACCACATTTCTCTTTTCTTTTGGGAGGCTGTAGCTACTGGCAAGCAGAAACCAGTTAACTAGTTGAGTACTCGTATAGAGTAGCTAGCATTGAGCAACACCCACTTGTTGTAGTTTAGCTACATTTAGATATCACACAAAGAATTAGCTCAACACACTTGATGCAACTTCAATGCTCTCGAAATTCAGGATGTTGAATTTTGAGAGCAGAATGACGATGTTGTGAGCATGGATGATGAATTCGAGAGCCAATTTTAATTCATTGAAGGGGAGCGTGGATGACGAAATTGAGATGTTGATTTGTTGAAGGGAGCAAGCCGTGCGGATTTTGACCTTGGAGGGACAGGAGGAGGTAAGGTCTTTTGATTTTTTTAGGGTTCTTTTTTTTAATCATTGCTTTTTTTTTTTTGCTTTCGTTTTGTTTTCATAGAACATTGCCTAAACTAGGCTTGGGATTATGAGCAATCACAGTGGCCACTAAAGGAAAATTCAAAATATTATTCTTCAAGTTATGTTGAAGAGTAATACTTGGACCCTCATCTTGAAAAATCTTTGACTTTGCCTCTTAAGAGGTGGATTATGGTAATCATCCAAATTGATTATCACTTCTCATCTAGTCATCGAGAACATTTGGACACCTCCTAGAAACTACTCCTCTCTTGGTAATACTCTTCTAGTTGTCTTTCTAGGAATTTTTTCGGCTTGTTGTTGCTCGTCTAAATGTTGATCCTCCTAGGTATTGGATCTCTACCTCCACCAACTTAATGGAATGGACTAATCAAAGCTCTCCAAGGCATAAACTATCCTTTTAATTGTGGAAAAGTACCTATGGATAGATGCCAAGTACAAAATATTCAAATAAACTATGCCTTCCTTGCCTTAATTGCATGTAGCCCAGAACAAAATTTTGCTATGATGGCCACGTGCACCTTAATAGGCCACTGAACCCTCTATACTCTTGTTTAACTTCACACACAGGTGGTATTCACCATCTTGACTTGATAAGATTCATGCACTCCATGAGTAGCTAATTCAGCATTCAATGAGTTACTCAATTGAGAATGCTTCTTACACACCTCTTGTACTTAAAATCCCCTCATGCACAAAGCATAGGTGCTAGTGAGTGGAGTGGATAGGAGGATCCCCTATAATGGGTCTGTTCTTTTGTGGTTGGTACACCCTTGCTATCTATAAAACCTGAGTGGGAGAGCCTCTAATGGACTTCCTTCTCTTGTGCTTGGTACAACCTTGCTATCTCTAAAATCTAGCTAAAGTCAATCTTAGGGTATTCAAACTTAACAAAGTGTCAAGGTTCGACTCAACAAAGTATCAAGGTTACAAAGGATCAAGGTTTAACCATTGTAGCCATCCATTGACTTCCCCCTTGTGACCAAGGGGTTTGCATTGATGGAAGTTTTCAACTATAGTGAGACACTTGCTCCCATAGCTCAAATGAAGGCAATACCAATGATAATTGCAATGGTAGCTTATTCAAAGTGGTACATCTTCTAGATGGACATGAAATGAGAATTTTTAAATGGAGATATCAAGGACATTTATATGAGAGAAGCCACCTAGATTTTGAATGTAGGGTGACCAAACGGGGAAAGTGTGCATAGTCTCAAAAACATTGTATGACTTGAAATAGGCCCCTTGAGCATCGTACCAATGGATCTATGGCTCCTTTAGAAGAATCATCTTGATATAGAGTGCATAAGATGTAAACATCTATCAAGAATCATCTTGATATGGAGTGCATAAGATGTAAACATGAATCTTCATTCAAAGGGGCCTAAGAAATAAATGATGATTTTATACATTGATGATTTGATCATAAAACAACCCACTAAATGGATAATAGGTTCGTGACCATGATTATGCTAGCTCACCATGTCAATGATATTGATATCCATGTCACGGTAAAACCTAACCGTTCCAAAATTCTTGATCAAAACCCTCATCCTCATTCTCACAACGCATATCTCATAGAAATTAGAGTATCCAAACTATGCAAGTAATTAATGAAATATCACATGCAATGTAAAAATTTGATTATGTAGAATATTAAAGAGAAACTTACATTAAAGGAGGGGTGGCCCTCTCTCTCTCTCTCTCGACTTTCTCTCTCCGTATATATATATATATATATATGAAATTCTTACCAACAAATAATACCTACACACAAACAAATGCAAGGTCATGATGATGGTGGAAATAATTTATGCTTTAGAAAAAAGTTCTATCAAAATACCAAAATTTTTAGGGACTCATTCATAGATTCTGGAGATTGGCACTAGTGCCATTCTCCAAAAACCCACGAGGGGATTGGCATCACTGCCATTTCTCTATGTGGGTTTGGGGAGAATGGCACAGGTGCCAATTTCCATAAACCCACATGGAGATTGGCACTAGTGCAATTGTACATAGGAAAGCTAGACTCATATGGAGAATGGCACCGGTGCCATTCTCCCCCACTTCAAGGACATCTTTGTTCATCTTATGAAATTTTGCACAATCCCACATGTCTCCCCCACTTCAAGGACATCTTTGTTGATCTTATGAATTTCTGCACAATCCCACATGGAGAATGGTATTGGTGCCATTCTCCATAGGAAAGCCGGAATCACATGGAGAATGGCACAAGTGCCATTCTCCACAATCCCACATGGAGAATGGCACTGGTTCCATTCCCCATAGGAAAGCAAAACTCACATGGAGAATGGCACCAGTGCCATTCTCCACAATCCCACATGGAGAATGGCACTCGTTCCATTCTCCATAGGAAAGCCAGACTCACATGTAGAATGGCACTAGTGCCATTCTCCGAAATCCCACATGGAGAATGGGACTAGTGCCAGACTCACTTGGACAATGGCACCAGTGCCATTCTCCACAATCCCACATGGAGAATGGCATCAGTGCCATTCTCCCCTGCCACAATGGCATCTTTGTTGGTCTTATGACATTCTTTGGTTGTAGTTTGTTCATAATTAACTTCCTATAATTGTAATGAGAGGGGTTGGCTATCAGATGCGGTGACAAGGTCATGATGATGGTGGAAATCATTCATGCTTTAAAAAAAGTTTTATCAAATTACCAAAATTTTAGGGACTCATTCATGGATCTTGGAGATTGGCACCAATGCCATTCTCTAGAACCTACTAGGGGAATGGCATCAGTGCCATTTCTCTATGTGGGTTTGGGGAGAATGGCATTGGTGCCATTCTCCATAAACCCACATGGAGATCGGCACTAGTGCCAATGTACATAGGAAAGCCATACTCATATGGAGAATGGCACCGGTGCCATTCCCCACAATACCACATGGAGAATGGCAATGGTGCCATTCTCCCAAACTGCAACGATGTCTTTGTTGGTCTTATGAAATTCTACACAATCCCACATGGAGAATGACACTAGTGCCATTCTCCATAGGAAAGACAGACTTACATGGAAAATGGCACCAATGCCATCCTCCACAATCCCACATGGAGAATGGCAGTGGTGCCATTCTTCCCCACTACAAGGACATCTTTGTTGGTCTTATGAAATTCTTTGGCTGTGGTTTGTTCATAATTAATTTCTTTTAATTGCAATGGGAGGGGCAGATGCGGGGACAAGGTCATGATGATGGTGGAAAGAAAACATTCTTTAGAGAATAATTTTAGGGAAATAATTAATAGTTTCACAAAAAAATTGTATAGACTCATTCATGGATTCTGGAGATTAGAATCAGTGCCATTCTTCAATAACCCACTAGGGGATTAGCATTAGAGCCATTTCTCTATGTGGGTTTGGGGAGAATGGCACTGGTGCCATTCTCCATAAACCCACATGGAGATTGGCACTAGTGCCAATGTCCATAGGAAAGCCAGACTCACATGGAAAACGGCACCGGTGCCATTCTCCACAATCCCACATTGAGAATGGCACTGCTGCCATTCTTCCCCACTATAAGGACATCTTTGTTGGTCTTATGAAATTCTTTGGTTGTGGTTTGTTCATACATGTTGGTGATTCTTTAGATGATCCTATGACTCAAGAAGGCAGACCAAGTGAGCTTGATCCACCTTATGTTTGAGGCAATGCAAGTTTCTTCATTGAAAATGAAAATTTCATTTGTGAATCTTGGAAAGAAAAAGATTGTCTTGTGGGATGAGAGCAAAACAAAGACCATGGGGGAAGGTGTGATCTTGTATGTTTTCCCGGGTGACTCTATAAACTTTGACCTATTGGGTAATGATTGCATTGGTGTGGGTATTGAAAAGAAAGAACAAATTACAAGAAGTGGGTCTTCTATGCAAGATGCTAGCTCTCTCAACCTAGTTAAGTGTCCCATCAAGCAGATTACCTTACTTGATGGAAGCCCATTGCAACAATATGTGCCCATGGACCACATTTCTGGTAGGGATGAGGTGGTCAATGATCGAATGTTGAAAAGGGGTGATCCATCTTCAAAGAAAAGAAGGTACACTTTGATTAATAGGGTGCCTTAACAAAGAGACCCAAGGTTTGTCACGGATGCCATGACAACTTCCATTACAAGCGCTATAGACACATGTACGAATTTGTTGCTATCAAATACAAGAGAAAACCCACCCTCTTCAGAGGGAAGTGTTGTTGTTGAGCCACCATACCAAAAGTTTCTAGAGAACTTGCTACTCCAACTAGATAATTGTGGGTCTGAGAACAAAAATAGATACTTGTTTGCATACCTTTCTCTTCTTATAGCAAGGGGCATTTTCAAGACAGTTCAATTGGACTTCTTGATGGCAAGGCACACACATGAGGACATTGATGTAATGTTCAGCAGGCTCTATGAGAGCTTCCAAGTGGGGACAAACATTCACTTTCCCTCATTTGATAGATACATTCAAAAAATGTACATCATCTTCACCAGCACCATTTCTTCTTACATGGGTTGCTAACTTCAAGGATTATGTGGATTGCTACCTATGTGATAGGAAAGAAATGCTAGTTGGTCATGCAAAGCCATTACAATTTCAATTTTACATGCAAGGTAACAGACCTATGATGCAGTACAAGGTGCATCGAAAATCACCAAATCGGATGCCCACCACCGAAGGGGGAATTGAGCTGTGGAAGAAAGATAGTGAGGGTCGACCATTGTTGCCAACAAGTTGTCCAGATATACTGCCAATGGCTGCATTTGTGAGAGATCACTTGCAATTAATATCAATCATAAAGGATTACAATAAGTTTTGGGAGAGATTTGGAAGTGGAAAGAATGCATCGTATGAGTCCTACACTAGGCCAATGATAGACTACTGGAAAACCATGATCGTTGAGCTCGAACAGGAAAACATCTCAGAGATAGGAGTGTACAGAGATTTTGGGCCAAGAACACAATCGCCTCATAAGGAGGATGATATAGATGCTTGCATTAATGAGTTCCAAGGCTATGAGGAATGGAATGATCACTATTGCGAGCCGCTACAAGGTAAACCAAGGGAAGAGTTTAGACCAATGGTGGATGTTAAGCAAGGCGACTTCGTCTTGGTGAGGCCATCAGACCCTATATACCCCACATGACTTGGGGATACTGTATCAAGTGCCAAGATATCCTAACTTTAAGAAATTATATAATTCAATATTGGACACCATCAATTAAGAGAAAGGGGCTCAATGATGCAGATGCCTATGTTGACTACTAAAACAAGTATTGGGCATAGAATAGGTTGGATCCACAGGTATGGGAGTGTATTGATGCATTGGTCTGGTCATGGGCATTAAAAGCCATAAATAGACCCAAGAAGATTAAGATTCCATAGAGTGTATGTATCAAAGCATAGGAGAGTTTGCTTGGTATCAGAGCATAGAAAATGGTGATGATTTTCTCCCTCTTGATCTCCCAAACTTCCATTCTAATATGTGTTCTCATGTGATGTTTCTCAATTGTTGTTATCTTATCAAGGGATATTTGCATATTATTAATATGACAATTTTTAGAAGTTGTCTTTCACCAACAACAACTTTGTTTCTAGTGCTTCACTTTGCACGCTATTTGTTAACACCACCAACTAGTGTTTATTAACACCTCAAATAAAATATACATGTTGTCTGCAAACAGTGTTTATTAACACCACCAAATACATGATTTTCAAACTCTACCACAAATGCGGGTTCTTTCTGTGAACTGGTTTTCTCCTTTCTTCAGGAGTACCTTCTATTTCGCCAAGCCCAGGGGTTTGCTAGAAGAAAGTGGCTCGCCAAGTTGGTGTAATGGTGCTTAGACTGGCCTTCGTCTTGTCCAGTTAACGATCAAGATCCATACACTTGCACAAAGAAGACATTTTGCACTGCCAGGCCATCCAGCATGCAGACATCCTCTGCCTGCAAGAACTGCACATCCAAATGAATGCCATGCCTACCCTACCAGGACTAAAAATGGCCATCGCACATCAAGGGGCAGGAATTGCAACTTACTACAACAACATACTACGATTGTGACAACAAGCAAATCATTACAACAAAGGATGCAAGTCCTTGCTCACACTCCTCAACACCACAGATGGGAAGCAAATAGCTCTTCTGAAAATATACAAAGCACCACGCACAAGAACTGCAGACTTGCTCAAGAACATCAGCAACTACATCGTGCAACTTCACATCGCAACAAGAACACACATATGTGGAGACTTCAACATAGACTACCATGACACACGGCAAGCCGGACCAAGCTAATCAAGTTCATAAAACAGTACAAAGTGCTTCAACTCATCGATCAACCAACTACTGTTTTTGGTTACTATACCGAATGAAACTTTTCACAACCAATGAAGTTTTTCATGATCATTGAAATTTCCAAATGTCAGCATATTCAATATTGGAAAAAATCCCACAATCAATGAAAATTTTCCCAAATTTAATGAAACCTTTCCCAAATGTAATGAAATCCACCCAATTTTGAAATTCCCAAAATGCAACTTTTGTCCCACTTTATCTAATACGGTGTTAATTGTGCATAACACTTGGTAAAAAATGGGGTTTGTGATGCATTTTACTAACCAAAGCATATCTGATGGACATGATATTTTTCATGGATCTATAATTAGGTTATATTAACATGTGTGCAAAGCATCGTGCCCATCGGGTATGAGAGCATTCAAATAATACACCTCAAATACTATTTTTTGGCGCTTCTGCATAACACTTGGTGAAAAATGGAGTTTGTGGCATGTTTGACCATCGAAAGCATATCCGATGGGAGCTATATTTTGCACACTCCTTAACATATATTATATTGATGTGTATACAAAGGATATCACCCATCAGATATGAGAGCATTCGAATGACACACCTTAAATACTATTTTTCACTATTGTGCATAACACTTGGTGAAAAACAGGGTTTGTGGCAACTTTGACCATCCAAAGCATATCTGATGCACACAATACTTTGCATACAGATCAACATAGGTTGTATTGATGCATGTGCAAAGTATTGTGTCCATAGGGTATGTGCACATTTGAATAAGACACCTCAGAGTGTGTGCTTTTGGTGATTGTGCATAACACTTGGTGAAAAATGAGATTTGTGGTGAGTTTCACCTTCCAAAGCATATAGATTGGGCACGATACATTGTACAATTCTCTAAATCTATTATATTGACTTGTATTGATAGTATCGTACTGATTGGATATGTGCATGTTCGAATAACACACCTCAAATACTATTTTTTGGCGGTTGTGCATAATACTTGATGGAAAATGGGATTTGTTGTGACTTTGACTATCCAGAGCATATACAATGGACACGATGATTTCTACATAGATCAAAATAGGTTTTATTAATGAGCTTGCAAAGTATCATGCCCATCGGGTATGTGCGCATTTGAATAACACACCTCAAAGCGTGTTTTTTGGCAATCCATGACACTTAGTGAAAAATGGAGTTTGACCATCCAAAGCATATTCGATGGGAATGATACTTTAAAAAGACATAAAATATGTTTTATTGAAATGAATGCAAAGTATCATGTCTATCCAACATGTGCACGTTCTAATAACACACCTTAAACTCTATTTTTTTGCGATTGTGCATAACACTTGATGAAAAAGGCGGTTTGTGATGACTTTCACCATCCAAAGCATATCCAATGGCCATGATACTTTGCAAAAAACTCAAAATAGGTTGTATTTATGTACATGCAAAGTATCATGCCCATTGAATAACACACCTCAAATACTATTCTTTGGCAGTTGTACATAACACTTGGTGAAAAATGGGGTTTATGATGCGTTTGACCATCCAATGCATATCCAATGGGCAAGATATTTTTCATGAACCTCAAAATATGTTTGATTCACATTTGTTTAAATCATTGTACCCTTTTGGTATGAGTGCATTTGAATATTACACCTCATGTACTATTTCTTGGCGGTTGTGCATAACACTTGGTGAAAAAAGGTATTTCTGGCATGTTTGACCATCCAAAGCATATTCAATGGGCATGATATTTTTCACATGCCTCAACATAAGTTTTATTGACGTGCATGCAAATTATGGTGACCATTGGATATAAACACATACAAATGACACACCTTAAATACAATTTTTCTGCGATTGTGCGTAACACTTGGTGAAAAATGGGGTTTGTGCTCACTTTCACCATCTAGAGCATATTTGATGGGCATAATACTTTGGATATAGATCAAATATAGACTATATTTATACACATGCAAAGTATCATTCCCATCGGGTATGTGCGTGCTCGAATAACACACCTTAGAGTATGTTTTTTGGCAGTTGTGCATAACACTTGGTGGAAAATGGGATTTGTTGCAAGTGTAATGATCCAAGCATATCCGATGGGCAAAATACTATGTACAAGTATCAACATAGGTTGGATTAACATAAGTGAAGATTATCATGCCCATCGGGTATGTGCATGTACGAATAACATACCTCAAATACTATTTTTTGATGATTGTGCATAACACTTGATGGAAAATGGGGTTTGTGGCCACTTTGACTATCCAAAGCATATACGATGAGTATATGATTTAGGTATAGGTTTTAGGGTTTAAGTTATAGGAAATCATGTTTACGGTATAGGAATTTGGGTTTAGGCTATAGGGATCAGGGTTTAGGATTTAAGGTATGGGGTAGAGTTACAAATATTAGCCATGCTACCATTTCTAAGGCCTTGATTGGTTTTTAAGTATAATTAAACTTCATTCACATGTTTTTAATAAGCTGGAATTTAAAAATTCTAACCTTATATATGACTTTAGATGGCTTATGCCGATCGATTTGAGTACTTAGAGGGCTAAATTTGGACCTCATATGAGAAAGTTATGTTAATTTTTGGGTGAATTTATCAAGTTTCAAGATTGAAATATTAGCCACACTAGTTTGGAGAATCTCCTAAATTCGTCTTCGAGAAAATATTCACCCTTAAAATTTTATCTTGGGGAGGGTAGGGAAAAAAGGGAATCAATAGAATGGAGGAGATGAAAGGGGGGGCAAGGAAGGGGGGGGGGAGGAAAGCGGGGGGGGAAGGGGAGGGAGGGGAAAGGGGGGGAGAGGGGAGGGGGAAAGGGGGGGGGAGGGGAAAAGGGGGGCGAGGGGGGGAGAGGGGAAAAGGAGTGGGGGGGGAGAAGGGGGGAGAGGGGGGGGGAAGGGGGGAAAGGGGGGGGGGGGGGGGGGAGAAGGGAAAAAGGAGGGGGGAAGGGAACAATGGGATCGAGGCAAAGAAATGGGATCGAGGCAAAAGAAATGTTGATCAGAGGAGCTCAAGACGAAGATGAAGAAGAAGAAGACTGAGAGAAGAAGAAGAAGAAGAAGAAGATGAGGATGCAGGAAAGGAGAAGTGCGTGCCAGTAAAGGCAGTTACGTAGAACACACATAGAAAAATACAACAAGAACTTGCATCTTTTAAGTCTCTAGAAAACACACATTGATGAGACTGGCAGAGCTACATTGAAATGCCTTTATAGCTAGATGAACAGTCACGTTTGCAAACACATGAAGAGGAGACACAATCCCAAGATGAACTCAAAACACGACCCTTGACACAAATCCAATCATCACCCCACCCCTTCCTTTGATCCCACATGCAATTGACTGCTCATATGCAGCCAATCGCAACAGTGAGCCCTTTTAGACTCACATGACTTTCACCTGCAAATGAATCAACACATTGTGCCAGTAAGTTAACAAAGCCTCAATGAAATCCATGAACCAGACTTCTCAGTAAGCTCGGGAATCCTTCCTGATAATATTCCTACAAATGTTTGGTTGAAATAAATAGAGAAATGCCAGAACCCATGTTGCACATGGGAAGAGCAGCTCTGGCAGAGAGAAAAGCCGGCGAAAACCATGAACAACCGCTTTATCAAACCTTTGAGATTACGTGACAATCACCCATGAAACTACTTTTCCTTCTATACTTGCTTGAAAATCAAACTCCATTGCCATAGCTAATCCTATGCATATAGAGCAACATATCTTTCATAACCTGATAAAAGACTATCTCTAGTAGGTCCTCCAAGATTCCGCCCACACCCAATGTTGTTTTATATTTTCTTCATGAGGATTTTTCTTTTTCAGCCATTCCCAATGCAATAGAAAAACATGTTGCACAAATAGGGTGTCATGTTCCCTATCATCTGAAATGTAGAAATGGTAAGTGCATTGCAGTGACCTGGACTCCTATGAGTCATCAAGCAGATTCGCATCAGGCATGGAAGAATCAAGCAAATGACTATACATGGAAAAATACCATAGTTTCAAATGTCTTGAAGAAGTACTAACCAAATGTAGGGAGTATGGCATCTCCCTAAATCCAACAAAATTCATGTTCATGGTCACCCACGAAGTTTTTTTGGGACACATCGTTTGTCAACATGTTATTGTAACTGACATGGACAAAATCAAAATCATCATGGAATTGCCTCCTCCTACAAATTCCAAAGGTGTACAAGTATTTATGGGACATGCCGGCTATTATAGAAGATTTATCTTGTGCTATGCCATGATAGCCAAACCACTTTACAAATTATTAGTGGAATTCTTATGGATAGAAGAGTGTGACCAAGCCTTTGAGCTTTTAAAGTGGCACCTAATTATAGCACCCATCCTTATATCTCCCAATTGGGATATTGATTTTCATGTTCATATACTGATGGATTATGCAATTGGGAGTGTGCTTTGTCAACCTAGTGAACATAAGAAAGACTACCCATTCTACTTTTTTAGTCAACTCACTGATGCAGAGATCAACTATACCACCACAGAAAGAGAAGCCTTAGCAATGGTGTATAGTGTTAAGAAATTTTGGCACTATCTATTGGCAAATGATTTTGTCTTCTACACTCACCATCAAGAATTTCTTTATCTTGTGAACCTTCCGTGCACAATAGGAAGAATAACCAGATGGATCCTCTTGCTTCAAGTATTCAACTTCAAAATAGTGGTCCACAAAGGTGCCCAACACTACATTGCTAAGATCACATGTCTCGTGTCAAGTTAGGAGAAGAAGCCACTATAGTAGAAGATGACTTGCCAGATGCCACACTATTTTAGATAGATGCTACTCCAACTTGGTGTGCAAACATCATTGGGTACTTAATGGCAGAAACACTACCCCCGAAAATGATAGTAGTGGATGCCAGAAAACTACTTTGAAAAGTTGCACCCTATCAACTTATTACTGGACAATTGTACAAGATGGGCAAGGACTAGGTGTTAAGAAAATGTATAATGCCTCATGGGATCATGCCAATCTTGATTGAAGTCCATGTGTGGGGGTTAAAGGTCACTGTGCCTTCACCCTGGTTATGTACAATACTCAAGTTCACATATATAAATGAATGAAAAAGAAGATTAGGGTGGTTCTGCACCCACCAAAACTTGTGTGGCTCTCTATTTCTCTCTCTCCTTCTTCTGTTCTTGCTTCCGTTGAGAGCACTCTCAACTGGTATCAGAGCCTGGGTGATCTAGCTGAGCGTGCGTGAATGCTTGAAGCTCAGTAGCTCTGTGGGAGGAAGGAGAAGCTTTGTGGGAAGCTTTGTGGGTGACTTTACTTGCATCTGAGTGTGCAGAGATCTTGGAGGAACCTTTGGAAAAGTCACTTTGGCTTTGCGAAGTGGTTTTGAGAGCCTGTTAAGTGTTTTCAAAGAAAAAGTCGTTTTTTGAGCTTTTCCCTATTCCGTTCGACGACAGAGACTCCGTATTGACTTGTAGAGGCAACTATTGCTTGCTTTTGGTGTCCACTTCACTTCAAGAGCTTGGAAACACCTTCATTCTTGAATCTAGGATCATTTCATTGGATTTCTGACTCACTGTGTCAGTTTCTGCGTTTTTTGCCCGGGTGTTGGAACTCAAGTTTGGAGCAACCATTTGCAGATCTGTCAGTTCCGGTGGACTCAGGAGGTTCGAAAACTTTTATGTTGCTCATCATTTGCACTCTGGTGGAGTTTACAAACAGCTCTGTTTCCAAAAACGTTTTTCAGTCCGTGTGTTGGACCCAATGATTGAGACCACGATTTCCAAAACCGTCTGTCCCATTGCATTCCGGATGCCCAAAAATCCCTACCTGTCAATTCTTGTGCAATTCGGTGGAGGATTTTCAGAGTTATAGATCTCTGTGTATACGATTTCATCTCTCTATTATGCATTTTTCATTCTAAGGTTTTGAAACCTTAGATTTATGCCACATGGCAGTGAATAAGTGTTGACTCCCATTTCTCACTCATCGGTTGGTATTTTGGAGTTCTGGCAGAAGAGAGATATTTGCATATTTTCTTGTTGAGTCCGATTATGCAATGGCACCCATGTTTTGAGGCATCTCAGGTTCTATTTTCAGTAGCGGTCATTACCGTGGGACTATGATTTCTTGAGCATACCTTATGCAGATCCCTCTGGTTGCAGTTTGAGCAGTGTGCGCTCATTCGTGGTATGCATTGGGTTGCATTGGATGATTTATAGGCCATTTGGATGCATTGCGGTCCTTATTGGATGCGCTGATAGGCCCCAATTGCCTTGTGGGATGCTATTTTTATGGACGCTTTGCACATGGATGCTATTTTAAGCTGAGGGACAGCTTTGACACATTGCAGGTGATGCACTGATAGTGCTATGCTCTCTTGGATGAGATATTATTGATGCATATGCCAGTGGACGGTGTTTATGCTTGAGTCATTTGGCACTTATTGGCATTTTCTTTTGGGTCAGATTTGCTCATGTGGATGCATAGTATATGCACATGAGTCAGATGCATCTTTTGATGCTTTGAGCTTTGAGCTTTTGGTGATATTTCAGTCTATTGTGGCATACACATTTGGATGCACTTGGTATTTGTTGTGATTCTCTCTTGCAGGCACTAGCATTTGGGATTTTGCTTTATTTGCATCATGGCATCCTCTTCCATGTCTGAAAAGGAGCTTTTCAGCATTAAAAAGTTTGATGGGACAAACTTTTCTTTGTGGAAAGAACAAATAAGGGATGTGCTTATTCAAAAGAAGCAGATTAAACCCTTGGCAGGGATTGAAGCTAAGCCTACAAATATGTCTGAGGATGATTGGAATGAGTTGGATGCATTAGCAAAGTCTACTATTAAACCATCTTGCAAAGTCAGTTTATTTCACAGTAGTAAATGAGCAGACTACGAAAGATTTGTGGAACAAATTGTGTGCCACTTATGAGAAGGAAACTGCCTCTAATAAAGTTTACCTCATGAAGAGGTTGTTTGAGCTGCAGATGAAGGAAGGGGTCTCCATTGCTTCTCACTTGAATGAATTCAATATTATTTTCAGCTAGCTTCAGGCTCAGAAGATGAATTTTGATGCGGAGACTAAGGCAATATTTCTCTTATGTTCATTGCCATCCTCATGGGATACCTTCCGTACAGCTGTCAGTAACTCTACACCTGGTGGAGTACTGAAATTTGATGATGTGTGGGTAGCTTGTTGGCCGAGGAGATTAGACGAAAGTCTATGGATGGCAACAAGCAGGATGCAGCCTTAAATGTGCAAAGGGGCAGATCATAGTTCAGGGGGAAGTCCCAAGAAAGAGGGAAGTCTCATAGCAAATCCAAGGCACGGAACATTGAGTGTTACCACTATGGCAAGAAGGGCCATATGAAAAAGGATTGCTACAAGCTGAAAAGAGAGCAAAAGGATAAGAAAAAGAATGCAAATTGGGGTGCAAATAAGAAGGAAGAGAGTCCAAGGGAGGACAAAGGAAAAGTGAAGATCGAGGAGATCAATGCAGTCACACATGATAGTGACAATGACATTCTCTTCATGTCTAGTTTATCTGCACAGTTGCTTACCACTTCAGATGATGCATATTCCCAGGATTGTATTTTGGATTCTAGTGCTTCATTCCATGTTACTCCCCATAGGGAATGGTTCTCCACTTATGACAATGGAAAGACAGGTTGTGTGCATCTTGGAAATGACTATGCATGTGACATAGTGGGAGCAGGTGACATAAAGTTTTCTTTTGCAAATGGGTCTGCGTTTGTTTTGAAACATGTGAGACATGTACCTAAGTTGACCAAGAGTCTTATTTCAGTAGGTCAGCTAGATGATGCTGGTTTTCACACCACTTTTGGCTTTCAGAGTTGGAAAATTCAAAAGGGCTCTATGCTTTTGGCCAGGGGTGCCAAGTGTGGGACTTTGTATCCCTTACATGTATCAGGGGTATTTGATCATGTTGTTGCAATAACCGAGCAGCCAAGCACTTCTTTGTGGCATTGCAGGTTGGGGCACATGAGCCAGAATGGAATGAAACTCTTATGCTGTTTGGGTTATGTACCGCATTTGAGTTTCTCTGATTTTGAATTTTGTGAGCATTGTCTCTATGGGAAGCAGACTAAATCAGCCCATAAAAGAAGGGGAAAGAAAGACTTTGAAATGCTTGATTTGGTGCATTCAGACGTATGTGGTCCCATGCCTACACGGTCATTAGGCGGGGCTGAATACTATGTGACATTCATTGATGATGCAACTAGGAAAGTGTGGGCTTATGCTATAGCTCGGAAGAGTGATGTGTTCCAAGTATTTCAGAAATGGCTGGCCTTGGTTGAGAATCAGTCAGGTAGAATGCTTAAATGCTTACGGACTGACAATGGTGGAGAGTATCTCTCTCATGACTTTCAGCATTTCTGTGATACACGTGGGATTAAGAGGGAGCTCACATCCCCTCATACTCCAGAGCAAAATCTAGTTGTAGAAAAGATGAACCGTACCATTCAAGAAAGGTTGCAATGCATGCTTTCCAATGCAAGTCTTTTTGGTGGTTTTTGGGCTAAGGCAATGAACACTGCAGTGCATGTGATCAATAGATCACCTAGTAAGGGTTTGGATGGTGGTAATCCTGAAGAGGCATGGAGCGGCAAGAAGCCCTCTTACTCTCATTTGCGTATATTTGGGTGTGAGGCATATGCACATGTGCCAAAAGAGCTTCGAAAGAAGCTAGATCCTAAGTCTAAGAAATGCATCTTTCTGGGTTATGGTGAAAGTGGAGAGATGGGCTATCGTCTCTGGGATCCAGAAGCAAAGAAGATCATATGCAGCCATGATGTGGTCTTCAATGAGAAGAAGATGCATAAGGCACCCATGAGGGATGTGGAAATGAGGAGAATCACTTTCCAGGATGTGAATCCACCTGCATATGTTGATAGACAGCAACCTATCCATGCACCAAATGTGCAAGAAATGGTACCACCAAGTACTCCCACAGGTATACAATCAAGGGTAGATGACGGATCATCTATTGGTGGAAATGATAAGCCAAATGTGGCTGATATGCAGGTGGGACAGCAAGCTGAAATGCCCTTGAGAAGATCATCTAGAGCATCTAGACCACCTGATAGGTTTGTTCCAGGGGTAGACTATGTGATGCTTACTGATTGCGGGGAGCCTTCTTGCTATAGAGAGGCTATGATGCGTGAGTATCAACGCAAGTGGGAGTATGCTATGAAATCAGAGATGAGTTCACTTATGAAGAATAAGACTTGGGACTTGGTTTCTTTGCCACATGGAAAGAAAGCATTGCCATGTAAATGGGTCTACAAGATGAAGGTCACAGGTGATGATGTGCCTAGGTACAAGGCCCGTTTGGTTGCTAAAGGGTTCAAGCAAGAGAAGGGTGTGGAATTTGATGAGATATTCTCTCCGGTTGTGAAGATGACCACACTTAGATGCATACTTGGACTAGTGGCATCAGAGGATATGGAGCTTATGCAGATGGATGTCAAGACAGCTTTCTTGCATGGGGATTTGCATGAGGAAATTTACTTGGTGCAGCCGGAAGGCTTTGAAGAAAAGGGCAAAGAGCATTTAGTTTGCAAGCTGAAGAAGAGTCTCTATGGTCTTAAGCAAGCACCTAGAGAATGGTATCAGAAGTTTGATGCTTTCATTCGGTCCCAGGGTTTTAGAAGGAGTGAAATTGATCACTGCCTCTACACTAAAAGGGCTAAGGATAATAGCCTGATAATCCTGGCACTATATGTGGATGATATGCTATTGGCTAGCAAGAATACTTATGAGCTAGATGCATTAAAGGCCAAGTTGCATGAGGCCTTTGATATGAAGGATTTGGGACTTGCAGGTCATATTCTTGGTATGCGCATCACGCGTGATCGGAGTAGGAAACTCCTTTGGCTTTCACAAAAAGAGTATGTTACAAAAGTCTTGCAGCATTTCAATATGGAGGGGGGGAAGGCAGTGAGTACTCCATTGCCTCCATATGTGAAACTGAGTCATACAGATAGTCCCAAATTAGATGAGGAAAGGGCCATGATGGCCAAGGTTCCTTATGCATCAGCAGTTGGGAGTCTTATGTATGCTATGATAACTACTAGACCAGACATTGCATTTGCAGTGGGAGTTGTTAGCCGGTATATGGCTAATCCAAAAAAGAGGCATTGGGAGGCAGTTAAGTGCATCATGAGGTACATGAAAGGTACCAAGGAGATGTGCATCTACTTTGGTAGAGGAGACATGCGTGTACTTGGGTACATAGATTCAGACTATGCAGGGCATGTGGATAGTAGGAGATCCACTTTTGGTTATGTGTTCACCTTTGCAGGTGGTGCAGTGTCATGGATGTCTCGTGCACAGAAGTGTGTTGCTTTGTCTACCACAGAGGCTGAGTATGTTGCAGCCACAGAGGGTTGCAAGGAGGCTATATGGCTTGATTGTCCTTTATATTGAAATTTACCTTTGAAGAGGCTATTCTCAGTGGTAAAAAATAGGAGGAGAAAAACAAGGACAAAAGAGAAAAAGGAGGAAATATAAAAGGAGTAGAGAAACAGAGGAGAAAGAAATGGAAAAAATGGAAAAATGAAAGAAGGAGAGAAATAAAATGGAAAAAAATGGCAAATTGTGCATGTAAGTGTTAATCGTTTTTTATATATTTTAAATGAAATAGTGATTGTTTTCCCTGGAAATTATTTATTATGAAGCTAAAAGAAATCAAGATATGATTTATATTTCCTTATTTTTTTCCACTATGAGTGCAAAACGAAAGTGTGAGTAAATTAACATATTATGTGAAAAGGATAGTGTCACAAATCAAAGTTTTTGTTTGGGAAGGATTATTACACAAAAATAAACTTTTGATTTGGGACGAAATTTGAACAATGTCTAAATGCAGAGAAATAGTCCAAAATTAATGATCCAGTGTTGAAAGCCTGGATATAGGTGATAAGAAGGAATCATAGGGTGTATCCCTTAGGCCAAGCCATGGTGGTGGTTGTCATATTCCTAAACTCAATGCATCACAAATAAGACTTTTACTATATCAAGAAACACATTCCTAAGGCCTACATAAACCACCACAAAATACATTAATTACGTATAATGTATTTAAAACTATATTTTAATGTAGAAAATATTTAAATAGAACAATGGCATCCTCTAGCGATGGCGGTAGGGATAGGGCGTCCTCTAGCGATGAAGGTGATAAGGTTTCCCCAGGCAATGGCGGTAGAGATAGGGTGGGTGTTCACCCTACTAAAGTAAGCCCTCTCTTTTCTAGGGAACTTGAGTTGCTAGCCTTGA
Source organism: Dipteris shenzhenensis (assembly GCF_047967505.1). Taxonomy (NCBI): domain Eukaryota; kingdom Viridiplantae; phylum Streptophyta; class Polypodiopsida; order Gleicheniales; family Dipteridaceae; genus Dipteris; species Dipteris shenzhenensis. Next base: position 11,814,891 of record NC_141611.1, read on the forward strand.
ATCATGAAGACAATAATAAGATAGATGATATCATGAAAGATCTTGAATGAACCAAAGAAAATGCAAAAGATGGTACGAAAATAGGCTTCACATTCCAAGTGGAGGATAGTGACATGCAAAATGCCGACGGAAATGCAGCTATCAGAGAACTAGTAAGCGCCTTCAAAATTGCCCCCGAAAGCTTTTCATCATTCTTAGAGAAAAAAGTGATAGAAAATTCTAAAGGAGTCACCTTTTCAGCAACAAAACATACACGCTAGTCCAATGGAGCTCCACGACAAGATCCAGTGCAGTAGGCCCAAATAAGGGCATCCATGCAAGATGTGTCAAGTAGGCTCCTACGTTGGAGCTATTCAAGGTGGAGGAAGGAGTCTCTTCAAAGTGCCGCAAGCACCAAAGCAAACTACATGGGAGCAGCTTACCCCAAGGGCCAAATGAATGTTCGGTGACACCTCCAACATTGGACCTTCTGAGAAACTCCCTAGCTCAAATGGAAGCACTTTCAAAGGTAAGCTACCTACCATGAAGGTCCACAATGGAATACTTAATGAAATGACCAAATGGTTGTGTTCCTGTGTGGTTGTCGGTTACATTCATGGCCCTCGTCCACCCATGATGTTTCTAGAGGGTTGGGTTAGGAATTTCTGGATGTGCAAAGGTCTGAATGTCACAGGCATTCATTTCCTGAGGAACGGGTATATTGTTTTACTCTTTGAGAAGGATGAGATGGCGTCTGAAGTGGTGTAGAAAGGTACTTGGATGATCAAAAACCAACCCCTCTATGTCCAACTGTGGGAGCCCTCGTTTAATCGAAACTTACCTTTGCCTTCCAAACCTTGCAGGTATGACATTTGTGTGTGTATTGTGAGAGATCTTATTTTTACACATGCTTTGAGAGTGTGGAATGAAAGTGTGTGGCACAATTATTCATGCAATCAACTATGTGTCGAATTGAATTTAAAGCGTGTAAGTGCACATGACCTAGTAACTAGGTAGGGGCTAACTGTATGCTTTTTTTTGTTGTTGCTGGGATTTGATAGGGCAGCTAGGACTTAGGCAGCATCAATTTTGAGCCCTAGGTTGAAACTAGTTGATGATACCTATATGTGCAAAGACGTACATATGCAAGTGAGTGCTCGTGATACAATCTAATCCTAACTAAGGAAGACTTGGGTTTCCGAAATCTTGATTTTTATCGATGATGGCTTGCATGTTGAAGTAGTAGGTTGAAACTAGTTGATGCTACCTATATGTGCGAAGACGTACATATGCAAGTGAGTGCTCATGATACAATCTAATCCTAACTAAGGAAGACTTGGGTTTCCCAAATCTTCATTTTATCAGTGATGGCTTGCATGTTGAAGTAGTAGTGCTTCAGTCAGCTCCCATTTATGGTTGTGTTGAATTGGACTCCATTTAATGTTTCTAATAGCACATCTCCAATGGGATTCATTTTTTGTTACTCGATAGGGTCCTTGACCTAGATACTTTAGTTCTCCCTTGTGTAGTTTGGCATTGTATAGCAAGACTAGGTCACCTTCCTTGATGTCTTTGGCTTTAAGATTTATGTCAAAACATGCCTTTCTTATGCGTTTTTTATGTTGTCATGGCATGGCAGGCGACAAATCTGGTCTCTATATGCTTCTCCAATTGATAGATTCTTTCTTTTAGGGATGCATGATCTCCGCATTCCTGTACTGCTATGCATAGTCTTGGTATTACAAATTCTAGTGGGACCACACCTTCAAGGCCGTACACCAATTGAAAAGGTGTAGTCCTTGTACTGACCTTGAGTATGGTTCAGTATTCCCATAAGGATGCATTTAATTTCTCTACCCAATCAGAACGTTGTTGTTCTACTACTTTGGTGAGGATAATGCATAACATTTTGTTGGTGGATTCACCACGGTCCATTCCCTTGGGGGTAGTAGAGTGATGGATTACCATAAACCCAAACAAGAGTTCTTCGATTACCTCATTGACAAAATACGTGCCTCTATCCGACACAATTTCAATGGGGCATCTGAACCAGGTGATCACATTCTCATATAAGAATCTTGCTATGCTTTTGGCATTTGCCTTTTTGACTTTTTTAGCTTTAGCCCATTTGGTAAAGTAATCAGTGGCCACTCTGATGTAGCCTGCCTGTTTCCCCTTTGCTACTCGATGGATGGGACCTACATAATCAATACCCCATTTTTCAAATGGTTTTTGTGCAACAACTGTTGTTAGGGGATTGAAGTCCTTTTCTTGTGGTTTAGTAGTCCGTTGGCATACATTAGAGCCTTTGACATATTCATAGGCATCTGCCCAAAATGTTGGCCACCAATAGCCTATGAGGACTTTCCTTGTTGTGGCTTCCCCTTGGAAGTGCCCTCTTGCAATGCCTTCATGGTGAGAGTGCTCTCAATGGAAGCAAGAACAGAAGAAGGAGAGAGAGAAATAGAGAGCCACACAAGTTTTGGTGGGTGCAGAACCACCCTAATCTTCTTTTTCATTCATTTATATATGTGTTTGAGTATTGTACATAACCAAGGTGAAGGCACAGTGACCTTTAACCCCCACAACCTCCCACTTAAAGGACAATGTGCCTTTAAGGGAGAACAACCAGTGAGCATACTATCCAATGCCCATCAATACATGACAATACTCAAACTGCTGACTAGGTAGACTCTTCGTCAGCATATCTGCAGGGTTATCATCTGTATGAACCTTGACAAGCTCTATGCGCTTGTCCTCAAGTACCTCCCTGATGAAATGGTACCTGACCTCAGTGTGTTTGGTCTTTGCATGAAAGACCGGATTCCGTGCTAGCTGAATAGCACTCATGGAATCACTATGCAATGTCAGTACACCTGTATGAATCCCCAAATCTCCCACACATATTCTTTTTCAACATTTCCTTTTCGCATTTTCCTAAGATATTATATCAATTCTTGTGTTTTTTCCATTACCATTGTATTTTTTGTCTTTTAAGAAGGATGTTTTACCATCATTTCTTTTTTCCATTTGATAAATGATTGCAAGCCATCATTTTCTGACTTTGATTTATCGGAAGAATCTTGTATAAGAGCCCATTTTGGATGCTTTTCTTTTCTCAGAATTGAAGTTAAGAGACTACAAGGATCTTCAAGTTCCCATTTTTTGTCAATAGAATAATATCGTCGTTGCATTATTGGTTTTTAATCTTTCAGGAAAAAGCAAAAGTAATGTCATCTGCTATGACTTTTGAGAGCATCACCACTATAATGTATGAAATGATGAATAAAGCTTCTCCAATCATACATTCTTTTAACCTTGGATCATAGTGTACTTTTCTTTCGATCACCAATTTGTCTCCCACATCTCGTTATCAATTCATCTATTATTTGTAGGTCCCTACCTTCTAGCTCTGTTGAGATTATGCTAATGTACCTGATCGATATCCTCTGAATGGGTATATCCAACACACAAGAATCCAACTTCAATGTCAGGGAAAATTCTATGAGCAATTAGCATTAAGACATGGAGATATTCTTATTCTCGCTAGCAAATTATCAACCTATAGCCTCAAATTGATGGTAGGTGACCTTTCTTTGCATGAACACTTTGAATTTCTAGCATTATGGATGTTATATGTTGATTGCTATCATGAGGATGCAAGAAATCAATCCATATATGTGCAAAAAAAACTTAAATCCATGCACTAACACTCCACATAAATGCTTCTTTAAAAAATGTTTTCCTTGTAGCTTAGGTGGAGTGGACCAAAACCAAGGCAATGTTGTTGTATTCTGATCCATACCATCTAGAATAAGACACATGTACTTGTCTGGACGAAAAATACCTTGCTCCTTAAAAATGCATATTTTTTACTTGAATGATGCCAAATAAGTCTATGATGGTACTCCATCTTTCTTCTTTATGCTTTCTTTCCTCTGGACCAAGTGCACTCTCAATTGCTTGTTTTAAATCATCACACAAAGTGCGCTTTGACATATTTTGCTTCTTTGGGATTTTGACATCTCCAAATTTCTTCCACCAAATAGTATGCACTTAATATGAAAAGAAGCCTTGGCTTGCCATCTTAACGTTTGTTTTTTTTCAATGTAGTCAAACACTTCTTTCCTCAAGCCCATTGGAAGGTTTTTTTTAGTCACACGTCTTGATCATTAAGAAGTTTGCAAGATAAATGGGGTTGAGGAAAAGAATTTTCTTGTATGAAGTCTTTCAAAATTGTATGTGCCATTAGAGTTGTGCTTCTTTCTTTGGAAATTTCTTTGTTCCTATGAATACATTGCATCAGCCTTTAACCATATGAGATTTGCATGCATTCAGAGACAACACATTCTTCTCATCTTCATACACCTGTTGCCATAGATATGTGGAATTTTTATTGATTCCTTGAACAACAATCTATTGTATGTTGCCACTAGAGACATTTGGGGGTTGTGACTCTAGAGTTGTGGAGACATCAACGTTGGTGACTTGTGATTCTTGAAGAGGCATGCTATTTGGATCACTTGCAAATTCAGTTTGCGGCATGGTCTCCTCTTGGATTTCCACTTTTGAGTTCTGTTGAGGTAGCAATAGTGAACTGAGTTGCAGGATTCTTTGGCAGGGTTCCACATTGTCATGCTCTAGAATCTATTCAAATTTATGCCCATCCATGCTCTCCACATTGAGAGTAGGTGGTGGATCTAATTCCCTTTCTAGCGATAATATCATTGTTTGAAAGTCCTCTATATCTTGTGTTGAGAGACATGTGGAGTCTTTCGCTTGATCTATTGCAAACCTGATTCTGATGGCCAATACATGGGCAATGCTTTGCCATTATGTGTGGTGGATAAATAATTGGTTAGCAACAAGGATATGCATTGAGACTAGTCTTGTATTTTTTCTCTACTTGCAACAGCAAGAATGGGACTCCTACACAAGGCAATGTAGCTCTAATAGAGACACAAAAGAGGGAGAAGGAGAGGGACAGAGCAGATCCAACAGAGGCACAAAAGAGGGAGAAGGAGAGTGACAGAGCAGCAACAACAACAGAGGCACAGGAGAGGGAGAAGGAGAGGAACAAAGCAACAGCAATAGATGCACTAAAGAGGGAGAAGGAGAGGTACAAAGGAGCTCCAATAGAGGCACAAGAGAGGGAGAGCGGAGAGAGAGAGAGAGGAGCTGTAGCAAGTAGGCCAGAGCAGGAGGGAGTAGAGAAAGAGGAGGAAGAGGGAGAATGTGTGGGATTTGGTTCAAATCTGAGTGATTTGGCAGGCTAGACGAGAACAGTGGGGGGTAAAGGCCCTAGAAAGAGGGAGGGGAGAAGAAAAATTCGCCAAAAGGGCCCTACCATCCCATTGAAGGCAGTTTTGGGCTCATGTGGGGGAGGTGCACCTAGTAGGAGGGTCAAACATGGGTTAAGAGGGGGGGGATGGTTTGGGTGGTCCCTAGTGTAAGGAGAGCAACCAATAGGGGCTCTCTACAGGCCTGCCCACCCTCCACCTCAACATACCATTGTCCCACACCTTCTAGCACTCTCATTGGTACACCTCAAATCACTCTCTAATACCTTAAAATTAGGAAACACTAATTGGAGGCCCTTTTGAGACCCCAATTCTCCCCTAATGGGAGGGAGGGAATTCAAATTTCAAATTTTGAATTTTTTGGTTCCCACCTAGGAGTAAGAGTTGTGTAAGAGGTGTAAGAGGTGGGGTCACTTTTGGGCTTAACCCACCTAGGTGAGGGGGGTAGGACTTTTTGGGACCTACCTTAGCCCTTTCATTAGGACTAATCCATTTCTTAATCCATTCCTTATGAGGCCCTTTTGAGACCCCAATTCTCCCCTAATGCTTAGGCTATCTCTCCTTTTCTTACATTCTGTTGAAGCCCACAGACTTCTCGAATCAAGATGATCATGCATTGCTTCTGCTCTAAGTTCAATTGCTGGAGCCATGTTGGTCTTTCTGATTAATAACATCTTTGACATTGTGCACCCAAGCCATTTCTTCTTTGTTTCAAGGGACACCAACATAGCTAATGTCACCCTCTTTGCAGCTAGTTGATCTAAGCTATCACTACTACACATGGGCCCTATTCTAATGCTTAAATGTTGACATTTAGCGCATGCAGGGTGCTAATCATTGGTAAGAAAAGCGGGTTTAGAAAAGTGTCACTATATAGCGACTCTAGGCAAGTGTTGCTATATAGCGACATTTATACAGAGTTGCTATATAGCAACACTTGCCAGACTTGTAGAAGGTTGTTATATAGCAACACTGAGATAGTTTCCTATAGTGATGTTTTATAGAGAGTGTTTTTTCCCATACCGACCTTTAAAGATAGTTTTTCCTAATGACAATTTTTTTTTTTCCATTTCATACATGTTTGATCCTTTGAAAGAATAAAAGTACAAGAGCATGTACATCAAGTTTAAAGCTCATATATTCATGTCCAAGTTTGAGATGAAAAAAATCAATGAAAAATATTTACATCAATGGCTTCATCGTGAGCCAAATCTAGTGTGCCCAACAAGTTTATCTCCAACTCTATACCGAGTTGATCTCCTATGTCATCAGTGTACTCTGGCATTGTACGTTCACCTAAGATCATCTTCTTCAATAAAGTGTGGTGATTCTTGATGATCGCCATCTTCTTTCTCAATATCGTGATCTCCATCTTCCTCCCGTATGATGTCATTATGTGCATGTTCCTCTTGGCTCATATTGTGATCTTCATCTTCTTTGCTAGATTGATTTGGATCAATTGAATCCAGCATTGGTAGTGGCATATCCATATCCACATCTCTATCTTCAAAAATTTGCTTACTTTGTGGTGCAACTTGGATCACGTACCACCATCTTGGATCAGAATGATCCGGATGAAAAACCACCTATATTGAAGATGGGTGCCAAATGCCATCAATTATATATATGAAATTATGCTTAATACATGTACCAATGGATATTTAAAATGAAAGCTTCAATTAATTAAATCATTAGTATGCACTTGCTCACAATGCTCGGGAGGAACAAAAGTATCACTTTGATCAGTTCAAAGTTTGGTGGAGTCTATTGCAAAGAAACCGCTACTGTCTTTCCTCACTGTCACATCGGGACCATTGTGAATAGTTCTAAACCATTTTGCATCAAAAATGAAAATACTAAATCGTTTGAAATCAATTTCATAGATTTCACATATGGTCCCACAATAATCCAACTGCGAGGAGAGAAGATTGGTATCCGATGCACTTGCTCGATTATCTTATGTGAAGTTAGCCATGACTCCACCATCATATGTGAAATCGATGCGTTCGATGCAAAAATGTCATTCATATGGTCATAATGCGATGTACTTTTTGTACTGCAAAAGAGCATCATTAAAACAACGAGGATGCATCTATTTTATAGCACATATTGCCACAAATAATTACTTAATTACGTCAAAAGGTAAGAAATTGTCTCTCCATCACGTTCGGCTTTACATAGAGCTAGTTGTAGCCAATCAAGTGACATGTTAGTGGGGAGAAGGGTGAGATCCCGTGGATATGGTTGCGATCACCTATACATTACTTTGAATCTCTTCCTTGCATGTATTCTTTTTGCTTTGGCTGCTTCATATCTCCCAATCTACTTCTACATCTCCTTGCTATTGAGGATACAAAACTTATTGAATTTATCCATTTGCTCTTTTCTCATCTTTCTTTCAATCCCTTTTCCTTGGGTAACCTTGTCGATGATGCGATCATCATCCTTGTTATGCCAAGCCTATGGCATATCGAGATGCATGGATGCAAGAAACTCTGTGATATATACCAATGACTCACCATCCCTCTGCCATGCTTGCTTCTAGTCTTGCTCTTTTCCTTAAAAATCCCTTCAAAGTTTTCATAAACTGCTCGAGAAAAAACATCTACCGACTATGAATGGTACCTACAATGGCCACCTCATCAACTATGTGCACAAGCAAGTGCACTTGAGTTGTCATAATGCTCGAGGGAAAGTTCTTCTCAAGCAAGCATATGGCTTTGATGGAGTTCACCCTATCCTTCTCGATGCTAGATATGGATATCTCTTTATGAGATATCCACCTATTTCACATGCCCATGTAAGATAATTCATAATCAGTGTACAGATTATTCAACTTAAATTGAAGAAAATGCAATTAATGTGATTTGATAGTAAGCATACCTCACAATACCATTGATCTTGAATATAGAATTTCTAACATCTTCTTGTAAACACCCTTTTACTATAATTGGGAGGATGAACTATCAAAGCAACAAAGAAGTCATGACAATAATATAACATAATCAAAATTACACTAACGCATCATGATTATCAGTATACTAATCCTACAGCTTAGAATACCTATAAGAACTTGTGCCAATCATGGGACTTGAGCCCACTAAGCTTATTGTCCTTTGAAAATGCTCCTTTCAAGCAACGCATGTACTTTGTGGGTGTTCGAAAAGAGGCAATGTCCACCTTGACTACTGCCTCCTCTCTCTTGGAGAGGATCCATGTTGCTTTCGGGAGGAAAACTTTGCGAGCATGCACTTGGGGCCACAAACGAGGCACACAAGTCTTCTTGCACTCCTATCAAGTCTTTGGAACCAACCAAGTGTGCCCAAATAGTAGCCCCTACATTCTTGAAGATATGCATGGGATCCAAGAGATGATTGACTCTAATAAGGAAGCTCGTGAAAGATGGATAGCCTCTTCATACCATAAGGAGGCTCCTCTCCATTCACCCTCCAAGCCTGAATCCAGTCACTTGCCTTCAGATATGATGGTGGTGGATCAAGCTGACCTCCACGTGTGAGATGGTCTAGCGGAAGGTATTGAGCATGACCTTCATAAACATTTTTCCATATATGTTTGGAGTATTATGCAAGCGGTTTCAAACCCGGTCCACAAATAGTACAAGCATGGTACCCACTTGTAACAAGTCTTGCACGTGTGCATGAATGTGTTAGTATAAGACATGTGCGTGAAAGAGAGTCATAAAAGCATAATCCTATATTATACATGTAAAGACACAACCACGTACCTATACACTCTCCATATCCTGGGTAGTCATGCATGGTCCACATCAAGATTCCCCTGACCAAAATGTCATTAGTATGTCTAGGAGCTCTAGAAATATCAAAGACCCGCACTCCTCTCCATAAGATCTGTAACTCCTCTGTCAAAGGTGCCATGTACACATCCATGTTTTTGGCCTTGTACTACCCTGGCACAAGTAGTGCAAGCATGAGGTGCCCCTTTTTTATTGTTAGCCATGGTAGGATATCGTAATTCAACAAGACTATGGGCTATGTCGACCAAGATGTCGAGCATAACCCAAAAGGGTTCACGCCATCCATGGTGAACCCAAGATGTAACTTGCATGGCTCTTTCGCAAAGTTCAGCCACTAATTATCTAGGTGCTTCCAAGCTACACAATGTGTGGGAATCCTCAATGTGTCATCAGTGGACCAATGAGATGCATGCCAAGTCATCAACCCCGCTATGGATTTGCATCGGAACATATGATGTATTCTTGAAATGATGGGAAAGTGTCTCAAGACTTTTATTGTGATCTACTTACCCGGCAAGTCATCTCTAATTTGCCTATGCTTATGCTTATGCATGAGCATTGGCTCATATGCTCATGCATAAGCATAAGCATATGCTTTCTCTTGGCTTTCCCTCATATTATTTTCCTCATATGCTTTTCCTTGGCTTTCCCTCATATGATTTCTCTCGTAATTAATTGTCTTTTCACTTCTTAAATGCTCTTGTTTTTTGTTTTTTGTTTTTTGTTTTCGTGTTTGTGTCTACATTTGTCCAATCCTCCTAAATAGTAGACATGGGATCACGTCTCATACTCGATGAGCACGGAAACCCTTGTAGGAGGAGACATCATGATCTCTACGCTACAGAGGACTTTGATTCCACTCAAGTGACACCTCAAGGGCCTACCCCTATGACTACCCCTTGGCCCGACTCCTCTCAGACCTAGCACTATGACTACTCCTTGGGGAACTCCTTTGCAAGCAACCCATGGCTTTGTCAGGAGTCTCGATGAGTTTGTTCCACAGATGAGCGATGTAGAGGCAGTGAGATTCTTCTGTCTACTATCTCAGTGGACCTCTTCTACACCGACGGCTGGACCGACTTGATAGCCGTCCCCTCTAGCCCCTTCGTGCTGACTCGAGAGATGTAGATGAGTTAGCACACTCACATCTCTACAGGTCTCCACTTGGTCATGAGACTTAGTACCAGTTAGGTCCCTTGCCCTCTCCTTTTTCCCTTGCATATTTGAATTTTTTTAAGAAAATCCATGCATATTATCTATGGGCCTTGTCCCCCCCATACCCTGGATTTCGGACGAGGAGAGTAACATATTACATATTGAGTTGGTGCCCTAAGGATTACATGCAAGAGCACATGGGTGGGATCTTGAAGCATCGTAGGTCAACCTTGTGTACTTCCATTGCAAAGGGGAAGACTAAACCCAGCTAAGCAGACAAAGTAGACTGGAAGTTTTTCAAGAAGGACTACAGGGACCATCCTGAAAATTTCAAGGGTCAGAGGAGGGCTACAAGGAGATGGGTGGACTCCATAGGTACTTCGCACTTTGGTACAGGCGGACGGTTGGCATTCGAGGCAATTGTGGTAAGTCTACTTCTTCTCATTTACTTTATTGTTCTATTTATTTTATTACATATTGCGTGCACTTTATTTAACTCTCATAAATTGGGCCCACAACAAGCTGCGATGGGTTGCCTACCCATAGACAAAGAGGCAAGACACGCATTCCACATCAAAACAAAGCCATTGTTTATTGAGATAGAGGCCATGGGAGCGACGGTCGATTGGTTTGAGATGGCTGATCGCATGGTATAAGTCTACTCCTACTTGTAATCTCACTTTTTAAATTATTTTATTCTTTAAGTTCTAATTAATATGGTTTCACTATTAAGATATAAGCACGAACATCCCATCAACGGAGGTGAGTAGTGATGACGAGGGATTTGACTTATACAGCTTCGACGAGGGCGAGTGATCAAGCCAAAGTGACCACGACAAGGACGAGGATGAGGACGACGATTTAAATAAGAAGCAGCAGCAACAACAGTAGTAGTAGTAGTAGTAGTAGTAGTAGTAGTAGTTTGTATATACTTCGGCATGTATATGCTTCTATATGTCGGATCGTTTGAGCGATTTCGTTATCACCCTTTTCGAAAGGGTAATTTTGTAACAAACAATGTTGTATATCTTTGGCAGCTCGCCTCGTTTGAGCAATTTTGTATCACCATTTTCATAAGAAAATTTTTTAATAAATAACACTCTTTTGTAATTACTATAAAAAAAACATTGACAGTCCTTATTCATTAGCTCCCATTGAGCTATTTCTTGGTAATGTGTTCTTGTAGGGATGTCATAGTTCCTTGGGTGCCCATAGAACTATGTTGGAAATGCTAGCTCCTCTAAAAGTTTATCTTTGAAAATGCTGAGTGAGGAGAAGCCCTCTTAGGGAGCAACTACAATTGCCTTGTCCTCGAAGTCAACATATTGTGTAGTATATATACCATATATTAAAGTATCTGTGTGAACTTCATCTTTAGGATCAATGCAGTTGTGGATGCTCGAGGCTTCATCTTTGTCCATGTAGTCTTGCAAGTTAAGTATATGGTCAATCCATAAAGGATTTAAGTTTACATTATTTTCCTTGTATAGTGGTTGGTGTAGCAGTTCTTTCAGAGCACGAATAGTAAGTGTTGGATGTACATTCTCGCTCATGTAACTATGTGTGTATGCAAGTTTTCTTTGTATTGCAACCGCCACTGTGAAGTCATCCGTGAGGAACCTAGGAAGGACTTCTTGAGTCCTATCGATGTCTACAAGAATGTTTATGATGCTTCCACACAACCTGTATTGCCCATCATATGATAACTCTCTAATTTGAGTAAACAAGATCCGTATCGTTACTAGCTTAGCCTCAATTGCGTTCAATTTTGGCATGTGCATGTTTTCTTTAGAAAGTATGGGTACCTTTTGCTGTTGTAATTGGTTTGCGCACAATGAGCAAAATTTTCTATCCACTGGATTGTTGCAATGAGCATTGTCCATTTGCTCATCTACAGGTGCAGGAAGATTTTGCTTAAGTCGTACTAACTGTCTCTTAAACATTAGTGATCTACAACAATCACATGGATATTGAGATGTGTCTTGTATGGATTTATTGTACTCAGGCCTTCGTTTTTGTCGAATGCTTTTCTGTGTTTGCCTTTCCCATTGATGAGAGTGTTCTGCTAGTGGGGCATGGACTCTGAACATTGTTGTTCGTGGCGCTCATTTGTAATGCAAGGCTTCTCCTAATTCTATAACTTTCCTCTCTACAGCCTTGATGGTGTATCTGTTTCCACGGAGACTGTTGTGAAACATCAACACAATTTTTGACGCAAGAAAAGACTTGTGCTTTCTAATAAACAACAAATGTCTTCCTCATCCTTCACATCACTTTCAATTAATAGAAGGACATTTTCCTTTGGTAATGGATGGTGGCTTAGATAGTTTACTAACAACCTATACCAGACGGATGTTCAATCTTGTTCGTTGTAGACACTCGCATAAATCAAACTGAAACCTGATTGAATTAATAGTCTTCCAAAAAGTAGCTTATGCAGTGAAGAACATTTTTATTTGATGAATGTTTCATCTTAAACTGATCAAGCTTCATAATGTCAGACTCATGTAAGTGTATGTTTTCCTTGTCCATTTTAATCTTTGAGAGAACAACCACAAGCTGTCCGACAAAGGAGGAGGTATGAGAGAAAGAGGAAGATTATTGTCCACATTATGTATTCCTCTTCTTACAATTTAGTGGATCATGGCCAAAGTTCAGTAATGTGAGCATGCCTCTAGAAACAAATTAACAACTTGAATAATCTCAGATAGTTTTGAAATAGTGGTAGGAGGCATACTATTATAACAATGCGTGCTCAAAGCGCAGTGCAAGTGTTTAAGCCGACACATTTAAATGGCAGCTTGAAGTATGGCACCCCACGAATTCTGTAGTGTGAGTATTCAATCGAAGGGATGCTTTGTTACAACCCCCATATCCTTACCCATGGCAGATATTCTGTGAACTGTTGAAAGCACAAAATTGAGAAAGCAGTTTTAAAGTTTGGTGGATACAAGTTCAAAAGCATATAAACAGTCCAGCCACTATGTAATTGCATCCATAGAGGGGGCACTTTCACAGACATATATACGGAAGTTCCATTTGAGCCTAGCTATTGTCTTATCAAGATTCTTTATATGCGTCTTGGCATTTATGAGGATTTCCCTAGAGAAGGGATTCACATAATTTTCGAGGGGAAATTTTCCCACGCTCTACCAAGATACCCATTGATTGAAGATTGCATTGACTACATGTCAAGTTATTCTACAAGCTGCTTAAATCCCAGCTCTTGGCCAATCTTTCTATAGCCAGCACTCCTCAAAAACCCCATTCAAGCATGACACTATTCATCAAAAGAAAGCGTTGCAAACAGAGTCATCTCAAACGTGTCTAAACACTTAGTAGACAATGAAAACAAATAGCATTAACAAATCATGATCAAACCTTACTATCACAACAGTAAACTTTCACAAAGCACACCATTTCTATGATCAGAAATGAGAGATTAGAAGACAAAAGCACATCATTTCTATGATTAAAAATGAGAGATTAAAAGACAAAAGGAGCAGCAGTGTTTTAAGCTATGAAGAGCAGCAAACTTCTGGTACAGCTGAAATAAAATAATGGAAGCACAAGCAACATTCGAGGCAGACTTGCTAATACTCCACAGTTTTTACTGCCTGCAAGTCTACAATTTTTTTATTACTTAAGCGTGAAAATAGTTGGACTGTTGCATGCAAGGTTGTGTAGCGTCTACTTGATTCTTGCACACTATCAAGTCCTCTCTTCTACAGTTAACTTGAATGATGTACTGCAATCAAGCTCCGAGGGAGTACTACAATATTCTATTGCTGCTACTGTAAGATTTTAGAACAGTAATTTCAGATACTTGCTATCTTAACAATCTAGCGGAAAGACCTGTTTGCCACACATGCAACCACCAATTTTTCTGTACATGTACTATACTTGCAACAATAAACACTGGGCCTATGATTTATGTAAAAAACACCTGCAAAGACAAACAAGAGTGTGTGCCACAGCAACCACTATCAGATCATTCAACCTATCACTCTCAAACAACACAAAGATTTGAACATAGGCTACGCATGATTACCCTTTGCGTATGCTCGCCTCGTAGCTAAAAGAAAAGCTTTGCGTAAAGAATTTGTTGCACTAGCCTTCTTTATTACACCAGTCTTTGACATGCCACCTATCTATAAAGCTTTGGAGTACGGTCTCATAACAACGGGCGCATTTGACGAAGTTGTATCCCCTGCTTAGCAAAAAACTGTGAGGCAATCGACTACTCTAGTCATTTAATGTACCTACAAACGACGAACACTACAAAGCTCTCAACAAGATATCTACGCAATAGCTACGCCTATTGCATGATGTTCTTATGGATCGCATTTCTTGTGATATAACCAAAATACTATATACCAAAGATGTGTAAATGCATATAGACCAGGAACAACTAAGATTCTTATAGTTCGGAAACAATCCTCACATGATGCAAGGTAAGCAATGTCACTCCTTTCCTCGGTTCCTCTAGAAACTATTATGCCTCAACCACTTTCTTTGGAGATTCAATGCGGGATGAAACAAAATGACTAATGAGATGAGGGAAGTGGGCATGGATTTTTTCTTACCTTGATCTTGGGATTTTCATATTATTTATGTTGGATCTCAAACAATCGCTTGCTCTGATCTACTAAGCTGTCCCAAAAGCCGTGTGTGCAATAATATCGATGGCCCATTTCTCTCTGGAAAAAACTCTAGACTCTTGCCAATCAACTTGATCATGTCAATGTTGGGAGGAAGAGAAAGAGGAGAGAGACGGATATAAGAGTTGCTCCCGAGAAAGTAATTCTATTCATAGATCAAATGCATATATATAGTTGATGACTAGGCTGAGTTAGGGCAATCTATACATAGCTCTAACACCCCCACTCAAACTAAGCCCTCTAGCTACAGATGAAAAAACCCTTGGGGAGTACAAGTGAAAAACCCAAGCCACTATATATATATCAATGTGAAAATATATATATACAAAGAACGGCCATAGGCCCGCCGTTTGAATAATACAGTGTAATGTTAGATAATACACTGCAAATTGCATGGGAATAGTACAAAGACATAAGACAAGCACTTGTCCATAGTACAATGCAAAGTATAGGCGCTATGTTTGGTGCATGATACAAAGTATGTGTGGAAAATGGAAAACTCTACCTGGAAATGTCAACTTGCTTGACATAGTGATGATGTATAATCAGGGCTTGAGATCTTCAAGTTCAACGTTTGAGCTCTTCATTTGAATAGGAGAGCTTGTCGTCTCCAAGTTCAATCTTGTCAAACCTCCTCTAACATTTATAATCATGCCTTCATGTTTTGCACAATTCATGCACCTAAAATGACCAGTTTCATGCGGTGTATACAAACACAGCAAATATTCAAGGATAATTTTCTGTTGTACCAACGATGAATGTATGAGGAAATTGCCTCGGCCACTCCAAACAAATCCATAGCGGAGTTGATGACATGGCATGCATCTCATCAGTCCAACAATGACACATTGAGGATTCCCGCAGATTATGCAGCTTGAAAGCACATAGATAATCAGTGGCCGGACTTTGCGAGGGAGCCATGCAACTTACATCTTGGGCTTGCCATGGACGGTGTGAATCCTTTCGGGTTACACTCGACATCTTGGTCGACATGGCCCATAGTCGTGGTGAATTACAATATCCTACCATGGCTAACAATAAAAAAGGGACACCTCATGCTTGCACTACTTGTGCCAGGAAAGTACAAGGCAAAAAATATGGACATGTACATGGCACCTTTGATAGAGGAGTTACAGATATTATGGAGAGGAGTGCAGGTGTTTGATATTTCCAGAGCTCCTAGACATACCAATGATATTTTGGTCAGGGGTATCTTGATGTGGACCATGCATGACTACCCAGGCTATGGAGAGTGTGTAGGTACGTGGTTGTGTCTCTACATGTATAATGAGGGATTATGCTTTTATGAATCTCTTTCGGATGCATGTCTTATACTAACACATTCATGCACACGTGCATGACTTGTTACAAGTGGGTGTACCATGCTTGTCCTGTTTGTGGACTGGGTTTGAAATCGCTTGCACACTACAAACATATGAGGAAAAATGTTTATGAAGGTCGACCATCTTGCACGTGGAGGTCAGCATATTTAAAGGCAAGTGACTAGATTCAAGCTTGGAGGGTGAATGGAGAGGAACCTCCTCCTAGTATGAAGAGGCTATCGATCTTTCACGAGCTTCCTTATTGGGGCCAGTTACAAATTAATCATCTCTTGGATCCCATGCATATCTTCAAGAATGTGGGGGCTACTATTTGGGCACACTTGGTTGGTTCCAAAGACTTGAGAGGAGTGCGAGAAGACTTGCGTGCTATGAATAGGATGTCTCATTTGTGGCCCCAAGTGCATGCTTCGGGAAAAGTTGTCCTCCTGAAAGCAACGTGGATCCTCTCTATGAGGGAGGAGGCAGTGATCAAGGCAGACATTGCCTCTTTTCAAACACCAATAGGATACATGCATTGCTTGAAAGGAGCATTTTCAAAGGACAATAAGCTTAGTGGGCTCAAGTCCCATGATTGGCACAAGGTCTTATAGGTATTCTAAGTAGAATGAGTGTACCAATAATCATGATGCATTAGCGTAATTATGATTATGTTATATTGTTGACATGACTTCTTTATTGCTTTGATAGTTCATCCTCCAATTACAATAAAAGGGTGCTTACAAGAAGATGCTAGAAATGCTATATTCAAGATGTGTGGTATTGTGAGGTATGCTTACTATCAAATCGCATTGATTGCATTTTCTTCAATTTAAGCTGATTAATCTGTAGACTGATTATGAAAATATCTTACATGGACATGTGAAATAGGTGGATATCTCAAAAAGAGATCTTCATATCGAGCATCAAGAAGGCTAGGGTGGAATCCATCAAAGCCGTATGCTTGCTTGAGAAGCACTTTCCCTCGAGCATTATGACAACTCAAGTCCACTTGCTTGTGCACATAGTTGATGAGGTGGCTATTGTAGGTACTATTCATAGTCGATGGATGTTTTTTCTCGAGCGGTTTATGAAAACTTTAAAGGGATTTGTAAGACAAAGAGCAAGACCAGAAGCAAGCATGGTAGAGGGATCACTTGTGCAAGAGTCATTAGTATATATCACAGAGTTTCTTGCATCCACGGATCCCGATATGCCGCAAGGTTGGCATAACAAGGATGATGATTGCATTGTTGGTGAGGTTCCCCAATGAAAAGGGATTGAAAGAAAGATGAGCGAAGAACAAATGGAGAAATTCAATAAGTTTTATATCCTCAATAGCCCTGAGATGTTGAAGTGGATCGAGAGATATGAAGTGGCCAAAGCAGAAAGAATAAATGCAAGGACGAGATTCAGAGTAATGTACAGGCAATTGCAACCATATCCACGGGATCTGGCTCTTCTCCCCACTCACATGTCACTTGATTGGCTACAATTGGCTCTACGTAAAGCCGAACGTGATGGAGAGACAATAAACGAGCGCGAACGAGAGTTATCATCTGGATGTATGGTGCATGTAAATTTCTTAACTCTTGACGTAATTAAGTAATTATTTGTGGCAATATATGCTATAAAATAGATGCAACTTCATTGTTATAATGATGCTCTTTTACAGTATAAAAAGTACAATGCATTATGGTCATATGGACGACATTTTCACATGAAACGCATCGATTCAAAGAGAGTCGCGTATGATTGTGGAGTCATGGCTAACTTCACACAAGATAGCCGAGCAAGTGCTTTGGATATCAATCTTCTCTCCTCACAGTTGGATTATTGTGGAACCATATGCGACATGTATGAAGTTTTTGTTTTTGTTTTTTTTTTTTGTGCAAAAAGTAGTGCTAGTTATATTACTTGAAAACGAGAGTACAAGAGGGCCTTAAGGCTAGCGGGCTGCAATCACAAAATGGATACAGCCCGAGGAGCCAAATTGCTAATTACAAGCCTCTCAGGGCATAATCATTAGAGAGTGGACAAACAGCCACGGTGGGGGGGAGTAATGCCAATGAAGACTCTGAGCAAAGTGCTGGAAGAACAGCTCTCAGCGGTCCCAATTGCGAAGGAAGCGTCGTCTCTTTTCCTTCCCTACCCGGGACTCCCCCTGAATTTGATCCCACTGACCCTTGAGCGTGTGAATGATCGTGCTCCAAATGTCTGCTAGGGTCTGGCTAGCAGAAGAAGCCTGATCTCCTACATAAGGAACTTTAGACTAATGCCTATATAGGAATTTGGTGTTCAACTAGGAAATTTGAGCATATTTCCTAGATAAAAAGAGGAATTTTCCCCTCTTCATCTAGGAAATTCTTTTTCCTATATAGACAGCCAATGCCATCTTGGAAATTTGTTATGTAATATGGAGAATCAAGTGGATTCTATGTTTTCTATCTAGGAAATGACCTCTTTTTTTCACAGCAAATTGTATTTCCTATATAGATCACTCAATGCTATATAGGAAATGTGACATCCCATATGGAGAATCAAATGAATTTTCTATTTTCTATATAGGAAATATGGTCTCTTCTAGGAAATATGTACTTTTATATGGATAATCAAGGGGATTCTCTGTTTCGTATATTAGAAATTAGCAAGACTGCATGTTTTGAGGAGTTTTTTGTGTAAGAAAGACTGTTGAATATTCCATATAAAAAAATATTTGTATATATAAAAATGAGCATGTACGTAACAAGTGTGGATCGTTGTAATTTTAATAAGACATCTAATGTAGGCTAATTACATATTCTTTAATTTTAGAACACTATATTTCTTCTATATGGAGTCCAAATAAAAGTGACAATGAGAAGTACATGCACTTATTTTTATTCCAAAAAAATTATAAGGTTTCACCATTTTGTAATTGAAAAATATAATAATGTTAATCTAAATTGTCAAATGCATAGATAATTATAATATGCTATGTAATTCAAAATTAATGTCCCAAATTAGAAGTACATGTGCAATGTTAAGTTCATAAGGCACTATCGTCTCATGTTTTCTAAGGTAAAACTATATCTCAAGGGAAATTTTTGCCAATAGAGGGTGAATAATCCCTTTAGCCATGAAATACACAATGTGCGATGTCAAATGTAATATTTTGGTGTAAAAATCGACTATCTCATGTGCCCAATGATAAAATTATAACTCAAAATCAATGCTCTCTAACATAAGATAAATATTATTTACCAATAAATATATGAAGTTGATTAAACTAATTACAAATGAGATGTTTATTTCCTGTAGTAGTGCACATCTTTTTAGTTAGGTGCAAAACTATTATGTTGCGATGTCAACTAGGTGTCCTTTCATCGTCAACTACATTCATATTTTGGTACCCTGAACATCCATGTACATTTGTAAATAAGTCCAAAATAAACCGCTAGGTTGAGTGACTTATTGACCATATAAAAGTCTTTTATCTAATATTTACATAATTTTCTTCCTCCCATTGTGTTTTCCCCTTATATTATCATATTCATCGCGTACACATTATACATTTTGTAGTATTATTTTGTGATGTTAATGCATCATCACTCCATGAACTTTTTGATGCCCTTTGTCCAAATACATTTGAAAATAAATCCAAATAGATGTGTATGTTGCTTGCTATATCATCAATCCAAAAGGAAGCCATCTAGACTAACATAATTTGCTTCACTCCTATTTTCCCTTTACATCTTTGTATTCTACACATATACATTATCCTTTTGTAGTGCAATAATGGTAGAATATCCAACAACTCTCTACTAGACAAACATAATTTTCATAAAAAGATGATGGTTGAAGAAATTATGTATGAATCAAAAGAAACAAAGATTGAACCTATCCAATAAGAACCAAAAATATGGTTTAGGTGATGTAATAGTAACAAAAAATGTTACCAAATGCAATTGGCACAAGATAAATCTATTGACAATAGAAATACATTCTTAGATGCTTAGTTTAAATTCAAACTACCAAAGGAAAAGTATCCCCATTGCCATCACAAATTCCCATTCGTATATTATTACTATACTTGTAATTGATGTCGAATTCCCCATGAATCATTTCTTCCACTCTAATATGACTATGCAATGCTAAGTTGGCACTTAAAAAGAATTCAATTTTTGTGTCAAACATCTACACTATGCTAATGGTTTAAATTTTAAACTATGTACATATGTCCAACAACCATATCTGGTATTATTATGGCAGCTCTTTGTGCCTTGTTTTAGTCTGCTCAAATCTACCTTAGGCTACTTTTAATGAGGCATGTGCAATCCCAAAAAAAACTTCTCGTGATCATGCAGTAGAATGAATAAGTCTTTAGATGTATGTCCTTACTCTTGGACTGCACATATTATTCTCAAAGACCAAAGAAATTGCACTATACGATCTAGTGGAATTATTTTATAAATCACAAAAGAATGGCCTTCCTTTGTATTATAAGTCAAAGTTCACAGGTTCCTAGTCAAGTTTAAACTTCGTTAATTATTGTACTATGATGTGTACCGTATTGTTGTGCCCTTAGGGATTAATTTTTCTCATTAAATGTCTATCATAGCAATTTTATAATTTATTGCAATTGTGCGTGCTTTCTATATCAGAGAGAAAAGTTAATTCCTAAGTATTAATAAAAGTTTTTTATCAAATACTACTAGAATTTTATAATATAAGTTTATTTTCAAAGTATATGTCCTTAGTCTTTATCTAAGAGGCCAAAGGATGATTTGAAAATTCCAAACTAGTTGTCATGATTCGATGCAATCATTGCATTTCTAAAGTTTAGTTTAGAGCCTTTCGGTTGATTAACTTCTACTTTTATACATATGTGGAATGAAATTTTGACACATGGCTCTAGGAGGGGGTACTAAATACAATACTGCACCAATTTTGCATGTATTTGCAAAGTTCCATGTCCTTGCAAAGTTCCAATGTTCATCAGACACTGAATGTGTGGCTAAGAAGGCATAATATCCCAAGTTTTTGTGTGCATCCTATTATGTGAGCAAAAAATATGTAACAATCATCAACAATGATACCTCTAATCATCCCCCAATCATCTTATTGTTGGTAATAAACTTTGCATAAGTCTTGATGATTAGTTTTCATATCCCTACAAAGTTTTGCTTTTGTTGATGGTGCTTTTTGCATTCGAGAGTATGACATCCTTGGAGATGGTGTTTATGCACTTACACCATGGTTCATTAGGCTAAATGAGACCCCTTGCACGAACCTGCAATGCAAGTTCAACTTTTATCTATCCTCCACTTGCAATGTTATGGAGCATGTATTTTGTTCAGTGGAAGTACCTCAATAATTAAAAGTCCCTAAACCCAAAGCCCAAGTTGGTCACAAGGATAGTGGCATGTTGCATTTTGCACAATACGCTACTCGCAGCTAGGGATGTGCCATAACATGAAGATTGCTTTGACAGACACATCATGAGGATGTATCACATTGATTAGTTGAACTTATTGCTCATTCTCATAGGGTTGTAAGTAGCTTGGGCAAGCGCACAATCAGATGCTATTGCTCAGTATGTTGTGGCACTACATTGAAACTTGTAATGCCACTTTGAGATACTTTATCATGTTTTGTGAATGCATAAACTTATCAAATGATCCAACTATGGGTGTATGGATTGTTGACCCTAAGGAATGTCTTGCATGGACTTATCAAATGATCCCAGTATGGTGGATGCAAGGAAGCTAGATATTACATGAACTTATCAAATGATCCCACATTTTGGTGGGTCTATGCATGGGAAATTCGTGTGTATCAATCATTGACCCTAAGGTAAGTCCTGCATGAACTTATCAAATGATCACACTATGGTGGATGCATGCTATAGTTGGAGAGCTGCATGAATATTACCTTGTAGAGCCCCTTTCAAGAATAGTTAAGGTGCAGCATGGCAAGGAGCACAAAATCCAAGGAAGAGGTGGTGGGATGTTAGAGCCAAATGGAGAAGGCATGACAGTAAACATGTGAATGTCAAAGACCTTTATTGTTGTAAAGGAGGTGGGTAGTACCTTCTACCTAATTCCATTTCACGATAGTATATTTAGGATTTTGAGTCCCTCACCTTATAGAACCAATATTTCTCTAAGTGGACTTGTCATTTGTTGCACTCTCTTTCTAGTAAATATTCACTCTATCTTTCTATTACACTTTGCTTTGCACAATTTTCTTAATTGCCCAATCACCCAAAAGACAAAGAGACTATCTAATAGAGGATTGAATCACAAATGGAGTAATGGAAGACTATCTTTCTTATGCCCTGTACTTTTGCCTCTCCAACCTCTATTGCCCTAGTAGGTAGCCTGCTACTATATACCATTGTACCTTCCACCTTGAATATCTCCCACCTCCCATTACCTTGAATATCGTCATATCGAAAATTTTAATAAGTTAATGTAAATTTTAGGATTATGAGGTGCAAGTGCTATGGTGAATTGAAAGTGTTAACCTTACTTAAGTTAAAAAGATTAATATTAAGGTTAATTAAGTGTTGAAGGTTAATATTAAGGTTAGTAAAGTGTTTAAGGTTAATATTAAGGCTAATATTAAGGTCAATTAAGTGTTTAAGTTATAGGGACACAAGGTTTATTGATTTTGTTGATTTTACTATGTTAGTTAGTTAGTATTGAAGGGGAAGGGTTAAAGGGGTAAAGGGCAAAGGGGGGAAGGCACCAAAATGCATTTTGGGGGGGGAAATCCCCCCAAAATATTTCCTCTGCTACCTAGCCTCGAATAGCTCTAGCTAACGGAACTGTTGAAGGAAACAACTTCACTTGCAGTACTTGCATGCAGCTTCTCGATGCTTTGTACTCTCTCTGCTCTCGTGCATTAGTATACACACCTTGCTCACGTTACTTGTCCCATAGCTTGGAACTCGAGTTTCGCAGTGCCCTGCCATTCACGATACAATATTGATATTCGTGAGATTCGAATTCGTGCAGACTCGCAGCTCGGGTCGTGTCGAAGGTGCTTCTATTGTCCTACGCATTGTCACACTGCATGTACAATATCTAGCACGGTTTAAGGTTCATGAAGGTCTGCTAGGTGATGCGCGACCTGCAACAGAGAGCTTCTGCTGTTGCCTGCACATCCGGCCCGATGTAGCGCACGCATCTGCTGGGAAGTCGCTTCTACTGCTGTATTGCACATCCCTTGGGCCTTGCATAGCTGCTCAAGCCTCATGCGTCCATCCCATACCAACAGCGCTACAGCTACAAATACTTCTCACGACTTGCAATGCAATATACCCATTCCGTTAGACTAATTGTAGGATTCCCACTGCCCTTTCCTAGGCAGTTGCTCGAGGCAATACGGTACCAGACGTTGGAGCTCCCTCATTGCACTACTATTTCTAAAACTTTCTATTGCAAGATTGGGAGGTGCTAATGTATGCTCGAGGGCTCTCAATAGAATTGCGACGCGTGGCAGCAATTTAATTTCCAAATCGAGGTGTTTCTATAACTCTATATGCATTATGCACGTGCTCTCTTTCTCTCTCTCTATTTCAACAATTCTATATGCATTATGCTCTCTCTCTCTCTCTCTCTCTCTCTCTCTCTCTCTCTCTCTCTCTCTCTCTCTCTCTCCCTATATTTGTATAAATGTAAATTCAAAATTTTAGTTTTAAAATGTATATAAATATAAAGCTCGTGTTTATTCCTACGTTTGTTAGAATGCTTTAGTTTTTAAATGTATAATATAAAGCTCATGTTTAAAATCTTTATGCTTCTATTTAATGAATGTTTGTCCTTCTATATGCCTATGTTTCTATATGTCTATGTATGCATATCCCTATGTATGCATATGCCTATGCCTATGTCTATGTACATGCATATCCCTACGTATGCCTATATCTTTATGCTTCCATATCTATATGCTTCTATGAGGTAACATATGCCTATCCTTTAAGTTTAAGTATGCTTATGTCTATGCTTCTATATGCATCTTTAGTCTATTCTTTAAGTTAATGTATGCCTATGTCTTTAGTCTATGCTTCTATATGCATTATGCCTATTCTTTAAGTTTATGTCTAGACTATTTATGAATGCCTGCTTCTATATGTCTATATGCCTATGTAAATTCCTAAATGGCTCTATATGCCTATATGCCTAGGCTTCTTTATGCTTCTATACATTTCTATATGTCCTTCTATATGCTTCTCCTACACTTCTTTATGCTGAACTATATGTCTACATTTCTATATGCCTACGCTTCTTTATGCTTCTATATAGATAATATGTTTATTTTTGTGCATGTTTCTATATGGTTCTATATCTTTATGCTTCTACGCTATTTATGCTTTATGTTCTATATAGATCTATATGCTTCCATATATGCCTATGCTTCTTTAGTTTATGTTTCTATATGTCTATGCTTCTCTAGTCTATATACCTACGCAAATGCCATTGTTACGCATAGAAGCATAAGGCTAAATGATGGGGTCTCATTTAGCCTTATGCTTCTATGCGTGCCTATGCCTATACTTCTACACTTGCCTATGCTTGCCTATGTTTCTATATGCACAAGTCTACGCTTGCTTATGTCTCTACATGCTTTATGTGCATGCCTATTAAGTTTATGCTTTATGTGAATGCCTATTTCTATGCTTTATGTGAATGCCTATTTGCCTGTGCTTCTTTAGTCTATCCTTCTATGCCTATTTAATGAATGCTTTATGTGAATGTCTATGTCTATGCATCCATGTTTATGTATGCCTATGTCTATGCTTCTATATGTCTATATGCCTATGTGAATGCCTATATGCCTAATTCTATATGCATGTTTTATGCTTTATGCTTTATAGATGTACTCTTTAAATGTTTATGGACTATATGTCTATATGCCTATGTGAATGCCTATTAGTCTATGCTTCTATGTCTATATGCCTACTAGTCGATGCTTGTTTAGTCTATGCTTCTATGCCTATTAAGTTTATGCTTTATATGAATGCCTATTTCTATGCTTTATGTGAATGCCTATTTGCCTATGCTTCTTTAGTCTGTGCTTCTATATGTCTATATGCCTATGTGAATGCCTATATGCCTAATTCTATATGCATGTTTTATGCTTTTTGCTTTATGGATCTACTCTTTAAATGTTTATGGATGCCTTCTTTGCCATTGATGAATGCCTATGTTTCTACATGCTTCTATGATATTTATGCTATAATCTATGCCTGTGTTTCTATTGGTGTTTCTATAGTCTATGCCTATGTTTCTATTGGTGTTTCTATATGTCTATGTTATTGTTTGTGCCTATGTGAATGCCATTGTTTGTGCTTCTATGTTTCAGTGGGTTTATGCCTTGTCTATATGGTATGGCAATATTTCTTTTATTTGCTTATGGTATGGCAGTTTCATTTTTATGTTATGATATGCTATGCACTTATGCTATGCTAGACACATATCTATGGTCCTATGTGTGGGAGCTAAGTATTAGAAGTGACAAAATCTCATGGGTATAGTGCTTCTTTATCCATGGAGTCGTTGCTAGGGTGTGCATTTGCATGGCCTACAATGGCTTACCTATGGTTTTACCATGGGTGAGGCTGCTTTGATGATATCTATTGGGAGGCCGTCTATACGACTGGCACTAGTTGCCCATACTTAGGACCCTACTATGTGTGTTTATACATGTTTATAAATGCTATGTCTCTATGCTTATGATGGACTTTGTTGAGCTTATGTAAGTGTTTGTTCTCTAGGGTGTTTTATTTATGATTTCATGTGCCTTATTCCAGATGGCAACAGATGATAGCCTACGGAGATGTAGATGCAATTATAGGTGTAGGCATTCGCCTCTTGGCTATCAAGATGTGAGCCGGAGGACGTATTATGTGCATTTGCAACAAGACTCCATTGGAAACTTACACGCATCAATTTTCAAGAATGTGAATGAGGAGAACTCCATGGTGGCCGCTTGGTCGCTCTATCAACTTATGCAAGGCATATGCAAGTCGATGAGCGATTTGAAACTATTGCAAAAAATCTTGGTTTGTGTTTTTTTGTGTGTGTGTGTACTGCGTGTGTATGTGTGTGTTTGAGAGAGAGAGAGAGAGAGATTAACTTCACCAACCTGATATAATGAAGGAGGGAATGGGAGGTAATGATGTACTGAGTGCTAGAGATCCAACAATGTTTACACAGGAGTAACTACAATAAAAAAATAATAAAGTTAGAGTTAAGTTGAGTATACATCTATATTTTTTAGTAATAAAAAAATAACTGATGGAAACAAAATACATAAATTCATCAACCTCATGCAATGAAGGACTAAAAGGGAGATAATGGTTAAGTGAGGCTCAAGATCCGCTGATGATGATTGTATGTGATTACCTAAAATTAGAAACAATGTAGATGATGGGTTGGCTAAAAACGTAAACACTCATTCTGATCAATTGCCAATTGGCAAGATATCGAGTTTATAAGGAAAAACCATATAGTAAATATATGGTCCACTATGATTTGACTTACATAACATCAAATTCTTTAGCACATGTAATTAGCCATAGTGATCTTGCAAAAAACCTGTGCTCAACACTATTGGAAGCCACAACAGAATCAAAAGTTGCCGGAATTGCATCATAAGAAAGCAAAATCCACATCGAAGGGATTATATATTGCTTCAGTTGCCTTTCTAACATACAAACTCCCTCGCAAGAGGATGGGATCTCGTGTCATGCCGTGTTTACATCTATGGGGAGAATAATCACAAAATGATGGGATCGTGATTCATGCTCTCCCTTTTATAAAACTAAGAGTGATCTTGCGAAACAACTGTGCTCAACACTACTGGAAGTCACCAGCCTCAAAGTTGCCGGAATTGCATCACAAGAAGTCAAAATCCACATCGACTGGATTATATATTGCTTTAGTCGCCTTTTTGACATACATACTCGCTCGCAAGATGATGGGATCTCGTGTCATGCCATGCATACATCTATGGGGAGAATTCGAACAATCTATTGTGAGCCAACATTGCTGGGATGATGAGAATGAAAAGAATACAGAGCAGGTTTAGAATGATGCAACCAATTCTCACAATAATTTTGAGGTGCACAATAATTTTGAGGTGCAGTACGCATCCAAATGAGGGAGGAGACAGTTTTTAGGATAAGAAATATCCTTTGAGCCTGGCTATGATCAGCAGCATATTCCTCAAATACCTCAACAGGCATGAGCAAATCGAAAACTCCTTCACTAATCAGCAACAAGTCGTGCAACAAAACACATTTACTTTATTTTTTGAGCCTATCCAAAACAACTGGATAGAAATTAATTTAAGAAATGTGCTGGTTGAAACGCCTTCCATGATCCTCAGCAACAAAAAACTAAAACTAAGCGATTATATGTTTCTATGTAGATCAGATTCTTTCGTGACTTTGCTTGCTTCCATTTGCTGGCTGCCTCTGATCTGCCTTTCATACATAAGCACATTCTGATGCAGCTTTTCATCCATGATGACGACATAAGAGGTACATGAATTGCTGGCTCGTACCGAATCTATTATAGATGGCTCGTTTTGCTTTTTACGTCGGCCTCTTGTCATTGGGATTTAGCATGAAATTCTGATCTCATTACGCTTGGACATTTCTACTTACATTTCTTTGCTCTTTCTAGATTGCTAAGTCTTTTGGAATACTTAGAATTATTTCAGCTGTAACGCGAGTTGGTCCTCGTTGCAAGGATTTTTTGATTTGTTTATATGCATTGTTCTCAGAGAGTGACAAGAGATACATCTAGCAAGTTGCTAAACTATCTCATGAGGTGAGCTCAAAGTTATCCATCTGTTGAATCCTTTGTGATGCTTTTGTTTTTTGACAAACGTGAAGCTGATCGTACCCTAGCCTGATTTTTGTACCTTAGACATTAGAATTGCAAAGACATGTTCAATTCCAAAACTAAATCAGACAGCTGGAACATCCATGCCACTGAACATTTTAGTCAAATTATCATAACGTCCTTCTGCTGCTATGGATCCGACCTATAATGCGCATTAGAAAATTATAATTGGCTACTAAAGCAGTGCAAAATAGAGCTATTCCCGAATGTTACGAACCCACTTGAACTGATGTTTTCCCTCACTCTAGAGGGTGCCTCTGCTTTCCAATCCACAAGTGCAATGCAAAGGTTCGAGCTCCTCTACATGTTGCGTCCGCTGCATGCCAGGCTGACATTTTCTCCATGCTTTTAGAATATGTTGCATCGTTCACTACCAAAGGCAACGACATCATGAGCCCACTGTACCTTGCACATAAAGGCGAAAACCTTCTGCCAAATTTCCTACCGCGGTGCAACTCCAAAACAGTTCTATGCATTTGCGCACAATATGTAGAGCTAACCAACCAGAAGTTTGATTCATTTGTTGTCATAGCATTGCATATAGCAGCAAATCATTCAAAACATTGTATGCTTGCCCTATGAGTCGGAGGCAATTTTGAAATACAGAATGCTACGGGGTAGAGTAGAGTTTTATGTAAAGTTTAAAGGTAGGTCCATGAGGGAATGTAGGTGGATTCCTGAGGCACATGTGATTGACAACTATCATGACATGGTTCTCAACTTCTATAATGCTTGAAGTGGACTTCAAGCTCCATGGAACCGGAGAGAGTATATCGGAGGTGGTGCTCTCTCAAGTGTTGTAACTCACGTGGACGTTTTTAGGACGTTTGTGAATACAAGCATTCTTATGTAACTGTTTTTGACTCCCTTGGTTTTCTTCCATGCACAGAAGCACGCACAAAGGAAATCTCGGATTGGGGGGTTGAGAGCACAAGTGAGAAGGGGGGGGGGGGTATCAAGCTATGGGCCGTGGGTAGGCACTGCACTGCACACGCACCGTGGAGCCTTGTGGAAGGAAAAACTTTGGGAAGGCATAATCTTAACGTCAGGACTCCGATTGGGGCGTTCCTTGAATCGTGACGATGGGCACGTCGAGCTCCATGTGGAAGTTATTAAGGCTGAAGCCAATGGGGGTGTTGGCTACGTTTGAGAGGTGTGGAGCTTCCTCTGGACTTCCCACGGCTAAGGGAAAGGTGTGATACCTTACGATAGTCTCGCTGATAGTCAAGCAAGATGGAAACTCCACTCATCACGGATTCCTCTAAACACTCACGGCAGAGATACGATGCACATAGTTGCTATGAAAAAGGGTTGCATCATTCCAAGTGAATGGGCACCATATAGTCAACACTACCTGCCCTAACATGACGATAATGGTTGCAGTGCTCCCTTTTCTATGTCCATTTGGGCATGGTAACTACGAACGGTCCATTCAATTTCCCAACTACATCAAACTGAGAATAAGTAGACTGTTCTCAATCTACACACTTTACAAGCTGTATTTGCTAATCATGTATCAACAACTAAAGAAAGCTAGGCTAGCTTTTTAGAGCAAGAGCCATTCACGCAGGAAAGCTTGATTGAGACATACGATCTAGTTCAATGGAGACAACTGATAATTCTTGTGATGATTCTTCTGGACGAATTAATGATCAATCTGTTGAAGAGGAGAACAAATCTCTGGAGTGAACTGCTGGAAGGTGGAGATAAACATGAATCTTTGAGTGCACATAATTCAATAGCAGAGCCTTTGCTAACGAAGACGATTGAGGTAGGCTGGGACAACATCTAAAGCATTGCATCCTGAAGATAGTGGCCCTCGATACGATCTAAGTATGTGAAGGTGATTGCTCTCAACGCACTATAAAACATTACTACCCTAGTCGGTTCAGTGTGCTAGAGGCATCTCTTATCTCAACATGAAGGGTATTTTAGCGCCTGAACTACTAGTAGGATGATTGCGATACTTGCGCTTGCAGCTTTTGCAAATGCTAAATACCAATTAGCCACCATATAACGTTTGCCTCATTGCAGGACTTGATTCAATTGAATATATATATGTTATCATAATGAAACATAGTATTTAAGACGATCTTGGCTGAATGCTAGCTTGTGCTTCGCTGCTTCGTTACAAAATGGCTGACTGTCAAACTACTTTGATGCAAGCACAGACCCTGATGCTGATAACAATCTACAGTATTGAAATAGCGCTTCCCCTAGAAGATCAGTCGTATGAAGAAAATGTTTGGCTGAAAGCACTTTCCACTACTCGCATGCCCGAATTGCTTCATAAACATCTGCCTAGTCTCGAAGGGCTCGCTGCTCATTGCTTGTCTGAGGAAGTCAATCACGGCCAGCTCTCAACTAAATCGTGTAGGGATTGAAATTCTTTTGCATCGTAGACAACGAGCTCATGTCTATTGTGGAATTTTTGCCGCCGGCGATGGATATTATACATTAAACTAATGTATTTGATTCATTATGCGTCCGCTCTTTCATGACCATTATCAATGAGACAAGAGAAGAAATCCCATCGCAAACACATGGGGTAGAAATGAAACATTATTAACATGAGCGAAGGAGCGAAGGAATCTCTTACCGAATTAATTCCTTTCAATTAGTCTTCGTTTGAATTCAAATTTCCCTTGAGACTGACTCTGAGCTAAGTATAATTGATCCTGTTTTGAATCCGAATTTCCCTTGAGAATGACTCTGAGTGAAATTTGAGGGATTGGAATTGTTGCATCAGCATAGTATCGGGTTGGGTGGTTATTAGTAGAAGAAGAGTTACACTAGCTAGTGGTGAATCCTCTTACCTTCCAATGGTCTAGCTAGTGGTGAATCCTCTTACCTTCCAATGGTCTAATGGTCTGGGAGTCATGATAGTAGGGATGTATTGATTGTTGCTTGTGCAACTCACGTGAGAACAAGTAAGTCTAATTTTTCTTTTCCATTTAGTGCTTGTGATGCATCCTATCTAGTAATTGTTGTTTTGAAATTTCTATAAGTTTCTAAACATTGTTTTTGACAATATATGTTTATCTTTTATTTTTTCATAAATTGTTCAGAGCTAGAATCTGGTGATGGCCTCTTCCATGACACCAACTTTGGAAGTCTTATTAGCGACCATCAATTGACTACAACATGAAATAAATGACATGAAACAAAACAAATCTAGTTCTTCATAAGTAGTGAATACTGAGATGCCCAAATTTCCTCCAAGGCGCACAATGTCTGCAACAAACAATGGAGATGCATCTTTGCTAGAGGTTCCTACATACAATCAAATTTTTCGACCACCAAAGATGCAAGATCGTGAGTGTGGGAAACTATATGGGTGGGATTTCCTACTCCGATACTTATAGATGATCAAAGTATCACCTATTGTGTCAACCACCGCAAAGTAAAAAATTGGGTGAAAAGTCATGAGGTTATTGCAGATTTACGTCACAATGAAGATGCAAAACAAAAGATTAAGGGCATTATTTAAGAAAACTATCATAGATCTTGCCGCTCGAGTTTCATGGTGCTAGTTATTTTTGGAAGAAGGAAGACATTTATACATACTTTCTTGGAGCAATGCAAGCAAATCAAAAATACAAGAAAAGAAAGAGCATCAGCTCATCAATGGGCTCTTCTATGGTAACATCTTTTTCAAAAACTTGAGGTAGTTTTTATGTTTCCTTATACATTTTCGTTGTATCATACAAATTACAAGAAACTACTGTATTGTTGGAGAAAGAAGAACATGGTATGTCGAAAGATGTAAGATTGATTATTTTACATTTGCATCGATATAAGATTGATTCTCTTTTTAAATTTTCAATTCCTAGTTGCTTAAAAATTTGAAACTAGTTGTACTAATTTCTAAGTCTTTTACTAATGAATATAGGTAGAAGTTCAACAAATGTAGGTCTCTCCATTTAAAGAGAGTCATACTCCATGTCAATATGACTTGGTCTATAATGGTGAAATTACGATTCAGGTTTGTATCATATGATTCGTATGAATTGCAATTTATATTTATTTTCTTGTTGATTTATTTATATGAATTTATGGAAACTTTACTATGGAGAAGAAGATAATGCTTGTTATCCAGAGATATCACTATTTGCAGAAGATGACAATGCCTATTGTCCAGAGCTGCCAATAGCAGAAGATGAATCTTTTACTAAGGTATGAATAAGTAAGTTGTGATTGATAACTTTTAGTGATTTATAGAGTGATTTCTTTAAACTCATATACTGAATGGGATCACATTTTAGGATGATTATCTTTCAACCCAAGAATCTTTTGTGCAACTATTGCAAGGAAAACAATAGGTTAGAAATATCATGATGTTGGAATTTTCTTTATCATATTCATAGTTTTTAAATATGAATATATGATTGTCTTTCTTTTAAAATAAATGACATATAGGTTGAGGATTTGGCTCAGCCTTCCCTTTATGAGACTCCAACAGCTGATGTTGAGATTTCAATTGGAAGAAAGAGCAAGCGCATGCCAAATGTATGCATTACGTATTTGAAATTTTTTAGTGTTAATGCTTTTGCATTGAATTTGTTCTTTTCTTTCTCATGAAGGTATCTCACTATTATTTACTATTCTTTAAGTGGAATGAGAAGACGAAAATAAATATGCAAAGTAAGAAGGCTACCGAAAATGCGAAAAAGTAAAATTGTGCTTTGAGCGTGGTTATGTTGGGATCGGTTGATTCGGTGATTTGTTCAATCGATTGTTAATAACTAATGTAATTGGCGGCTTGAGTATAGGTGATGGAACTCATAGCGAGGATTGGAGCTAGTGCGAGGGTACCGATCGAGGTGTCGCACAGTGCATTATATATGGCCATGGGCCAATTTTGTATTTGTTTAATTATTGCCAAGCAATTTATTTTGTTGAGAACATAAATCATTTTGGGCCCTAAGATGGCTATGTAAAGCAAATCCCTCGTTTTTGGATGAGAGGGATAATTTTGGCTCCTTGGTGCTTTTATGAAAAATCATGTAAAAATTTACTCTTTGCTACTTGATTTTTATTTCACATAGGAGTTGAATGCTATCAACATTGAGAAGGATATTCATTCCATCAATCATCATAATATGCCTACTCAAGTAAGTTCATATCATTTAAGAATGACGCATTCTTTCTTTTATAGATTAGTATAAATGGATTATTGATATAGAAGAGAGCACTTCATTAGAGAAAGAGTGTTACTTGGTGACATCACACTATACCATTGTGATAGCAGATGCATATGGATTACTCTACAAATCCACTGTGGAACATTAGACCTGTTCTTGAACTGAGTGGAAACCTTGGTGATCTGGTAAGTGAAACAAACCTTGCACTCAAGCTAGCAAAGTTGATTTCTTTCTGGATGTCCATTTCAAAGTAGAGAATTGCCATATCTTAGATCCATTTATCATCTAAATTGATGATATGTGTGCCAAGGTTGCAAGCAAGTGCTTATCGAGCTTTCAGGATTTAGGAAAGCAATTTAAAAGATTGGAGCCGATTTCTTTCTGGATGCCCATTTTAAAGTAGAGATTCGCAGTATCTATACAGCCATTCATTTCATATCGAATCTAGAACACGCAACAAGGTTAAATAACAAAAAATCTACATTTTTCTACCTTTGGAGGTCATCGTTCATGGCTATTCATTGCTCTTCATTATCAGCCTTCCATTTGTTCTCATGCTTGCGGTCACATTTCAACCATGCTTTCATAACTTACTTCTTGCTTGCTTTCATAATTTACTTATCTTATCACAGCATGTAGGATCTCACTATCCATATCACTACAATCACGCTTAAATTTTCTCTTCCCTACATTCTCATGACAAGAACATAGTATTGTATTTCCAACATAGATGTCCTCTTTACTAGGTTGAAGAAGCTCAATATCATGTCGATTATCATGTGAACCAATACATACTCTATAGCGTTGAGGTTGAACCATTCCAAGTCCATTGAACATTGATTTTAGTTGCTCCCAACAAGCGTGCACTCTTATTCCATCAAGCATGCCATCCCATGACTCTGGTAGTTGTACTAAGAGTTTACTTAAGCTTGTTTTTTTACATTCAGAACTTTTACTTCCTACTCTTCTTCCACCCATGTCACCAGAAAAGAGTCTCAACATCTTATCTTGAGCCTCAAATGGAATTTGATGCTCATTCCACAAAGCTTGGAGCTCGATTATCCTCTCTAGTATTTGGTTGCATATTGATGGCCCTTCCCATTCATCAACATCATCAGGTTCTATGGGCGGATCACATGGTTGTTGATTCAAATTATCATGTTCCATGGGGGGATCACATCGTTGTTGATTCAAGTCATTGGAACCATCATTAGGTGCCTCATGAAAGATATATGGCTCATTCTCACTGTGTATTATTCTGTACTTGTCCAAGGAGACCTATTTGGGTACCCAAGTCTTCATATCGATGCTTTAATCATTGGTGTAAAACAAAAGTTGAAGGAGCTACATACATGTCGTCCACCGTGACAGTATGAGAGACAATCACACCATATTCTTCTTCTTTCATCCATGTTAGACAAGGTATTCATCTCCCTTCCTTTTTGCACATGGGATGTCATTTGCTCTTGACTCAAACGATGATTTTGACTTTGCACAATCGAATGCACATTTCCAGTCAAATCATGTTGACAACGCTCATAATAAGTGCTTCTATTAACAAATTGCCATCCTTGAGTCATATGGGCACACCTATAGTTGCATGAGCACCTTCTTAAATTGCTTGAAAAACTTGACATTATAAACACCTAACAAAGTGTAATATCATACCATAAGTGAATGAAAGAAATACATATTAGTGAAACTACCATACCATAAGCAAATAAAAGAAATATGGTATGGCAAATATTGCCATACCATATAGACAAGGCATAAACCCAATCAAACATAGAAGCATAAACAATGGCATTCACATAGGTATAGACTAAAGAAGCATAGACATATAGAAATATAGGCATATAGAAACATAGACATATAGAAACACCAATAGAAAAGTAGGCATAGACTATAGAAACACCAATAGAAACATAGGCATAGACTATAGCATAAATAGCATAGAAGCATATAGAAACATAGGCAAGCATAAACAAAGTCATTCATCAATGGCAAAGAAGCATAATTTCCATAGAAGCATAGACTAAAGAAGCATAGGCATTTAGAAACATAGGCATAATTTCAGTAGAAACATAGACCCAATGAAACAATATGAGCTACATCTAAAACCCTGTGGTAACAATGGCATTCACATAGGTATAGACTAGAGAAGCATAGACATATAGAAACATAGACTAAAGAAGCATAGACATATATGGAAGCATATATATATAGAACATAAAGCATAAATAGCATAGAAGCATAAAGATATAGAACCATATAGAAACATGCGCAAGCATAAACATCTTATCTATATGCTTCAATTGCTTTGATAGACCAATGAACTATTTCCAAATTAGATACATCATTAACCCGACGAAACATAGAAGCATAAACAATGGCATCTAAGCATAGGCATATTTACAAAACATGGCGTATACATGCGAATCGATTCTTTTGCAAAGGTTTTGAAAGATTGGCATATATACATTACTTAGTACAAAAGAGGTAATTGCTTAAAATATTGTAAAGATAAATTGACCCCTTGCTATATAGAAATTGACAAATGTTTAGTAGAAGAAGGTAAACTTTTGACAATCATATTTCTTTATTTATTATAGTCATGCATATATGTTTTAAATGGAAATTATACATAATCAATTGATAGTACAAAAGAGGTACTACTTGTTCAAAAGATTGTAAAGATGAATTGACCGCTTGATATATAGAAATTGAAAATTGTTTAGTAGTGCAAGGTAAACTTTTACAATCCTTTATTTATTTATTAATATATAGATAGTGAAACATATATGTTTTACATGTACAATTACTTTGCTATTTAGTTATTGTCCTTGCTAAATAGAAAAGCACAATTTGCTACATATATGTTTACATTTGCTAGATACTAATGTATTTCCTATATACACACTGTCAATTACTATATTGAAATCATTTCTTTTGCTAGATAGATTGAATTTCCTATACAGATGTTCATGTTTTCTAAAAAATTATAACTTCTTTACTAGACACGGATGTCTTTCCTATAGATATTGTCAATTAGTATATAGACTTCATCTATTTTCTAGATACAATGAAATTTCTATATAGACATTCATATCTTCTAGAAAATTATGACTTCTTTAACTAGATAGTGATGTACTTCCTATATAGATGTTGAAAATTACTATATAGAATTCCTTTTCTTTTATGTACTTCCTATATAGACATTGACAATTACTATATAGATTTCACTTCTTTTGCTAGATAGAATGAATTAGCTACATAGACTTTCTTACTTCCTATATAGATATTGTTAATTACTATATAGAACCAACTTTTTTTCTAGACATAATGCATTTTTTCTAGATCATATTGCAATTTCCTAGATTGAGTATATAGCAAGTCATATTTTCTAGATTGTAGGATTAAAAAATGGGTCTACATCTCGTAAATTGGGAAAATTTTGCCATATAATGTAGCATTTACTATATGGGAAGTTGTCTAAAGTCCCTTGTGGATAGTTCATTGGATTAAAAAGTTTTTTATTTGCTTTCAAAAGTTACGCAAGCAATGAGGTCTTCACGTATCGTACTCGTATCCTTGTCCGGTCAGCCCATATCAAAGAAATGCAATTGAGTATTGTGGTGAGGAAGGGCCCTAGCATGTAGAAGAGAATCAATAAATAGTGTAAGCAATCAACGAAGATGATGTTTTCAACATACAAAGTGAGACGGTAGGTAACTGCAAACATTAACTGCACACTCTCAATTTTCACAATCAAAAATTTTAAAAATTACCATTTTCAGGCCACGTTTGAATCCAATGGTCCATGATTGTCCTTTTAATCTAAAGATGCATAAATCTCCAATCGTCCTCCCCCAAAGCTCTCCTTAAGAGAGAACAAGATTCCATAGTATTTGTGGCAAATCATTAGTTTTAAGAGTATTGCATATTGAGACAAGCTTTTGAATTATGAGATGTAGATACTCGTGCGAGTTACGGGGAGAAAATAGGGATGAGTACTACAGAGTGAGATCTCTTCAGCTCTCTGGCTATATTGGCGGCATATAAGCGCTAGTGATAGTGTTGGCGATTGCACATCCTCATATAATTTAGAGGCTTAAGCGTGGATCCAGACGTGATCGTCTGCTCTGACCCAATGGCAAACCTCTCCTTTCCCTGGCGTCGTTCCAAGCACAGCAAATGCGGGATGGTCTTTGTCCCATTTGCTCGTGTCGAAATGACAAACAGCGATAGCATCCAGAGGGTGACCATGTTCCACCTGAATCTCCGCCTTGTAGACCTTTGTTAGCCGTAATTCGTGGCATTCTCGCACCATCGACGGAAACATTCGCTTGTGGCATACAACGTTCGCATCCTGGAGGTTGGTAAGCGTCTCTAGCGAGGATATGGTAGCCATAGTATTCTGATCGGTGAAGACGTTGGGGCTTCTATCTGATTCCCAGACGTCTACCGAAGAGCCCAGAGTACTGTTGACGAATTGAATCATATCCTCGATGGACGCCACGCAGGCCTTGGCAGAATCGTCAGAGGCAGGCGTGCTGCATCGGGTGATAGTGTCCAGCATAGCAGCGGCCATTTGGGATCCATCGGAGGTACCGAAAAGGGCTAAGAGGCGAGGAAGGGCGCTGTGATCAGTGAGGGACAATTTCTGAGCGACGAGACGAGGGAGGTAGGGATGAGATGGAACGGGGTGAATGAGGTTGGGAAGCAGGATGGATGCTCCCACAAACATCTGGTGAAGGCGCAAGAAGTGAGCAAGGTCAATATGGTTGACAGCCATATTGGAGGGCGGTTTCCAGTAGTATGTATCGAAGAACCGTAGGACGCGAAACTTGAGCTGATCGGAGCAAAGAAGCCTCGCTTGAGAGCAAAGAGGAGCGCCCCCTGAACCCCCGGCCTCAGCTGTCTTGGCCCAAAAGGCTGCTTCCTCAGAGGTCAGTGGAGATTCCTCCAAAACAACAGTGGAGGGCATGGGAAGAACGGGGAAAGCCGCCGCCCAAGCTCGTTCTGCTTCCTTGTCAACGCCTTCATAGGCGCTGCTGAAGCTCATAGGGGCAAGTAACATGATTATAACGAGCCCAAAAGCAATCAGCGTCGACATTGTGCTGGAGAAAGGAGTAATGTAGCAATAAAAGTGAGAGATCATGAGGGAAGTACAACTCTATGCATGAGAGTATATAGTGTGTAGCTTTGGGAATATCACAACGTCGTTCCAAAATAGCATCATTTTTCACGTTACAGGGTGCAGTTTTTGAAGCTCATGCCTGTGCACATATAAAACAAGAAATCTTTCACCTTCTAGTCGTTAGTTTATGATGCCGAGGTTAGTGTTCTCTTATGAGTTTCTTGTGAGTTTCTCCCATTGTATGGTTTTATCGCTGAATGTTGTTTTATAAAGCTCTCTCATAATAGTAGTAGTGTTATACGTAGACTTGTTGTTTTGTGCATGACGGTTTGTCCATCGCTAAGTTTACTTACTATATAATTACGTACCTTTTAATTACGTACCTTTGTTCATATCGATTTCTAGAAACGGTTTGTTGTTTTATTCATGTGGCTCTATTGCTTGGTTCTAATTGTTTGTTATTAGAAAAGCTTGATATTTAGTTGATGAACTACTCTTCATCCGTTAGTGGAGCATGCTTGCTTGTTCTTTCAGCATGCACTACTACACATGGATCCTATTGCGACATTTATGTATCGACGTTTAGCGCACACGGGGTGTTAATCATTGGTATGAAAAGCGCATCTCGTAAAGCATCGCTATATAGTGACGCTAGATAAACGTCACTATATAGCAACACTGAGATACTATTTTATAGCGACGTTTTTCAGAGAGGTTTTTTACTCATATAGGCCTTAAAAGTTAGTTTTTTTCCAATGACAAAATTTTTTTAATTTTCATACATGTTTGATCTCATAGAGAATAAAAATATGAGAGCAAGGACATCAAGCCTTTGAAGCTCATATATTCATGTCCAAGTTTGAGATGAAAAAAATCAATTAAGAGCATTTACATCAACTGTTTCATCTTGAGCCAAGTCTAAGATGCCAAATAAGTCTATCTCCAACTCTATACCGAGTTGATCTCCTATAACATCATCGTACTCTAGCATCGTACATTCACCTAAAATTACTTGATCATCTTCTTCAATAAAGTGTGGTGATTCTTGATGATCGTTGTCTTGTTGCTCAATATCGTGATCTCCATCTTCCTCCCGTGCGATGTCATTATACACATCTTCCTCTTGGCTCATATTGTGATCTTCATCTTCTTCACTAGATTCATCGGGATCAATTGGATCCGGCATTTTGGTAGTGGCATCTCCATATCCACATCTCAATCTTTAAAAATTAGCTTACTTCATGGTTCAACTTGGATCACGTACCACCATCTTGGATCAGAATGATCCGGATGAAAAAACACCTATATTAAAGATGGGTGCCAAATGTCATTAATTATATATATGAAATTATGCTCAAGTACATGTATCAATGGATCTTTAAAAACGAAAGCTTCGATTAATTAAATCATTAGTATGCACCTGCTCACAGTGCTCGGGAAGAACAAAAGTATCACTTTCATTAGTCTAATGTTTGGTGGAATGTGTTGCAAAGAAACTGCTACTATCTTTTCTCACTGTCGCATGGGGACCGTTGCAAATAGTTCTAAACCATTTTACATCAAGAATAAAAATACTAGATCATCTGAAATCAACTTCATACATGTCTCGTACAATTTGAAATCACCTGCTCCTACAAATGCCCCCCCCTCCCCTGCTCCCGTCTACCCCCCCCTCGCACTGTGCAGCCCCTCCCCTCTCCCTCCTTCCTTGTCCTCGCCTCCCGCCGTTGCCCTCTGTCCCCCTCTCCTCCCTCTCTGCCTGTCATCCCCCCCCGCTCTGCTCCTCCCCTCTCCGCTGTCCATTCCACCCTTGCCTCCCCCCCCTTGCTCCGCTCCTCCCCTCTCCGCTCTCTACTCCCTCCCCCCCCTTGCGTTGCGCTACCACCCCCCTCGCCCCCTCCTTCCCCCCCGCTGTGATGCAATGCTGCCTCCCCCTCCCCCTCCTTCCTCGCCTCTCCTCCCCGCACCCTCTCGTGTGGCGCTGCCATACCTCTTTCCTTTCCCTCCTCCTCTCCCCCTCCCTGCACTACGCTGCCCCCCCCTCTCTCCTCCTTCCTTCCCTCCACCACCTACTCCCTCTTCACCACCTCTCCCCCCCTGCTTCCCCGTACCTCTCCATCCCTCCCTCTTCCCTCCCTTGCCTCCGTACCACTTTTCCCCTCCTTTGTCTCTGCCATTTCCTTCTCTTTCTCCCGACTTTGGAGCGTTCGCTATCTGTCGATGCGGTATGGCGGCCAAGAGCCCAGAACCGTTGGCCCAGACCCGACCCCCTCCTCCATCAGCCTACCACATAACACTGATAGAGCACCAGGTCTCCTTGGTGAAGCAGGCCACCATGGACTTCTCCCAGACATCCGTTTATGGGAGAGTCATTGGCTACTCCCCTTCGTGAGCAGACATCAACGATTGGTTGCAGTCCACCCTCTACCTTGAGGACAGCCACATTGAGGAGGTTTCACTCATGGGACGTGGTATCTTCTGGCTCAAGCTCTCCTCAGCACAGGTTGTGAGCGATATGTTCACGCGATCCCCTACTTTTGTGGGTGAGAAGATCATCCTTATGGTCCCATGTTATAGGGGTTTCAGTGTAGCGGACTTCGATGCCCGCTTCTGCATTCCTCGCCATCTAGTTACCCTCATTTTCCCAGGCCTCGCAACCGAGCTTTGCCCGATCATCAAGGACCTGGGGGCGCACTTTGGCTGGTCCATGCAGGACACCTACATTGATGCGACGACAGCCCAAGGGGTGCCACGCGTCAAAGTGGCAGTCCTAGATCCGCAGAGTATCCCCTTGGAGTTTGAGATCGAGACAAACACAGGTGTGGTGACGCAGTGCATTATGGTCACTGGTCACCCAGATTAATGTCTGAGATGCCACGGCTTTGGGCACCAGGCGCACTCTTGCCCTCGCTTCAGGAGGACAGAACCTCAGAAGGCCCCCATCCAGGCAACTCAAGATCCTCCCCGCCAGGCATCGACACCCCCTCCCAAAGGGGAAGGCTGGACTGAGGTCAAAAGAAAACAGAAAGGAAACAAAGCAAGACCAAAAAAGCCTTCCCATCTACAGTAAGAGCCCCCCCCTGTGGTCACCAATCAGCAGCAGCCCGGTAAGGGGAAGGAGAAAGGGAAGGAGAAGATCAACTAGCTTCCCCCTCATCCTTCACCCCACCCTCCCTCCCCTCCCCCCTCCTCCTCGGTCCCCCAACCTCCACCCCCTTTAGGCTGCCCCCTAGCACCGATGGTTTCCGCTCCCCTCTCTTCCTTGAGCATGATCTAGAGGGAACCCCCCTCTCTGCGTGCGCCACCTACAGCCCCTAGCTAGCACAGACCTCCCCTGCACCTATCCCTCCTAGCCCTGTGGAGGGGAGAGGCCCTTCCCCACAGAAGGCCAGCACCACTCTAGCTTGTTCGACAGCCAGCACCCTTCTCTCTGGTTCAAACTCCTCATCCTCGTCCCCACACCCAAGGGCTACTCCTAGACCTCTACCTTTGGAGTTTTACTGAGCAGTACCTTGGGATTATCTGGATGCAGTGGGTATTGGCTCCTTCCCTGCATGCCTAGACATTAGCATCTTCTTCCTCCGCAAGGGGGCAGAGGGTAAGTTGTCCGTCCTTGCCCCCCACCATGGTCCTAGCTATTCCTTCACTATCACCAGTGACGGGAATGAGCAATGGACGAATGAAAATGTTTGGGAGATGATTCGAGATCAGTCCCAGGAGCAGGTGTAGGATTGGATCGGTAGTAGAGCAACGGAGCTTCTGCAGCAATAGTGGAAGAAGGGTGACGTTCCTCTGAGATGGTGCCACAGTGCCAAATGATTCCACCTTTTGGTCATTATTCGGCCGCCTCTGGAGTGGGTCTATGCAGAAGGGCTCCACCCGTGGAGGACCTCAGAGGTAGCGGGCTTCTATAGTATTTCCCTGGTAGAGGCGTCGAGCTGATTAGAGAGAGCTTACCACCATGGGACGAAGGTCCTCTCCCCTCTGTTGAAGGTTTTAGAGGATGGGTCCGATGATTCGGCCTCTCCTTCAAAACCCTCATAGAAGCGCCTTCGTCTGCACACACTGGACATCCTCCGACCACCTCGACATTGACCGCAAGCAGACAGCTATTTGCGGCCCATCTCCCCTCTTCATGAGTATACACATTATCTCTTGGAACGTCAATGGGTTCCACTCATCAGGAACCTGTGGCTCCAGGAAGATGGTGCTCAGACAGGAGCTCCAGCCAGCCTTGGTGGGAAGGGTAGATGTGCTCCTATTGCAGGAACACAAGCTTTCAACTTCTCAGACTAGTAATTGTGGGAAGGTCCTCACAGGACACTCCCACACCTACTGGGAATCTTTGATTGGCGAGCAGGGGAGGAGCAGGGGTGTCTGTACCTCCATCGACGCTTCTCTAGTTCAGCATGTGTGTGGTTTTGGCACCATGATCCCAGGACGAGCGCTTTGGGTGGGCTTGAATATTGAGGGATCCCGTATCGGCATCCTCAATATCTATGCCCCGACCGACCTCAAACGGAGAGCCGCTTTTTGAAGCTCTTTGACAGACTTATTGCCAGAGATGGATTCTTGGATTGTAGGAGGGGACTTCAACAACCTTGAGACCTTAGAGGATCAGCCAGGATGGGGCCTAGAGTTCCTTGGTATAGCTCAGGCAGAGCAGGCAGATTGGGACTCCTTCCTATTTGCAGTGGGAGGTCGGGACAGCTAGAGGGAGCCTTCCTTTCGCAGATGGATAGGAGTCTGGACTTCTCTTGGGGTTACAGAAGGGAGGGAGGCAAATTTCTGGAGTGGCTAGACCGTTTCTATGTCAGCGATTGGGCGCTTGGCAGAGGTGGAGAGTCAGGAGTGGTTCCAGGGATGACACTCTCTGACCATGCCCCAGTCATCCTATAGTCTTGGACTCAGCCTCTCACTCCTCACCTCCACGCTCATGTTGGATCCCAGACTCCATCTACTCCAGAGCAGCGGTTCACAGCAAGATAGTGGACCTGTGGGAGTAGGATTGGGACCCCATAGGGGATATGACAGTACAGGTAGCTCAGGCGCTTGCCGAGTCTAGTCTCATCTGCCAGCAGGAGGCGATTCAGGTCAAGCAATAGTGGTGGGAGAAGGAGAGGGGTCTCAGATGAGATCTTGCCTCGATTCAGTGGATGCAGCAGTCTTCTCCAAGCTTTGAGGAGCTCAAACGACAGGAGGTTCGACCCCGAGCCATGCTAGAGGAGATCACCCAGCGACGCTCAGAGTTCTTGTTTCATGCTTCCAAGTCCTTCTGGGCTAGGAAAGGTGATAGGATGTGCAGAGAGTT
This sequence comes from Dipteris shenzhenensis, assembly GCF_047967505.1. Taxonomy (NCBI): domain Eukaryota; kingdom Viridiplantae; phylum Streptophyta; class Polypodiopsida; order Gleicheniales; family Dipteridaceae; genus Dipteris; species Dipteris shenzhenensis. The sequence goes on from NC_141611.1 coordinate 11,858,575, forward strand.
CTTCAGGACTCATGGCCAGAGGTCAGCAGGAGAACAACTCCGATCTCTTAGAGCATAGGATGGTAGTGTTAGGACAGATCCAGACAAGGTCAAAGACTTGGCGACAGATTTCTACAGATCCCTATTCCAGCAGAAGCCCCCAAACCCTCGTGGCCGCCTATGCAGGGAGGAGGTGTGGAGGTATACACCGTTGCTTGTGCAACCTAGTCTTGTTCATGAAATTCCCCTCTAATAGAAATAGAATCTCCAATAGACTACTAAAGAGTTAAATAATCCAAGTAAGAAGTGGCACAAATTATGCAAATAAATACAAATTTTTACTTCATGCTAGAGAACCATTAAATGTATTGAACATACCTTCTTTGAAATTGAATTAAGTGGAGACTTGTCAATACAAGGACTAGTTGCTTCAAGCTCCAGATTTCTTTGAACTTTGCTCATTTTGTCCTTTGAAACACAATAGAATACATTGACTAGATCATATCTATAATACAAATACATAGTTTTATAAAATATCACATAATTGAAAGGCCAACTCACATTATTTACAAGGGTCCTCTTCTTCGAGTATTTCTTGCTAGACTGCTTTGAGGGGTGATCCACATCTCTGACAACAGCATACTTGAGATCATTCGGTGAACATATTGTATGATCTGTAAGATAAGACTTCAATAAAACAATATCATTCTCCTCTAGCCAAGGAGGAATACATCCAATGCAACCAGGCTGGATTAAACGTGTTCTCAATCCTAAATCTTTTGTCTCATATGCAATGATACCACCTCCATGCTATAGAGGAATAAACTTATGCAATAAAGAACTAATTGGCCTTATACAATTCAAGGTGTATGGCAAATATGCATTTTGTAGGACACTCATGCCAATGGTGCCATCAACATCTAATCTTTCATATCCTCTTTCAACAACAATGCGTTGCCTATAGTAGTGTGCTCCAAATAATAGTTGCATGTCACCATTATGCTGAAAGGAAAAAAATGATGCTATACACGCTTTCCAGTGTCCCACACTAGAGACTAATGTTGCATCCTCTTCAGACTTTACGATAACCTTATCTTCAATCTTGTAAACCTCACCCTTAAACATAATTTTCTTATATTCTATTACTCTCTCAATCCCAAATTGAAGATTTTGCTCTACATACCTTCATTCCTCACTTGTTGTGTATCTAACTTTTGGCTTCTTTCTTACTATTACAATACCCTTTTGGCCAATGACTCTTTGGCAAGGATAGTCTTTCACATGCAATGTAGCTAAACTCCATAAATGTTTCACTTTTTCAATGGATGATACATGTATAAATCCTAATGAATGCCATTGAGGATAGTCATAACATCCATGTTTGTCCACTAAATATCCATCTGGGACTGAAAGAACTCCATGAAACTCTTTCAACATCCTTTGATGAGGAAACAACCTATCAGCATCTTCTTGAATATGTAGAAAGACCCATGTGAAAAATCTCCTTCGATGATAGTTTGCATATGAAATCTCATTGTCCTTATTGTTTGTTTTGATGCTAGCATATGTTGAGACCATACGCTCATATATGTAGCACCAAAACCCATCGTGGCTACCATGTCACAAAATATCATCAAGAAATTCTCCGAAACCTGCAACATGCTCTAATGGAGCTGAGTTTCTTCCAATCCACTCTTCTGATCTTACTCTCCAAGAAGCAAGCAATACCCTCAGAGTGTTTATGTCTTCTTGAGACTAGCCATTACTTCTAGTATAGTTATAAAAGGCATGAGCAATATCTATGATCAAGAGACCCAAATCATAGAATTTATTAGGAATACCTTGGACTTCACTCAGGACATAAGGAAGACACCATTGTATGAACTTTTGTGTTTCTTTTGCCTTGTAACTCTCAAAATACTTGCTAGGAAACCTTGGCCATCGACCATATCAGATGGAATAAGGTGTGGCCAATGTCATTCTATGAGTTGCTTCATCGATTTCTTTCTTCACTCTATTATCGATATCTCTCATCAAAGAGCTCATGTACTTTGAAAACATATTCAATGCTAGTATGTGCATACAATTGTACACAAGATCAAGAGATAAGTTGAGTGCTTGCTTGCTCTGCAAGAAGCAAGTCTCTCAACATATCTTTGGTGGACCTCTTGGCTGGAGCATATCTGAATTGGAATCTATTTTGGTCATAAAGGTATCGACTCGATCCTTCACATTCTAAAGTAGCTATAGGTTTGTCTCTATGACAAAAAGCTTGGCCACCATCTTTAAAAGCTCCAATCTTACATTGAGCTGGATGGTCACCAGTCACCATCATAAGCATAACATGTGCTTTGAAGGTTTGGGAAAAAGAGCTATCATGCCCAAAAATTAAAGGCATTGGATAATTGAAATCTATATCAATTCCATCTATGAACAAACTTTCTAATTCATCTATCAAAGGTTTCATAAAAACATGAAAGAGTTTGCTTGAGCTTCCTATAATTTTTTTGCAACTAAATGGAATGAACAAGACTGGTATTACTCCAATTATGAACTTCTTTCCACAATTGAGAACCTTTATCTGGACGACGCCACAATTCTTCTGGGTTGTTCTTGATGTCTGGAACCCATCCCAGTGCAATAAGAGAGCAAAATTGCATGGATCTCCCTATATATGTAAACAAAGATACATTTAGAGTACAACATTATGTGGAATTCTCAAACACTCCTCAAACATAAATTAATTAGAGTCCACACATAGTATATATGTAAAAAATTTACCTTACAGAGTCTTTGTGGACCTTGTATCAAAGCTCGACAAGCCTTGCAAACAAATTTGTAAATTTTCTCACGTTCTTTCCAACCCTCCAAAAGTGCTTCCGATTTAAGTGAAGATGGCCATGCTGTATAAGCTTGTTTGCAATACCCCTTCTCACATACCAATGGCAACTCAAACTCCGATTCTGGATCCCAAAACTCTTTAACACTTTTACATTTACTGCCATCCCAGAACTCATCAATTCTAATATTTTCATTAGAATTGTTTGATACCAACCATTTCTTTATTTTGCCACATTTCCAATAATTCGTGGCATAAAGATCTACTTTTGGTAAGTAGTTTCGATTGTTCACCGATCGAAATGTAGTCAAAACATAACATTTCCTTTCTAGGCACTGCACATTTCTCACACTTCTCACAACATGTTAAACAATCGCGCTTTAATTTTCTCTATCTAGTGACATTTCTATTGCATTGGCATTCAACAGTGTTACCACTATAAGCGTCCTCTTTGCTTGGTAGATAGAGTATTGGAGCATGTATGGAATCCTCTTTTCCTTGACATATTCTATATCTCTTTGATTCAACCATTCCAAGCCTTGTCAACATAGTAGTTAATTGCTCCCAACATGTGGGAACAGTTATTCCATTTAGACTTCCATCCCATGTTTCTGGAAGTTGGACCAATAGTTTACTCAAACTCGATCTTTTTGTGCCTTCATGTGTTGTAGACCTAGGACCACCCATATCTCCAAATAGAATTTTAAGCATACTATCTTGAAACTCCACTGAAGCTTGATGTCCATCCCAAAGAGCTTGCAACTCAATCAATCTTTGTATGATTTTATCAGTGAGAGATAAATGGCTATACTCTCCAAAAGCATCCATGTTATCCTCTTCATCATCCAACCTATCCTGTTCATGCATATCATTAAATTCATCGTTCCCTTCCATCTAATGCATAGGCTCATTGTTCTTCTCTTCTTCAGGTCCACAAGAGCTAAAGTGTCGAGCATTCCTTACTGCTCAACACTTCATCTAACACCATGACTTTCTCATCAATAAGCTCAGCCCATAGTTGGTTGCATTGTTCTTCAATATCCATCAAAGCATCTTCTGAGCACATTTCAAACATCTCTACCATGCTATCACCACATATAATCACATTAGGTTCCAAGAGACTCACAACATCAAGGGGAGAAGAAGGGGTGAGGATTTCACCGTTGTCGGCCCCTACTATCAAGACTTTGAGCTCATTGATGCTTTCATCATCAAACAGTCCATCAAGACCCTCAAATTCTTTATCATAAGAAAAATCCAAAGGAGGAGAAAGAGAACTTGAAGGATTCAATGCAATCTGGTAGGGTATGTGAAGTCCATATGGCTCATTATCATCTACGGATTCACTACAGCTTTCAAAGGGAATTGATTCACTATCATTGCCACATTCAATCTCATCATTATCTGACCCCCCAGTAACCGTGAAAGCCAGATAAATATGTATCTCATCCAAACGAGGACTTAGTAATAATCCATGTACCACATCCAAACAAGTAAATATGTATCACATCCAAATGAGGAGTCAATAATAATCCATGTACCACGTCCAAACGAGTACTCAAGTAGTTAGCCATATGCCACATCCAAATGAGTACTCAAGCAATTAGCCATATGTGTTCATAAATATTATCACCTGAAAGACGTTGAACCTTGCCACGTTCAAACGAGTATGCAATAAGTAATCCATAGATGCCACGGGCAAATGAGTACTCAATAAGTCAGCCATAAGTGTTCATCGTGAAATACATATAAGTATACCTCACCACATAAAGGGAAAAATAAAAGTATGCCTTGCTTGAACCAATAAGTAAATATATACCATAAGTCATCAATAAGTTAATGGACAAAGAAGGAACAAATTGTTAGTCCAGCAAGACCTTGCATGCACTCGTAAATATACATGAGTATGAAAAACAAAGTAGATGTACTCATCCTGGAGGTATCGAATGTGAATTTAGTCTGTTGGATTGTATCTAGGCATCTGTGCAAACCTGCATGTACTCGGAGAAACAACTTAGTGTGATGAAAGAGAACATATGAGCTCACCTTGGAAATAAACGAGTGCCTTGAAAACGATAAGAAAACATGTGAGAAGCACCTTCGCATATGTGAAGTAACGTATCCAAGGAGCAATGATATCAAAGCTAAATAGAAAAGAAACATTGAAAGAAAACATGTTAGAATGTTAACAACGTAAAACATTCGGCAAGTCTCTTTCTTTCATAGGATGGACCAATTTATGAAAGTGAAGCTAGTGTTGAATACATGATGAGCAAGTCCAGCAAAATGTTAGCTTATAAGATAGAAAGAAACATTAGATCAACATTTTCTTTTGCATATCAAGCACACCTACATGATATTTAGTCTACTCCAGATCAAATACAATGGATGACCTATAGGCATGCTTGATTGACAAAGATCAAAGAGAACCTGCTTTCAAAATCATAAGATAATCGAAAGTAACTCTCACCTTCAAAGTAACATAAAACATTTAGGAAATCAAAAGTAAATGGTAAGATAATTGAAGAAAAATCTAGCCTTTGAAACAATGCAAAATATTTTGGAAGCTCCTTTGAATCAATCAGCTCATGCTGAAAGTAAAGCTTGATATAGAATATTTGGCAAGTCTCTTTAACCAAGATTTATGGAAACTTGAAGCTGTAGCTAAACTTGCTAGAAAAACATAATAATACATGTATTATCATTGTGAATAAAGCTCGAATAAAGTACCAAGCATATGAATGTAGTGGAATACAAATCACATAACCTTTTAAATAGAATATGAAGAACAAAGCATTGTACTAAACTACGATGATATCATGTTCTCAATCATGTACAACATTAAAGAAAGTTGGTTTATCTCTATACCAATAGGCAAAGAAAAGCTCCAACACATAGATGTATGTCATAGTGATTGTTGAAAAACAATCAAGTTTTGTGAGGCACTCGAGTATAGATATTGACAGAGCTCTTTGGTTGAAGGACATTCTATGAATGTTGAGTAGCAAATCACTTACACAAAGACTTAGCAAAGCAATGAACTAAATAAGAAACTGGTCAGTAAAGGATGCACTACATAAAAACTAGCTTAATATATGTGAAGCATCATTGGCTTTTACTTTTGCAAAAGCAGCATGAAACCACAAGTGCTAAAGTGCTAAACTCTTGTTTTCACTGATGATCTAATAGAAATCAAAAATTTCTTTCAATATATGATAGATAACCTTTTGTTTAAGTGATTTTCTCAATCAACTTTTTGGTCTATTGAACGTATATAATTATCACTGCAAAAGCATGTAGATTGGGCTACCTTACTCTTAATGACAAGATTAAGACTCTATTTGGCATTGATTAGATAAGATCTTAATCCCTAAAGATTAACTATGCTTACAACAATGATCCTGCTCTCTTGGTTTTTATGGATATGAACGATGGGTGTTGGGTCTCCTCTTCATCTAAATTTTTATGGAGTCCTAGCTAGGTCTCCTCTTCATCTAAATTTTTATGGAGCCCTATAGCTAAAAAAGTTTGCTTTATGTGATTGAGCATCTTATTTCTTCATGTGGGAATGTAAAAGCATAATATGCCAGTGTGTTAAATCCAAGATTCTATGAAAGTATGAGCCTTTTCCATCCTCATGTCCTAGATCAATTCTTCTCTATTATGAGTGTTCATCTTCCTGTCCAAACACTCTTCTAGCAATTTATTGACAACAGACATCAAAAAGAAATAACCATAACTTTCTTACATATAGTAATCTAACCAGTGAAAATAACTGGCACATCCACTTCGAAAAAGCCAAGGCGGGCCGTTTTCATCAATCATGACCATAACGTCCACCTGATCCCTGGCCCTCATCACCACTCACCTTCGCTGATGGGATGCTTGAGCTTTGATTCTAAGAGTGAAGCCATATTTATTGGAAATAAGATTAGAACTTAAAGAATAAAACAGTTTAAAAAATGAGATTACAAGTAGGAGTAGACTAATACCGTGTGAGCAGCCACCTCAGCCCAATTAACCATTGCTCCCATTGCCTCCTGCTCAGTAAACCACGGCTTTATTCCTACGTGAAAGGCGCGTCTCATCTCTACATCTATAGGAAGGTGACCCATCGCAGCTTGTTGTGGGTCCAATTTATGAGATTTGGATAAAGTGCATGCAATATGTAGTAAAACAAATAGAACAATATGTTAAATGAGAAGAAGAAGACTTACCATGGTTGCCTCGAATGCCAATCGTCCACTTGCACCAAAGTGCAAAGTACCTACGGTGTCCAGCCGTCTCCTCGCAGCCCTCCTCTAACCCTCAAACATTTTGGGATAGTCCCTGTTCTGCTTCTTGAAAAACTTCCAATCCGCTTTGTCTGCCAGCTGGGTTTAGCCCTCCCCTTTGCGATGGAAGTACGCAAGGTTGACCTACGATGCTTTAAGACCAAACCCATGCGCTCTCGCATGTAATTCTCATTGAACTCCCAATTTGGGGGGTTAGGGTATTTTGCTTTCAATTCATCGATGACTACCTGTTTCTTTTGGTCATCTTGATACCGCTAGTCAGTAGCTATGCCACTCCTGAAGTGGTAGCTCATCAACCGCATCATGGTGGCCATCATTGCTGCACCCTTTTTATCTTCTATTATCTCTCGAGAAGCCGTGATTTGATAGGACAAGTCCTCGGCTGGGTAAGGAGGACTCATGGTAGTGGCAGAGTCAGAGCGAGTGGTGTTTGTGCAAGTGCTTCCGGAGTGAGGAGTAGCAGTGGGAGCAGGAGAGGGCAAGGGACCTGACTCGTACTAGGTCTCAGGACCAAGTGGAGACCTGTAGGGATGTGAGTGTGCTAACTCATCTACATCTCCCAAGTCAACACAACATAAGCGACCCCTCCTGCTCTTCCTTCCCTTACAATGTGTGCATCCAGGTGATGACTCCTTAGTTAAAGGGGCTAGAGGGGATGGTTGGGCAGTAGGTCTAGTGGTCGGTGTAAGAGAGGGAATTACTGAGGTCCTCTGGGATAGCAAAGAGAAGAATCTCACTGCCTCCTTATCGGTCATCTATGTGACAAACTCGTCGAGACTCTCGACAAAGCCATGGGCTACTAGCAAAGGAGTTCCCCGAGGGGTAGTCACAGTGCTACATCCGAGAGGAGTCAGGCCAGGGGTAGTCACAGGGTAGGCCCCTGAGGTGTCGCCTGAGGGGAATCAAAGTCCTCTGGAGAATAGAGATCATGATGTCTCCTCCTACGAGAGTTTCCGTACTCATTGGATGTGCGACGTGATCCCATTTCTAACATAGACACAAACACGAAAATAAAAATGCATAAGAGAATACATTGAGAAAGCATATGCATAAGCATATGAGCATATGCTCATATGCTTATGCATATGCTTTCTCAATGTGTTCTCTTTCTTATGCATAAGCATATGAGCATATGCTTTCTCAATGTATCCTCCTATGCATTTTTATTTTCGTGTTTGTGTCTATGTTAGTATGCTCATGCATAAGCATAAGCATAAGCATAGGCATAGGCATAGGCATACGCTTATGAAAAGAAGAGAAAAAGAGAGGGAAAAAAAAGAGAAGGAAAGAAGAAGGAGAAGGACATGCATAAGCATAAGCATAAGCATAGGCATAGCCATAGGCATATGCTTATGCAAAGAAGAGAAAAAGAGAGGGAAAAAGAAGAGAAGGAAAGGAGAAGGACAAGGACATGCATAAGCATAGGCATAGACATATGCTTATGAAAAGAAGAGAGAAAGAGAGGGAAAAAGAAGAGAAGGAAAGGAGAAGGAGAAGGAGACATATGCTCATGCATAAGCATAAGCATAAGAGAAAGAAGAGGGAAAAAGAGCATAAGCATAAGAGAAAAGGAAAGAAAGCATATGCATAAGAGAATACATTGAGAAAGCATATGCTTATGCTTATGCATAAGCATAGGCATAGGCATATGCTTATGAAAAGAAGAGAAAAAGAGAGGGAAAAAGAAGAGAAGGAAAGGAGAAGGAGAAGGAGACATATGCTCATGCATAAGCATAAGCATAAGAGAAGGAAGAGGGAAAAAGAGCATAAGCATAAGAGAAAAAGAAAGAAAGCATATGCTTATGCTTATGCATGAGCATGTGAGCATAAAAGAAAAAGAGAGAAAGCTTACGCATAAGCAAATACATATGCTTATGAAAAGAAATTAAAAGAGGGGAAAGAGAGAGGAAAAGAGGAAAAGAGAAGAAGGAGACATATGCTCATGCATAAGCATAAGCATAGGAGAAGAAAAAACATATGCGAAAGAGGAAAAGAGAGAGAGCATATGTTTGGAAGGGGAAAAGAGATTGGAAGAGGGGAAAAAGAAGAGGGGAAAAGAAGAGAAGGAAGAGGGGGCAAAGAAGAGAAGGAAAGGAGGGAAAAAGAGACCGAAAGAGGGGGAAAAAGAGATTGAAAGAGGGAAAAAAAAGAGGGAAAAAGAAGAGAAGGAAGAGAAAAAGAAGAGAGAATAAGAGGAGAGGGGAAGAGAGGGTTCCTACACCCATCATTGCAGCTAGCACTTAAGGCGCTAGCTGCAGGCCAATGCAAATAACAAAAATGACAAAGGAAAAAAGAGGAAGCACTTTCTTACCTAGAATAGTCCGGCTCGATGTTTTGTAGACTAGCCCTACAAAAGAGAGGAAACATACCATTTTTTTGAATAACTAGTTAGAGAAAGGAGGAGTTTAGAGAAGCAACTTCTCAAAGGGATTGGATTGAGCACACAAGCATAAGCCTACAAACAAGGAGAAAGCATAAGCCTATAAACAAGGAGAAAGAGGAGGAAGAGAAATACCAAAAAGAGAAGAGGTGAGTCTTCTTTCGTTCACTTAATCTCGTTTTTTGTCCTTAACCTCTAAAAATCAAGCATGAAAACTAGCACATAGCCTTAGCAATACAAGGAGAAACATGCTTCAACACTCACAAAATAAAATCTCACAAAAAATGAACCTACATTGCTTAAAGAGACTCACCTTCTTGAAAAACTTCTTTTCACACAAGCAGAGAGGGAGAAGGGTGGAGAGGGAGCACAAGTGTTAGGAGAGGGGCTGGGTAGGGGTGAGGAGTGGAGAATAGAGGAGAAAAGTGAGGTCGTCAAATATAAGATGGGAGGAGAGATTTTTGCTTTTCCCGCAATAGAGATGCCAAAGAAAGCATCGTGCGGGGTTTCGGGTTTAAGCCCCTAATGTCACTATATAGCGACACTAGTCAGTCACTATATAGCGACGTTTATATTCTAAAAGCATCACTATATAGTGACGGAACAGGAAAAAGTGTCACTATATAGCGATGGTTCAAGGCACTTATTGTTAGAAGAGAAGAAAGTAGCTCATGGGTGGCCATTTTTTGGATCTTAATAGATTTCCTTGTAGCTCATGTTGTGATTTTGGAAGTGTGCAGATGGAAGGGACAAGTGCATAGGTACGTGATTGTGTCTTTACATGTATAATATAGGATTATGCTTTTATGACTCTTTCGCATGCATGTCTTATACTAACACATTCATGCACGCATGTAGGACTTGTTATAAGTGGGTACCATGCTTGTCCTGTTTGTGGACCAGGTTTGAAATCACTTGCATGATACTCCAAACATATGAGAAAAAATGTTTATGAAGGTCATGCTGGATACCTTCCACTGGACCATCTCGCGCATGGAAGTCAGCTTGATCCACCACCACCATATTTGAAGGCAAGTGACTGGATTCATGCTTGGAGGGCAAATGGAGAGGAACCTCCTTGTGGTATGAAGAGGCTATCATTCTTTCACAAGCTTCCTTATTGGGGTCAGTTACAAATCAATCATCTCTTGGATCCCATGCATATCTTCAAGAATGTGGGGGCTACTATTTGGGTACACTTGGTTGGTTCCAAAGACACGAGAGGAGTGTGAGAAGACTTGCGTGCTATGAATAGGATGTCTCATTTGTGGCCCCAAGTGTGTGCTTTAGGAAAAGTTATCCTCCCAAAAGCAACATGGATCCTCTCTATGAGAGAGGAGGTAGTGATCAAGGTAGACATTGCCTTTTTTCAAACACCCATAGGGTACATGTGTTGCTTAAAAGGAGCATTTTCAAAGGAAAATAAGCTTAGTGGGCTCAAGTCCCATGATTGGCACAAGTTCTTAAAGTTATTCTAAGCTGTAGGATTAGTGTATCAATAATCGTGATGCGTTAGTGTAATTGCCCTGTTTAGCCCCACTAATCCTTTTTTTTTTCTTGTAATTACAAAACAAAGTTTTTTTATAACAAAATTTTCCTTGCGACTTAATTTCTAAAAAATGGGTTTCATGCAGGGTATTATCAATCAACTTTAGGATCTTGCTTAAGTGGTACAGTCTTATCTCCCATGGGATAAAAAAAAATGGGTTTCATGCAGGGTATTATCAATCAACTTTAGGATCTTGCTTAAGTGGTACAGTCTTATCTCCCATGGGATCAACATCCACATGTGTAGCTCACTTCAAGATGGCAACAACAGTATCAAGAGGTCCCAAGTCCCTCACACCTCTGAATCATGCACTTAGGATCTCCGAAGTACTGCAATCTCATTCTAGGAGAGAGAAATTTCACATAATGTTGCAAATTTCACATCTCCATTTTCCACCGTCTATCTTTATGACATATTCATGTACCTTAGCATGATTTTGAATACCTTCTTTTGTAGCCATGAATACTGAATAATGTAAGTCTACAAACACAAGCACTTAAGTGTTATTCATGTCAATAAATATAATATTTTGATACTCATATGACACTTTAAAAATTAAAGTAGATCTTGATTAAGTAGTTTAAGGGTCAATATGTGCATCTACATTTATGATATTTCTCTAATTCTATTTCATGTAAGATAGCTAAACCTCAAGAAAGAGAAACCATCCAATCATCTTGCCCCCTCTCGACATAACTAAATGATTATATACATGATTGTCTACCTATTGCAATAGGCATGGGGATGGCAGTTCATATTTTCCCACGTCCTTCTTTTCCTCAAGTAAGCATCTATCCGCACTAGGATAATTCACAACACCATTCTTTCTTAGCGAATGTTGATATTACACACACTAACTAGTGCGATAGATAGCATCTCTTACATGACCATCTACTCTCCTTGAACTCACACTCGTGCAGCAGCTAGCATCTCTTACCTTACCATCTACTCTCCTTTCTTCTTTGCACTATATTTTGAAATTATAAGTAAAGAACTATATGTTCTTAATTTCTTATGATAAAATATAATAAATTTAAGTTGGCGCATCACTACTAATATTCTTTCATGTAAGATAGCTAGACTTTGTGACAAAGAAACCATCCAATCATCTTGCCCCCTCCCTACCAACATAACTGGATGGTTATAGACTTGATAATCTCCCTATTGGAATAGGCATGGGATGGCATTTTGCCTTTTCCCACATCCTTCTCTTTCTCAAGTAAGCATGTATCTGTGCTATGATTATTTGCAACACCATGCTTTGTTGGCAAATGTCGGTATTACAATCACACTAGTGCAATAGCTAGCATCTCTTGCATTACCATCTACTCTCCTTATACTCACAATAGTGCACTAGCTAGCATCTCTGTTCTTACCATTTACTCTTCTTTATTATTTGTACTATATTTTTAAATAATTAAATAAAGAATTATATATTATTTATTTCTTACAATAAAATATCAAGGCATTTCACTTTGACTGCTCATACTTGCTAGAAAATAGAAGGCGTTGGCCCTTTCTCCATGGATTCGATGAAAGGTATTATTGGAGCATTTCTTGTGAGCTGTTCAAACTAAATCCTACGGCTCAGCCAACTTCCCCATGAGCCTCTCTTCCTTGTGAGAGACTCTCTTTTAGGTTCCCTGGGTGAGAAGGAAGGACTGCCCACTGTGACTTCCGAACTCCCCTGCGACTCAGGAATTCCCTGGGATAGAAACTTGCGATAGAGTTTCCCGCCCAGTCAAATATTTTGCTAAGTATTTCCTGGAGGGCATAATGGCCATTAACAGTCTCTTCTACGAGATGGCCCTAGTTTTCCACAGATGCTGCTCTAGACAAGTCCGCTGTTTTCTTGAAGGACGTCAGAGTAGCTACCAAATTGCTGTCTCCTTTTATCAAGTGTTGTCTAAGTGAATGATGTCACGGATCAGAAAACATCGCTGCTCACTAGTAGTCTGGCTCCATATGGGATGAATACAAAGGCTCTATACGTGAACATTTACTATGGATCTCATTCCGCCTGCTATCTGAGAACGACGTATATAGAGAGCCCTTTTTGTGGACTACGTTATTACGTAGCCAAACTCTGTGTGAGTTATATTATGGCAGTATAAGTATTCGTGCTCTAGCCCACAACCCACAGTTAAATGCATACTGTGTGCTCACTTGAAGAATGCACGTTGATAACCATAATTAGGCCTAGTCTGAGATACGTATCAGACGAGAGACTATTTGGGGATTGAGAATGCATCGATTGGGAGCATATTGAATAGGCTATGGATTGCCTGAGTATATCTCTCCCAATTTTGACACAATCTTCATTCTATCACTTAGGATATCGAACATAGAGCTAGTGATAGGAGAATACTAGAGGTTTGAATACGCAATCATCCCATAATTTTGTAACCTACTGGCTTTTTCTATCGACATGCTAAAGGAAAGTGACACCTATTTGCAGTATGAGTTAGAGGGACATGAACATGATGTACCTATTTCCCTCATCATAGAATAAACTATTTGCTTCTTGTTATGGAGTATATTATTTGGGATAAGTATGAGATTATAATGGTATTATTTTGGCTATGGGATATATCTTTAGGAACTTAGAGCATTCACATAGCTTTGGGATTAGCTAAAAAAGATCTAATTTGTGAGAGTTTTTCCTTAGCATTGAAGAATAGACCCTTGGCCATGTATATATGAGATGCATGGTATAGAATCCTCACTCTATCTTTCATATGGAAGAAGATAAAATTTTCCCCCTTTGCCATAGGGATGTTTAGGAAAATATTTGGGATAATCTTGGGAAGATTTGTGTACTTAGAGTGCCCATATATATGTGTTAAAATTGTTCTTAGTCCAAAAGTATGGGATCCATGAATCTTTGAGAAGTACATGAGGCTATTACTAAGTATTAGGCCTCAAACCACTAGTAATTGTGGCATCCCCTAACTTTACTTTTTGTCTAGAAAAGCAAAGTAATAGAATGGATAGAGTCAAAAAATATTTTAGTCTTTGATCTATGTACAAGTTTCTATGCATCAATTTGTGGGTTCTTGGTTGCAGGCCTAACATGATTCAACATCACAATTGGTGGAGAACTTATCAAAGGACAATAGGGCCTTGGATTAGTTTTTATACTCCCTTGGGAATTGCTCTAACATTCTATAAGCATTTTATTATACTGTCTATATGCCAACCCCTGATTACTTTCGAATACTAGAATGCCAGGATTTGATTATGCTAGTTTAGATATAGTGACATGGATAACAACTATGTGCCAGCATTGAAGCCTGGCTACCACAGCTTGAATGAATTGTTCGAACTTTCATTTGGATATATGTGATGGAGCTAGGTGAGTCTGCATACCTCTCCATTGGATTGGCATTAGAAAATCTTTGGCATGACTTAATGGACACAAAATGCGGAGTTGGCAAGTTCGAGCAGAACTTTGGGGAAGATTATCTCCATCTACTATAATATGGGAATGAATTTATTTTGACTCTTTTTGTAGGTTTGACATTTTATTAATATGAATGTGAATATTTATGATGACTCCCACTTCGACACTCTATCTGAAGGGATTGAATTTTTAAGGATTACTCTCACTTGTTGTTTTGAAATAAAAGAGGCAATGACATTTGTTTGCATTTGGTTTACTCAAGCAGTGTAGTAGGCTAGCTTTTTTGATAGGAAACACACACACACACACACACCCACACCCACCCACCCACACACATGTGTGCACGCACACACACACACACAGAGGAAATGATATTAGGAGGTCTTGTTATGTGATATCTTGGAGACTAGTTTTTAGGGGTGAAATAATTCTAGATTATTTGTTTAGGTGGCTCTTGGAACTACAAGAACCTATATACATGGCATACTACATGCATGTGGTCCAACCATAGCTCTTGTATAATGTATGGAGACTTGAGCCAGCTTGTACCATTCTAGAAGATGGCACAATGGAGAAGGTGATGGTCTTTTTGTACAAAAGCTCTCAGAATCTCTTTTGATGCAGGTTGTGTCCTAGTGCTTCATCTCTTCATAGAATTTTGGCAAGGCAGCTACTCGTAGTCGAGTGTAGGTGGTGCTCTAGTGTTTGTAGTCCCTTAGGTCATGTTCATGCACTGTAACATACCCAAAACCAAGTAGCATTTCATAGGAAGTCTAAGGTCATGTCATTTGTCTAACAATTTCAATATGTGGAGAAGTTTTTTTGTTAGCTTTACACATTGACGGTTAGAACTATTATGTCGATTGACGTGAGAATTTGCTCTATTTTGCATGTGATATTGCATCATTTTATGTAGTGTCAACCCATGGGCTTTGGACTAAATTCACTATTTTGATATTGCAAAATACATCTACTTTGAGTAGTGAGTAAATTTCATGAGGGGAAAATTTTCAAAACTCAAACATATGGTACGAGAGCTAGACATACGAGAAGAAGCATGGCTAGTTGATACATTTTTTTTGCTTTTTAGGTGGAAATAAGAAAACTACTTGTAGAGTAATTATTGTTCTTAAAGTCATGAATAATATTCTCAAAGCTACTTTTATGGATAGAAAAGATTAAACACTTGTTTTTAAAGTAGAAGCTTTGGAATTTTTAGGTGAGAGAATCCAAAAGCTTGGGTACATTCCTAAATCATTTGCAGCACTAATGAAACAATTGAGTGCTTTAGGGTCCAAAGTGGATGAGGAGTATGCAGAGGCTATACTTCTCATGGCCATTTCTTCAAATAATCTGGAACTAGTTCAAATCCTCTAATTTAGCTCAGATGATCTTGAATTCATCAACTTAGTTGCACTTTTGATGAGCAAAGAATGATGGCCGAATGCAAGCTCATCTGATGGAGAGCCGGCTTATGCTATCAGAAGTAAAGATAAGAAGTATCCTAGGAAGAAAGTCTATAATAGAGGGAAGGAGATGATAAAGTGTTCATATCCTGGCATGGAAGGCCATGACAATAAACACCGTTACAGAAATACATTTGATCTACAAACCACGGAACATAAGGCTTGTGTAATTGATGATTCCATTCCTACCAAAGAATTCATAGGACTTGTAGTAGCAATAATATCTACTTCAAGAAATTAGAGAGGAGAGGCACACAAGAGGTAGGATGGGATGCGAGTTTCACTCTTAGAACAAATGAGGAGATAATACATGTGTAATGATGATTCCACTCCTACTAAGAATTCATAGGATTTGCAGTAGCAATAATATTTGGTTCAAGAAAGTAGAAAGGAGAGGCACATAGGAGGTAGGATGGCATGGGAGTTTTCTTTTTTCTACAACAAATGCTATCACACAATCTAGAAGCTATAAACAATATAGTTGGTAAGCTTATGTATAAAATGTGCAAAACAAGACACTAGACATTCACTTTGGCATTTCCTTAGCCAACAAGTTTATGCTCAATCTAGGTACAAAGAACTAGCAATTAGCTGAAAGTGAATTTTCTACTAGATTTAAGGCTTCCTAGATATTGTTTTGTTCTATCACAAGAGGGGTAGAGTTCAAATATATGCACATTTTGACTTAGATTAGGTTGGAGATTATGAGAGTCGCCAATCCACTAGTGGGTAGAAGTATTTTTTAATTGGAAGCCAATACATATCTTGGTTGAGTAAACAACAAGAGACTATTGCCACATCTACCTATGATTTTGAGTATAGGAAAACCTCAGTTGCTATGGTATGTTTTGTATGGCTAATGAGATGATTGATTGATCTTTGTGAGTGTTAGCAAATACCCACTATTTTTCTCATTGATAGTCAAACTTGTGCTATGGTTGTGGCACAAAATCCAATCTTTCATGCTTATATTAAGCACATAGAGATACATTTGTTAGAGCTATATATAGGTTTCCCTAACTCAGCCTAGTCCTCAACTATATATGTGCCTATGATCTATGAATAGAATCACTTCCTTGGGAGCGACTCTTGTGTCTGTCTTTCTCCTCTTTCTCTTCCTCTCAACACAACTCTTGTGTCCGTCTCTCTCCTCTTTCTCTTCCTCTCAACATGGTATCAAAGCCTAGCTATGTTGTAGCGTGACTGTGAGGAGAAAGCGACATGTTTTTTTATCAATCTGGCAACACGATCATTCACAGAACGTTCTTTTTTATTGTTTTGACTACTTGATCTCTAGGTTTTGAGTTGATATATAAAAGTTATCAAAGATGCATCGCAAATCAGCAATGTGGTCATGATTGATGATTACGATGGCTTGTTCGAAGTGTATGCGCTGGTTATTTTGACTCGTTGGATCACTACATTGAGATTTTAGGTAAGAAAGTTATGGTTATTTCTTTTTACTTCTTGTTGTCAATAAACTGGTAGAAGAGTATTTGGACAGGAAGATGAACACCCATAACCAGAGAGGACTTGATCTAGGACATAAGGATGGAAAACATTCATACTTTTATAGAATCAAAAATATTTGAAGAAAAAGCAAAAGCAATGAAAAAATATAAACTTAATGATAAGAAGCTTCTTGATACGGTGTCACTGACCACTTTCTGTCTCCACTGGTTGATCACACCATCTTGCACTCAATATTTGTGTTCTTTTGGATTTAACACACTGGCATATCATGCTTTTACGTACCACATGGAGAAATAACATGCTCAATCACATAGATCAAACTTCTTTAGCTATAGGACTCCACAAAAATTTAGATGAAGAGGAGACCCAACACCCACCTATCATATCCATAAAAACCAAGAGTGTAGGATCATTGTTGTAAGTGTAGTCAATCTTTAGGGATCAAGATCTTATCTAATCAATGCCAAGTAGAGTCTCAATATTATCATTAAGAGTAAGGCAGCCCAATCTACATGCTTTTGCAATGATAACTATATATGTTCAACAAACCAGAAAGTTGATTGAGAAAATCACTTGGACAAAAGGTTATGTACCATATGAAAGCAATTTTTTATTTCTATTAGGTCATCAGTGAAAACAGGAGTTTAGCACTTCAGTACTTGTCGTTTCATGCTGCTTTTGCAAAAGTAAAAGACAATGATGCTTCACATATATTAAGCTAGTTTTTTTTAGTGAATCCTTTATTGAGACCAGGTTCTTATTAAGTTCATCACTTGCTAAGTCTTTGTGTAAGTGCTTTGTCAATATCTATACTTGAGTGCCTCACAAAACTTGATTGTTTTTCAAAAATCACTATGACATACATGTGTGTGTTGGAGCTTTTCTTTTCCTGTTGGTATAGAGATAAACCAACTTTCTTTAACGTTGTACATAAT
This sequence comes from Dipteris shenzhenensis, assembly GCF_047967505.1. Taxonomy (NCBI): domain Eukaryota; kingdom Viridiplantae; phylum Streptophyta; class Polypodiopsida; order Gleicheniales; family Dipteridaceae; genus Dipteris; species Dipteris shenzhenensis. The sequence goes on from NC_141611.1 coordinate 11,876,894, forward strand.
TGGGAACCATGATATCATCGTAGTTCAGTACAATGCTTTGTTCTTGATATTCCACTTGAAAGGATATGTTATTTGTATTCCACTACATTCATATGCTTGGTGTTTTATTTGCAATGATAACACATCTATTATTATGGTTTGCTAACAAGTTTAGCGGCAGCTTAGAGTTTCCATTAATCTTGGTTAAAGAGACATGCCAAATATTCTATATCAAGCTTTACTTTAGCATGAGCTGATTGATTCAAAGGAGCTTCCAAAATATTTTGTATTGTTTTGAAGGCTAGATTTTCTTTAATTATCTTATCATTTACTTTTGATTTCCTAAATGTTTTATTTTATTTTGAAGGTGAGAGTTACTTTCAATTATCTTATGATTTTGAAAGCAGGTTCTCTTTTATCTTTTGTTAATCAAGCATGCCTATAGGTCATCCATTGTATTTGATCTTACAATTCAGCCCATTTGTTGTGCAAATGATTTTAGATCATTGATGTAGCGTGTCTGATGGTTTTGCTAGCTAGAGCTTTAGCTTTGAGCCCCAGACGGATTGCTTCTATAAAAGAATGGCAAAGAGAAGGAAAAAAGCAAGAGGACACATCTCCATTGTTGGAAGGCATTTGCATTGGAAGAAGTAGCTAGGGTGCAACACTTTCTTAAGCTTCGCAAAACAAAAGGAAGAAATATATTTTTGATATTAAGAACTGAATTTTAAATATTGACACATAGCTCAAGGACTAGGACATATCCTAAAGGAATGTACTTTGATACAACCATTTTTATAAACTTGACAAGAGATTTACTCTGTGGTTTGCCATGGGCTTCACACTATTAACATATTAAGTGTTTATTCATAATAAACTAATTGCCATAATTTGGCCACAAAAATAGGTACTTTTAATGATAATAATTTAGATTGATTGAAATTGATTCTTGGGGGGTTCACCTCATAACATTTTAGTGTACCACGTGCATTCAAAAGGAGGGGTATTTCAATTTATCTTTTTGGAAAATTTTAACAGGTTTACAATAACAGGAGGGGTTTTTTAATTCAACTTTAGAAAGAAGTCACTTAGTTCATAAGTAAAGAGGGGTGTTTTTATTGCGAGAAAATTTTTAGTTAAGGGTTTTTTTTAATACCCCTTGAACACACGTGATACGTAGGGTTTCTAGGTAGTGCACTCCCCGAGAATTGATTAGAAATACTTTGTAACATTAAAATTGATTGAAAATAAGTAATTACTAAATAAAAAACATTAGTGGGGCAAAATCAGGCTTGATGTAGCCTTGTTTATCCCCACTAATGTTTTTTTAAGCTTCTGTTAATCGTTGCTATATAGCGATGTTTACCAGTGTCACTATATAGTGATGTTTACTGGTGTCGCTATATAGCGACGATTATCGGTGTCGCTATATAGCGACATTTATTAGCAACGCTATATAGTGACACCGATAAACGTCACTATATAGCGACACTGGTAAACATCGCTATATATATTATATAGTGACATTTATTAGCGTCGCTATATAGCGATGCTTATATAGCGACCATTCTTTTTCAACACTTATAGCGACGTAAATAATGATCTTTGCACTCGTCCAAAAAAAAAAGTGTAAAAAAGGTCGGTATTTTCATCGGAAAACGACCTATGCCTTGTACTGTTGATCCAAGGGCCTATCTTCTTCTTTCTCCTCTTCTTGCATCTCCAAGCCTTATTTAGTGTCAACTTTATGAAAGTTCAGGTATAGTACAAATGCCAAACATTCCTCCAAAAGTTTACACTTTTTACTAAGCATGTTGCACTCTACCTCAATACGCTTTGTTAAGCGATCATATCTTTCATGAATGGAAGACCTCAACCTATTATCTATCACTAAATCTTGATGTGGATGTAATAATTATTTGCAATACAAACCGTGGCCTCCCCTATGAGATATTGAAATACATTGCGCTATTCAGCCACCAAAAATTCAATGTGTTGTTCAACCAAATCTGAATAATCCAGCTCTTTGTTGAACATTTCACAAAAATGTGGAATCATGCTGGGCATCGCACTTATGAAGGAAGTCAAAAATCATTTCATCACATCATCTTATTTCTTATGTTGACTTGGAGCCTTCCAGGGCATGTAATAATGTCTAGTAATTGATAATCTTTTTAGAGTCCTTTCCCTTTTTCCTACATCAACACAAGAAAGCATGTAATAATGTCCAGTAATTGATAATCTTTTTAGAGTCCTTTCCCTTTTTCCTACATCATCCTAGTATTCTTGTAAAAGTGTGCTTAAGAAAGCTATTGGAGGTCTACCTAGTAGGCCAAATCGCTTTATTGAGAACAATTCTAGAAAGTGTGCTTAAGAAAGTGATTTGGTCTGTTGGACAATCCTTAAAAGGACTCTAGTTGCTATTTGATGTGTGCAAAGTTACTCTCTAGAGCTCTTTTTTGGCTCCACTTTTGGTTGGTCATGCTTTGGAAACATGTTTGCTTTGTCAAAACCAGAAGATAAGGGTAAGAGCTCCAAAGGAAAGACTGTGGACTTAACTTCTGGTGTTGGGGTCATGGACCATCCTAGACCAGGTAGAATTATCACTCTCTATCTTTGTTTAGTTTCTTTCTATGTTGATGATTCTACCAAGTATAGGATGATGCTTGGACACAATCTGAGAGGTGAACTCTAGCCTCCTTCTTAGGGGTCCTTTGTCTTTATCTCTTGGATTTGAAAGAAAATACATAAATTTAGAGTGTCAACCCAAGACATTATAGAAGCATATCAATCCTCAAAAATGAGATTAAGAAAGTGATTGGCCTGTTGGCCAAGCCTCTATATTAGTGAAATCTTGTATAATCTGCATCGTTCAAAGACCATTATTAAATATATCAAATGCTCTAACCATGGGGAAGGAAACCATTCTAGCTAAGAATAGTCCCAAAGCGGAGGAGAAGCTTCCCAAGGAGGGTCAGCATCCACATGAGGACCGATCCACTACTCAAATGTGTCACACCCATTGTGTCTAAGGGACTATAGTCTCTACCTAGTGAGCAGCCTTCACAGCCTTGATGAGGACTCAGGAGCTTCTGACTACTTGCCCCGCCCACACCAGTCGCCCTCCCCCATAACCCCCATCCCCTCGTCCCCCCACCTTTGCTACCACTCCACCCCTCCCCTTGCCCCACCCCATGCCCCTCCCTTCTCCCCCCCTCCTTCACCATGTCCCTACTTTCCCCAACATCGTGTGAGTATAAAAATTGTGTCAAAATAAGCAAGATATTAAAGAGAATACACAAATTGTGGTCAAAATAAGCAATACATTTATTTCATATTTGTATACAATTACACCATAGCTTCTATTGGTGGTTGGACCCATCTGCTCCCTTCTCTCACTCTAGCTTGCAACCAATGTGCAACTCCTCCACTCCCTATGGATGTTCCAAGCACTATGCCTTCTATTCTTTGATACAATTTGAACTGCTTTTGCAAGTTCTGATGCCTTTGCCTTTTCAGACTTCAAAGTCCTTCCTAGTAAACATCTAAAAAACCAGTCAAGCATCTCATGCAATGCATTGCTACAAGTGACACCACCACCATGCCTTGAGTTCTTGAACTAGGCTACCTTGGCTCTATAGTGCAACTTCTCCATGCCTTGTGTATTCCAAATGGACAAAGGACCCCAATTTTGTACAAACCATGGTCCGTGTGCATAGAGAATATGCTGCAAACATGATGAGAATCATTTCAGCAACAAAAACTGTTTATAAAGCAAGTGCTAAATATTACGATTGCACCAAGATTACCATGTAATGTGTAATGTATGACTCCCCCTATGCTTTCACCATTAATTGTATAAACGCTTTCATAGCCATCCTGAACCTTTCATAATACAACTCATCAATTTGAACTTGGCGAAGCAATTTTATCAATGCATCTACCTTTGTCCATACTTTAGCTCTCAAAGTTGCTACTTGACAATGAGAAGCCTTATTAGTTGTGCATTCACACAATGCTTTCCAGTATTCCCAACCCAAACTACTTTGAGATAATGTATGTTTGTCTTTGTCAAGATTGTGGGTTGATAGGAATCTCCTTGCCTTCCCTCCACCCATGGACACTTTTGCAGGAAGATTTTGTGTCACCCCAGACATTTTCTTATCCTCCTTAAGTTTGACATGTCCTCTGACAACAACTTCTTAGCTTTTGCAATGTACCGTGCGAATACTTATTGTGGAATCCCATCTCTGACAACAACTTCTTAGCTTTTGCAATGTACCGTGCGAATACTTATTGTGGAATTAAATTCCAAGCATAAACAAGATGCAAATACAACAACTTATCAAGTGCGCATAGATCTACATGTAAAGTACATATGTGTACTCTCTCAAGTGGGATGGGCAAGGTGGGATCCCACTTTGGATCCTTCTTGTTGCGATTCCCCCTGCCCTCGCTCTAACCCCTCCAACCCCCCCACCCTTGTTTCCCTCCCTCCCCATTGTTGCTTGCGTTTGGTTGCAAGGTAGAATGCCATTCTCCCATTATAAGATAGCCTTTGCTTACGTTGCAAACACATGGAATAAAGGCATGTGTTCATTGCATTTGCCCCTATATCACAACCATGCAAGCACTTGAGGGTTTTCAAATCACCAGCAAGATGCCATTGAACTTGAAAGGTTCCATGGCCATCGACTGTTAATGTTTGCCCTTCCTCTTGTCTTCGGATCATCGATGGGGATATTGTTCTATCTAGAACCCACTTCAATGTCTCATGGCACTCTTTCGGAGTCTCAAATGTTGCAAACCACCATATATCTTTCTCTAATTGCACTGAGAAATCTTGCTTTACTTCTTCATCCCCTTGAACAAAGGCTAAGGCTTATTCATAATGCAGATGCTAACTCTCTCTAACTTGTGTTCTTTTACCAATTGAGCTTCATCCATTTTGATGACAAATATGAGCTTTCCATTGCAATCTATACAACAAAAGAGAAAAATCGTTAGGATAAACATGATATAGGAAATGAACTAAGTAAAGTGCAATGCTATAATGGATTTCCTCTTACCATCTTCTCTCATGCCATAGAATTTGACCATTGCATTGTAGTTTCTCAACATCTAAGTGCACATTGTTGAAAGCATTCATCTCAAAGGTTTGCAAGCCAAATTTCTTTTTACTCTTCCAAGTCATTGTGCCCCTTACACAATGGTACCCTCCAAGAATTTCTCTTGCACATTGGTTTGTTTGTCATCGTGCACGTCTCACAAACCAAGGTGTGGGTAGGGGCACTGTAGACTTCTTATACTTTCCCAAAATATTAGACTTGAAAATTTTGAAAATAGATGTGTAAGCTTTATGACTTACACTGGCAGAATCACAAGCTGCAAGCATCTCCTTTGCATCCACAATATCCTTGAAGTCCTTCATCACCTCTTTAGCAACTTGCACACGTAGGCACTTGTGTCTTGGATCCCTTAGTATCCCAATGACATCGCTTGACTTCAATAAACTAGCTAGAGCATATGAACAGTCAATATAATCCCTGTCCATTCTTCCCATCACATCTTCCATGAAGTTCCTAAAGAAGAACACAATAAAAACTTAGTCACACACAAATAGTGTAGCACAAAAGAGTGTAATCTCATTGGAACACTTGATAACCAACCTTGTAGCCCAGACTCTCCTCTTTCTAGCACCACTAGTGGGTGCCAATGCATCCATGTCATGTAAGTACCTTCTTTTCCTCTCCTTCAATCCTAAAGGTGTTTCTTTCATCTGTTGCACTCACTCTTCTGCCTTCTCTCGTTCCTTCTCTATAGCTCATCGAACTTGATTATGTATAGATCTTTCCAAGCCTTTTTTGGACTCAACTAGCTTACAATGTGACTCTTCTAATTTATGTTGCTCCAAGTCCAATGCATTTCACTCCAAATCCAATGCTTTGGCTTTATCATGAAGATCCTGGTTCTTCCTTTGAAGATCCTGCAGAGAGTTATGCCTTGCAACAATGGTGCTATTTCCTAAAGGTGCTAGCATCTCTGCTTGGGCTTTGCACATCTCACTTGCTTGCATAGCAATTGACTGAGCATTGTTTAACTGATTGCAATAACCAAGCAACCCCACATGTCCATTTCCAACAAACCAAACTAGCTTATGCATTGTATGGAAAGGAGGGCTCTTTTGGTTGGCAGGATCTAAAGGACCCAAGGATCCTTCTACCCTTGCAAACAAAGATTGTGGATTTTGGAAGCTCCCCTCAATCCTAGACTACATGTGCTTGCATATTCAGCCTCCAACTCTAAGTGGACTTGGTACTCGTTGGAGACATCCTCGAATGGTGCCATGACTAAAGGAGTGTAGAGAAGGAGAAGGTGTGGAGATGCAAGCTTGAAGGAGCAGCACGCAGGAAGAGGGAGAGCAAGGAGGAGGAGGGATGGGGGAGGGAGGACCAGTAGCTGAAGAGGAGGAAAGGGGTGCATACTAGTAGGTGTGGAGGGTGAGGAGGAGTAGGCATGGAGGAGGAGGGAGGGAGGACTAGGGAGGAGTAGGAGGGAGGGGGGAGGAGGAGCAACGGTGGAGGAGGAGGGAGGGGGAGGGGAGGAGGAGTAGGTGTGGAGGAGGGAGGGAGGGGGAGGGCAAGAGGAGCAGGCATGGAGGAGGGAGAGAGGGAGGAGGAGGAGGAGGAAGGGGGAGGAGGGAGTGAGGAGGGGGAGGGGGAGGGGAGGAGAGGGGATGGGGAGGAGGGAGGGAGGGATGGAGGGAGGGAGGGAGGGAGGGAGGGAGGAGAGAGAACATTAGGGGAGAATTGGGGTCTCAAAAGGGCCTCATAAGGAATGGGTTAAGAAATGGATTAGGCCTAATGCAAGTCCTCTTATGGGGTCCAAGGGAGTCCTAACCCCCCTATCTAGGTGGGTTAAGCCCAGTTGATCCCACCTCTTACACCTAGGAGGGGGCCACCTCTTACACTAAGGAGGGGGCACTTTTCCCAAAGTCAAAATTTTGAATTTCGAATTTGAATTCCCTCTCTCTCCCTCCTCCCCCCATCCTCCAAGGTCAAACTTTTGAATTTTGAATTTTGAATTTGAATTCCCTCCTCCTCCCCCCATCCTCCTCCTTGTCTCCCTCCTCCCTCCTCCTCTTCCACACGTCCCATTCCTCCTCCTCCTCCCTCCAACTACCTCCCTCCTCCCTCCCCCCCTCCTCCTTTCTTTGTTCACATGCCTCCTCCTCCCTCCTCCCACATGCATCCTCCTCCTCCCCCTACTACTTTTTCCTCCTCCTCCCTCCTCCCACATGTGTCCTCCTCCTCCCCCCCCTACTGCTTTTTCCTGCTTCTCCTCCTCCCTCATGCTCATCCATTCTCAGCTTCCCTCATGCTCATGCCTACTCCTCCTTCCTCCTACTCATGCAAGCTCCTCTTGCCTCCTCATACTCACGCCTACTCTTGTTGCTTCTACTCCTCCTACTCGTGCATATTCATCTGCCTTCATCCTCACACCTAGTCCTTTGCTTGCTTCTCCTCCCTCATAATCATTCATGGTCTTTCTCATCGCTCCTCAAACATCACCTACCTTCTATCATGGCCTATCACAGTCTCTGTAAACTCTCCGACTATTGATGGCACCATTTGAGGAGATCTCCCATGTTACCATGTGACCGTACAGTTGTAGGATCAATATGTGATCCATGATTGTTTTTTTCAAGAAAAGAAGCATCTTGAACCTTAGTAGGTGCTCTAAAGAGGAGAATATGAGATAACATGTTAACTTCATAGTGTTTTAATGTAATTTCTTACTTTGGATTATCCATAGTGGTGCATTACTTTTGCTAAGGTTCCCTTAGTTGTTCTTTCAGGACTTTCATAGAGGATGATATGAGAATGGTGGGCATGGATGATATGGACTTTCATATCGAAAGACACAAAGTCATGCATGAGCAAGTTGTTTTGGAGGTGATGCAGGACTTGAAGGGAATGGTGATGCAAATGAGATGCCTGGAGCTTGTGATGTTGCTAATGTATGTCTTGAAGTCCAAAAGTTTATTGAAGAAGAATTCACATGATGCATTACATCTATTTAAATTTAAATTTCTAGAATGATGTTTCTTCATGTGTGTAGTAGCAAGCAAGAATGGAGAATCTAACCATTTGGAACAAGAAGGCATGGATAATTCATCGTATTGACCCAAGGCAACCTACATGATCCATTGCAATGTGTTGTACATGAGACTATAAGAGCTTATGAGTTGAATGTGAGATTCCAAATAGCACAACGGTCTTTCTAAGGACTTAGTCGAGGATTCAAAAACCCTATTATTGGTGTATTAGAGTTGAAGAAGAAGAGAAATAGGCTATGAAGCCTCTTTGTAATACAATTTGAAATACAAACACCTATTTCTAATAATATTCTTCTATCTAAAGCAAAAAAATTTCATGTATCTATGGCCAAATGGTGAATCTTTTGTTATGTCTATTTTAATTATCTGTTGTTTTTAATATTGGATCTTTTTTTATAGCAGCTTGCACACAAAAGTTATATCACATTTTGATGTAACTTACAAGTCAATAAAATGTTGTTTGCCAAGTTTGGCCATCCCAATACATATGTAGACGGGATTTGACCATGGCACCACATTGATTAGATGGAGTGTTTAAAAACCTTGCACACAAAAGTTATATCACATTTTGATGTAACTTACAAGTCAATAAAATATTGTTTGCCAAGTTTGGCCATTCCAATATGTAGAAGGGATTTGACCATGGCACCACATTGATTAGATGGAGTATTTAAAAACCAAAATTTGAGATTTTCCTACATCACCTTGTAAAGGAATGATGCATTTCATGATTTTCTACGAAGAAATATAGATTTTGAAGTGGTAGACAAAGAAATTTGACAACTTTGGCCATTTCAATGTCAATTTTTGGCAAATATAGGAAGAATTTGACCGTAGCGAAGAAGGCAAAGTTGGTCGAGACATCATGGGGTGTCCAAAAATGCAAAAACCCACCACAGCGTGAATTTGTCCATTTGGACACCCCATTTGGACACCCTCCCAATGGCCAAATTCGCTCCGTGGTTGGTTTTTGCATTTTTGGACACCCCATGGCATCCTAACCGACTTTGTCTTCAGTGTTGCGGTCAAATTCCTTCAACATTTGCCAAAAATGGACATTGGAATGGCCCAAATTGTCAAATTCCTTCATCTACCTAATTGAAATCCATGTGTCTTTATAGATGCATCAACTTCAACATAGATAAACATGGAAAATAAAATATTTACAAAGTAACTTAGCAAATGATGGTTGGTCAATATGACAACTTATGTGCCTTGTAGCACAGCTCTAGTAAGACCCTTAGGCAATATATTCTCTATATAATTTCTTGCGCTTTGGAGGAACTTGTAGGTTGGCTATGTCAATGTAATTTTTAATTTAATCTAGAGGACTTTGATCTTCCACTACATCACCTTGTAAATTTTCATTTTCTTTGTTTATCTTGCCTTTGGAGCCAACTTTTAGGTTGGCTATGTCAATGAAATATTTGATTTCATATCACTAAATCACCTTGAAATAATTTGATGCATTACATGAGAAAATATATATTTTCAAGAGGAATCTAAAATTTTCATTTTCTATGTTTTCGTAGTCATGGAGGTTGGCTATGTCCATGTATCTTTCATTTTAATTTTTAGGTTGGCTACTATATTACCTTGTAAAGGATTGATGCACTTCATGATTTCCTATGAAGAAATATAGATTTTGAAGAGGTAGATGAAGGAGTTTGACAACTTCGACCATTTTGATGTCCATTTTTTGCAAATAAAGGAGGAATTTGACCACGGTGCAGAAGGCAAAGTTGGTCAAGACATCATGGGGTGTCCAAAAATGCACAAACCCACCATGGCGCAAATTTGGCCATTACCCTCTAGATGGCCAAATTCGCGCCGTGGCGGGTTTGTGCATTTTTGGACACCCCATGATGTCTTGACTAACTTTGCCTTCTGCGCCATGGTCAAATTCCTCCTACATTTGCCAATAATGGTCACCAAAATTACCAAACTTTGTCGACAGTATTATTTTGACTTGGAATATTTATAATATTTTCCTAAATTAATTTTACAAAAATATATATACAAGTAATAGGACTTAATTGCATGGAATATGAAGAGAATAGTAAACTAGCCATAATTTTTGCACTATAACTCCGATTGCAAATTTTTTTAGTTCAAAATCATAGAGCATGAGTAGCTCTATGATATTTGACTACGACCCTATTTTTCCCTGAATGTTCAAATTCAATGTAGAAGACCTTCGAAAATTAGTCACAAGTTGAGGGGGTCATAAATTTGTAATTACTTTGGATACAAATGAAGGAAAAGGGACAAGTTTGCATCAAAAAGGTTCATCTCTCTACACAACAAACTTGGAGGTGGTGTATTCAATATTCTACAATTCAAAGCAACATTACCATATATTGAATTAACAACACATTTAAAATTCCAACCATGACTCAATCAAAATTATTGCTTATGACATGGTATCTTGCAAGGAAGAGAATGTGATAAAATGTACATTTTTGTATTATAATCTCTCCATTAGAATACAAAGACTCTTCATGGCCTGTATCTCCTCTTTGCTACCTCTAATACATAGAAAAAAGAGGCTTTTGAAATCCCCAAGTAAGATCCTAATACTAATACCATTAAGGCTCTCCTCTCAGGGTAGTTGGGCACAAAGTTTTTTACATCATTGCCAATGGGATACAATGCAATAGGGGAAGCCATGTGATGTGGATCACAATGATCAAGCTGTCAATACTTTGATGCTCTTTAGTAGTTAAGTAGGCCATTCTAAAAATTGGATGTGGAAGACCACAACGTATCCTCCTACTTGACTAATATAGTGCACCAATGAGAGATTTCAAATGCCTCCTGCATCAATTCAACAACCATTACATTAGCAAACCTAACAAAGCACATTACATTAAAAGACCATAAAATATAAATCAATACATAGGATGCTTACTATCATGGCATTGTCTCTTTAATGATGCAAGCAAGGCAAATAGGTATAAATTGTAAACTTTAGACATGAAAACTTTAGGCATGAAAATTTTTTCATATTACTTGAAAACTTTGGACACGAAACCACACAAAAACCATCAAAATAAAATTCATCAATGCTTTTAATGTCCTCCAAGTCATGAAGAAAACCTATGCAAATTCCAAAATGCCCAACCTACAATTTATGGACAGCTTGTACTAGTCAAACACATTGTTTGATGTTGCACGAGGGATAAAATGGACATTTTCATGCATTTCTCTAGATTCTTGCTTGCTATTTCACCATTTCAAGTAAATTTGAAGGACTATACATTTCGTTTTCCATGACTAAAAGGTATTCCTGCACATAACTTATAGATAGTCCATTGTCAGTTATATCAAAGATTTCACTACTTCCCACTCCTATGTTAAAATAGGATCTTGTAAAGAAGATAGGCCCGGAAGGTATATAGTCTAAGAAATACATCCTTCCTCTTGGGAAGCTTATGTGGACCCTTGGCAAAACCTTCCATGACTATCTAGTTAGTCAATCTGTAAGTTCAAGTCATCCAATGCATTTTTCATGTTCTAGAACACACTAGAGCTTACAATATTGTCAACTTCTATCACTTTCTTCCTTACCATGCCTCTAGAACACACTAGAGCTCACAATATTGTCATATTTGGTCACTTTGGTCACTTTGTTCCTAACCATGCCTCTACAACACACTAGAGCTCACAATATTGCCAGCTTGTGTCACTTTCTTCTTAACAATGCCTCCAAAACACATTAGAGCTCACAGCATTACCACATTGTGTCACTGTGTTCCAAACCATTCCTGTTGGGAAAACAATAGCTGTAGGAGAGGAAAGGTAGTTGTATCCTATATGAGATGGAAAAGAAAGAGGGAAAAACCATTGACCATTGACCGATCACACATGCGTAAATGAATTCACATGCAAACGCTCATGCACATGCAACAGAGGGCATGCCCCAACCCCGCCACCGGGGGGATTTGCCCCCACACCTCCATCGGGGGAGTTGGACCTGAAACCCTAGGATTGGGGTCCTTGGACCCGGTCGGTGGGGGCATTGTCCCTACACCCCCATCTGGGACACTACGCCTAAGCCCCCATTGGGGGCGATGCCCCAAGACCATCAAGAAGTAGATTGTTTCTTCTATCATCTCCCCCCCAAACCCCTACTAGGGGCATTTCTCCCAAACCCTCAAGGAGTATGTTGTTCATTCTACCATCTCCTAACCATCAAATGATCACCATGAGACCTCGTTTAGTGTCAAAACTAGGATCCTACCAATGCCCAGTACTCACACCATGGCTTATCCTAATAATGGGGGCCTTACAAAAGGGCATAATGGAACATTGATAGTTACATATGAAAACTGGGCATTGCACATATACCAACACCCCTCTCAATGTTCACCTAAAGGTGAACTAGGTTCTTGGCCCAATGCCAAGCTCATGAAGATATTGAATAAGATGTTCCTTCCCCAAAGATTTGATGAATATGTCAACACAGTTCTTCTCAGTGCAACAATACTCCAAATCAATTATCTCATTCTGGATCAGCTCCCATGGATACATAGTGGTATTGAGTCTCGATGTGCTTTGTCTAAGCATGAAACACAGGGTTCTTAAAGATGGCAATGCAACTTTTGTTGTCATGCCTTAGTGATGTAGGCTCTCTCACTGGAACTCCTATGTCTGCTAAGATCCTTTGAATCCAAACTGCCTCTCATGCAATGAAACAATCTACCTTGTACTCTACTTCTGTGAGACTTCTGTAGAAGAGAGGGCCACTGTGGGTTGCTTCTTGCTTACCCAAATTCCCAGATCCAAGTAAGAAGCAATATCTAGAAACTAACTTTCTGTAGTCAACATCACTTGCCTGATCCAAGTCGCAGCATCCAATCAAGGAATCTCTTGATCTTTATTTAAGTGATGCCATAGTCAAGAGTTCTTTTGAGATATTTAAAAAATCACAGTTCTTGCATTCCAATGGTTCTCTCTGGGATGATTCAAGAACTTGCTTAAGACACCAACTGCAAAACTGATGTCATGCCTAGTATTGAAAAGGAAAATTAGACTTCCCACCGGCCTTCTGTACTTTTGGAGGTCGACCAATGGTGAGGCATCCTCAGTAGAAAGCCTTGCATTCACCTCCATAGATGTGACCACATGCTTGCACTCAGTCATGCCAAATGCTTTCAGAATCTCTCTAGCATACTTTTCTTGAGAGATCTCAATCCCCAAACAATAGTGCAAGAGCCCCAAATCAGTCATTTCAAATTCAGAGCTCAATTATAGCTGACGTGTTTGTTGGATCATCTTCTCATGGTTACTTGTGATGACAAGATCATCCACAATGTGCAAGACTATAAAAACTTATTTTTCATCTTGCTTCATTACATAGAGGTTAGCATCATAAGAACTTCTCAAAAAACCACATTTTAGGAAAAAATTATCTATCCTTTGATACCATGCTCATGGGGCCTGTTTTAGCTCATACGATGCCTTCTTTAAACTGCACACTTTATTCTATGAATGGGACAACTCAAAACCTGGTGGCTGAGCTACATACACTTCCTCCTTGAGATGCCCATTCAAGAATGTAGACTTAACATCCATTTGAAAAACTACCCATTTGTTATGAGCAGTGATAGCAAGCACTGTACATGATAGCAAGCACCGTATGGATAGTGGTCATTCTAGCTATGGGTGCAAAAGTTTCACTTACATCAAAACCTCCCAATTGTGAGAAGCCTTGTGTAGCAAGGCGAGCTTTATACTTTTCTAGAGTACCATCATATTTATATGTGGCTTTCCATGCTTTCCATGCCCACTTTGTAGCAATTACCTTTCTCTTTTCAGGTCGACTTACAAGTTCCCAAGAGTCATTCTTCATTATGTTGTCATATTCTGACTACATAGCCGACTTCCAGTTTGGATCTTCCCGTGCCTCCTCCAAGTTTTCTAGCTCCTTGACTGTCTCTATAATCTCATCTATCAAGGCCATGTTAACTATGAGATCATCTGACCGACATTGCTCTTCTATTCTCTCGAGGGGTGCACCAATAAGTAATCCTAGGTACCACATGCATTCGAGGGGTATTAAAAAAACCCCTCAATTAAAAACATTCTCCCAATAAAACCACTAATGTATTTTTCCAAAGTTGAATTAAAAACCCCCTCCTATTATTGTAAACTTGTTAAAATTTTTCCAAAAGTGGAATTAAAATACCCCTCCTTTTGAATGCACGTGGTATACTAAAATTTTGGGAGGTGAACCCCCCCGAGTCTATTCTCTTTGATCTTTGAGGTGCATCGGGTTGTGGACTTTCTTGCATAGATTCTGGGTTCTGATCATCAAGCCATGGGATTACACTCACCAGCTAAAAGTCTCTGCCATGATATTATACTCACTAATATTCCATCTTTATAGAGCTTGATCTCCAATACTTCATTTTCAAGGCCAAATGAGTTAAGGTCTTGGTCCATTGGAGCTAATTTATTTGCAATGAACCTACTACATTTGTAATAGAAAGAAAATATAAAATTATGTCTTGCAATCATATACTCAATGGTAGCTATACTTGGCACCACATCTTAGTAGATCATGTTAGATGTTGATTTACCCCAATCATCATCCAAGAAGTCAAGGCTCTCTTCATTTCTAGTTGGTCTATAGATGAGAATTATTTTGTACACCTTGACAAGATACTTGTTACATAGGTCAACAAAAATAGTGATTGGCATGCATACATTCATTTTTACAATAAAAGTAGCAATTCTTGGACGTAAATATTGTTGGACTTATGCAAATATCTTGCCATGCATACATTCATTTTTACAATTCTTGGATGTAAATATTGTTGGACTTCTGCAAATATCTTGGCCCTATATGTCTCTTTCACACTACTAGGACGAACTAGCCATTGTATTGTATTCCATGGTAGGAGATCTTGTTTCCTCAACACACCATGTTACCAAATAATTCATAAAAATGGTCATAGAAGAAGACACCTATCTGAGCTAATTGAGTTGCAGATCTACCTTGATATTGTAATTCTTCTATTGCACCATGCAAGACATCAAGAATCCCAAAATGGACTCCATTGACTACCATTTTTCATATGATGATGGATACAGATCTAAAAACCAAAACATGTTTTTGTTTACACACAAAATAGCAATGTTTCAAACGAACAAGCCAAAACAAAAAGTTTTAAAAACTCACAATTGGGCCTATGACATGGAAGATACTCTAGATAATCATATGGCACAAGCTCATTGTGCTTGTATACATGCTCAGCCAGTATTTCCTTAATACCTTTCTTACCATCTATTGTTTTGAAATCTTTTACCCTTCCTTTCCAAGTTGCCAAAGATATATTATTTGACCATGGCTTTTTTCTCCTTGTTTGCTACATTAGCACCCAATTGATACAACCATCTTTTGCTAATTACCATCTTCATTCACCCTACTAGCAAGCTCTATAGATGATATGCATGTTGTAGGTTGTCGAGAAATAACTCTCATCTTTATGTCAAAGTCTTCTATGTTCTGAGTTACACATCACTTTGCATTAGGATTCCTTGGGTTGCATGTTTCCATGGACGGTTCATGAAAGAGAACCAAAATTGCAAATGGGTGAAATGCAAGCGAGAGAACTAGGAGGAAAAGTAGGAACACAAGCAACAAACCTCATTTAGTTAAGAAAGATGCTCAGTCTGGGTTTCCTATTACCATGGATGGAACCAAAGTTGGAAATGGGTGAAGCGCAAGCAGGAGTACTAGGTGTCAAAACATGCATGCCTCACGATCTATGGAGCGCTCTAAGGTGGATGGAACCTATGTGTAAACATGATGAAGAGAGTGCTCATGACATGTACCTCAAGTCAATTAGGTTCCATGATAGATTAGCTTGGCCTCATAAACAGAATCTCAAGTGAATGTGCATTTCTCTTGCAATGTGTATTCAACAATACATGATAGGTTTCTTATATAGAGAAAGCCTTTTGAATAGTCAACACATGTGGGATCCTCTCATCCACATCTCTCCTTGTGGATATCCTCAATCCACATCTCCACATCATGTAGTCCACATCCTAGGGTAGCTACTTTAATTCTTTCTATACCATACCTTAGCAATTATGTTTGATAAATATTAATATATATGTATCAATCTATAATTTATAAAATGTAGAAAATTAATAATATCCTTATTTATGAATTTCAAAAATTTTTGAGTTTGGTGAAAGAAACCTTGAAATGATGTCAAATGTCCACTTTAAAATGCTTAGTAAAAGTAGGCATTTGACCTATTTTTGGGGGGGCTATAGCCAGGGCATCCTTCCTGCAATAGTGTCCTATTTTTAGGGGAGTTTTGGCCATCATTTCAAGGTTTGATCTACCACAATGGAAATCTAGGGTGTCCATATTTTAGTCCAAATAACCCCCAAAATTTTTCAAAAATATAGGATATATTTGTAGGCTAGACCCCCTAAAAATAGGTCAAATAGGCACTTTCACTAAGCATTTTAAAACGCTTAGTATAAGTTCCTATTTGACTTGGTTCTCTCTAGCCTAGGCATCCTCCTTGCAAATGTACCTTGATTTTTTGAAGACTTTGGCAATCTTCAATGACCTATGTTGACCAAACGTTCAAATTTTCCATGTATTTTTTAATGAATTTAATAGCTAAATTTAATTATCTGGATTTATATATGATGACATATTATTTTGCATATTAATTTATTAAATAAATAAATGTATACATTTGAATTGATAAATCAATTTAATATAATAATAATTAAAATATTCATAAATAAATATATTGAAAAGTACTATATGTATTAATGTCACAAATTTTTGAGCTTGGTGACTAAACCTTGAGAATGATGTCAAAAATCTAGAAATGATAGGGGATAATTGCATGTAGGAAGCCCAAGCCAGAGACCCCTAAAAACATGTCGGATGCCCACTTTCACTAAGGGCTTTAAAACGCTTAGTGAAAGTGGGCATTCGACCTATTTTTGGGGGTCTAGCTAAGAAATCCTTCCTCTAATAGTGTCCTTTTTTTGGGGGAAATTTTGGCCATCATGTCAAGGTTTGACCTACCAAATTGGAAATTTTCTAGGGTGTCTATAATTTAGTTCAAACAACCCCTAAAATTTTCAAAAAAAAGGGGCAGATTTGTAGGGAGGGTGCCCAAGCCTGTTAAAACTAGTCAAATTTAAAATGCTTAGTGCAAGTGCCTATTTGACCTATTTTTTGGGATTTTGGCCTCAACATCCTCCTTGCGAATATGGCCTATTTTTTCATAAAAATTGGCAACCATCTATGGCCACTATTAACCAAATTGATAAATTCTCCATGTATTTTTTAATGAGTTTAAAAACAAAAATTAATGATCCATTATTTAAAAACTCCATGAGTTGTTATATATATTACATATATTGATGAATACAATAAATAAATTTAATACATATATTTTGATAGATCTATTTTAGATATTTATTAATAAATTAGTAAATTAAATACATATATGTGCTAATATATATATATATATATATATATGACAAACTAAAACAAGTCCAAAAATTAAGTTTGATAAATATTAATAAATATATATCAATTTATAATTTATAAAATGTAGAAATTGAAGAATATCCCTATTAATGAATGTCAAAAATTTTTGAGTTTAGTGAAAGAAACCTAAAATGGATATCAAAATCCCAAAATCTCACAAGATAATTGCTTGAAGAATGCCCTAGTTGGACCCCCCAGAAACAGGTCAAATGCCCATTGTCACTAAGTGTTTTAAAATGCTTAGAGAAAGTGGACATTTGACCTATTTTTGGGGGGTCTAACCAAGCCATCCTTCATGCAATGGTATCCTATGTTTTTGGGATTTCTCTGGCCATCATTTCAGGGTTCAACCTACCAAACTAAAATTTTTCTTAGGGGTCCACTATTTTTTTTTTGATAAATTTTGGTGGTTGTTTTGGAAGCCACACCCCCTTAAAACATGTCAAACAAGCACTTAATGCTTGATGAGAGTGCTTATTTGACAAGTGTTTAGTGGGTGTGGCTTGGGCATCCTCCATGCAAATGTGCCTTGACTTTTTGAAAATTTTGGCAACATAGATGCCCTATAATGACCAAACTAACAAATTTTCCATGTACTTTTTAATGAATTTAATAACTAAATTTAATTATCTAGATTTGTGTGTGATGACATGTATTTTTTTAATTAATTTATTAAATAAATAAATTTATACATATCGATTGATATATCAATTTAATATAATTATTATTGTATATTGAAAAATAAATATATCAAAAAATATCCCTATGAATTAATGTCCAAAAAATTTGAGTTTTGTATGTAGACCTTGACAATTATGTCAAAACTCCCAAAATGATAGAGGATAATTACAAGCAAGAATCCCGGTCTAGAGCCCCTAAAAATAAGTAATATGCTCATTTTCACTAAGCATCTCAACACTTAGTGAAAGTGGGCATTTGATATGTTTTTGGGGGTTAGTCAGGGCTTCTTGCCTGCAATTATCACCTGAGATTTTGGGATTTTGTCAAGATTTTCAGGGGTTCACTAACCAAACAAAATTTTTCCAAGATGTATTTAAATTTTTCCTCTAAACCCCTCAAAATTTTCAAAAAAATAGGGCACATTTGCTACGAGGATGCTAAAGGCCAGGCCCCTTGAAACATGTCTAGCCAGAGCATCCATTCTACAAATGCACCCTAATTTATTGGGAAGTTTGGCATCCATTTAGAGTTTTGAGTCAACAAATTGGAAAATGTACCATGGGCTTTTTGTATTTGTGTTAACATCCTTTGTACTAATGTCCCCATTTTTACATGCATCCTTGGGGTTTTACTATATTTTTTATTTTTTAAATATTTATATTTATTTTATATAGATTTTGATATATATATATATATATATATATATTGTCTTTATGTGAAATTAAAATATAGTTTGGTTTGTTTGCAGAATTATTTGGTTGTCCAAAATAAATCATTGATAAAAACATATGCTTGTATTTGTATTTAGTTAATGGTTTATATATATATATATACATACATACATACATACATACATATTTGGTGATATTTAATAATTCATTTATGTACATGTTTACTTTCCTATGAAATTTTATATGTAGATAATTCTACTGATTTTTTGGATATATTTTCAGTTTCATAGATATGGATAAATCGGTACGAATACATACAATATAGATATAGTTACATAATTATTAATATTATAGCTTTAAAATATATTTATGCATTTGTATTTACATTCTTTTTGTATACATATTTAGTATATCTTTTTTGATTCATTGATCATTGATTCATTAATTTAGATTAATTCTTTTGCATGCATATTTTTGTCTATTTATGTAGGTACACGCATTTTGATGGATATTTATTTTCTTAGTAAACATATAAATAAGTACACATAAATGCTTTTTGTAAACACATCAACATGTTTAAACAATTAAATATAAACTATATTATTTCTCTCAGTGAATAGAGGTAGCACAAATACGAAGACAGACCATTGGTAGGAATCATATAAATACAAGAGTGTTGGGATTTCAATGTCTTTTGCATTTAGAGCTTCAAGAGGCATAGGAACATATATAAATAGATGCTATCCATATAGAGGTGGATGTATTTTTGTTAATACATATATTGCAAGATATTTGCAAACCTATTTGTGAGACTTTTCCATAAAATAAGACTCTAGATGGGACTCTTATTTGCACTTACAAGACTCTAGCAAGTATGTGATAGATTGATATGTTTGTAAGAGCCTCATTAAGAATTTTATATGCATATACATAATACATGTACACACAAGAGAGTCATATGTGTCCTTACATATGTGAGACTTATTTACATAGTCTTCTATAAAGAGATTTATGTATCTTTGGAGCATACATAGGAGTAGGTTCTTATGCAAATAACAATATCTTTATGAGTATAAATAAGAGGATCTTTATGAGTGCATTTATAAGCAAACACATTTATAGAAGATATATGCATCTTCAAAGCATACTTACAAACATGACCCTTATGCATGAACAATATACATAATAGTATCTTCATGAGGTACATAGGAGGAGCATTTATAAGAGTATATATTTACATGAGTAGACTACTATATATGCATTCACAAAGATACTCTTGTGTATAAGACTGCATATACAAGAACATATGTATAAGTAGACTCTTGTACATAAGAATACACATAAAACTCTTTACATGTGTAGTCTTATAAAGAGAGAGATATGTTCCAAGCGGGTTGTTTTGGACTAGAAGAGGGAGGGGAAAGGGCTATTATGGGGTGTAGGGAGCGGGAGGGGTTGTTATGGGCTTTTTGGGTTGTAGGGAGTGAAGGGAGGGGGATGGGTGGCTTTGGAGTGGGGGGGGAGGGGCTTCTTTTGGAGGAAGAGTTGAGAGAGAGGGAGGGGATGCTTGTGGGAAGGGAGGGACTACTTGTAGAGAGGGGGACAACAGAAGCTCCAGAGGCAGGGGGAGAGGCTGCTTGTACAGGGGGAGTTGAGAGAGGGGAGGGGCTATTTTTTTAGGAGTGGAGAGTGGGGAGGAAGAGAAAGAAGGTGGTAAGCTACACAAAAAGTGGAAGAAAGAGAGGAAAGAGGAGATGAGGAGGAAGATAGGGCTTTGATTGCATCATAGCCATCATATATCCTTGTGTAGTCCCCAGCGTTGACTCACGTGTCATGGGGATCTTGGAACAATGCCATTGGATTCTCCACTCCTAAACAAATCCTTGTGGGAGCTTTGTATGCACAAGCCTGACACTTGTGTCACCCCATGGTCTACTAGATTGTGTTCAATTGATGATTCCATGAGATATGTCCTAGAAGAACGTGGGCTTGAGAATCTTGTATTATATTTTTTCAAGAACCCCCTGGTGGAGCGGCTACCACTGCGTATTGGTGGTATGCTGCTGTGATGTGGAGGGTTGTGATGGTTGGCATGTGCCAATGATGGTGGATGTGGGGTCAGGGCCCTGAGTGGTGTTAGGGTGAGTGGATGGTGGTGGCTATGGTGCTATGCTAAATAGGGTCCAAGCAGTGTCCATATCTATAATGTAGATATTAGTGGGATAGGCCACATGTGAATCATCAAATTGGTTGATGCTCGTTTAAATCATTTTCTACATAGATTCTAGAATATTATTATAGAGTATGATAATGCCTATTGGAGGATACCATTTGCTATTACACAAAATAGATGGAAGAAGATAAACTTGGCATCCCCTCAACCATACTCATGCACACATTGTAGAAGGCTATGCTGCAAAAATTTTGGGTGGCAAGCTAGGTCTTCTAAGGAGTTAGGCTTGAATAATTCAAGCATTGTACTCTCATTAAAGAAAGTCGAAGAGTCCTAAAGCACTCTAACCCACACCATGTAGTTATACACGATCGAGTGGTAGTAGATTGTGTATTATCTATATCATCATAGAGGACTATGTCCTCATGAAACTAGGCCATTGCTATAAGTGGATTTTCCTTATACTTGGTGCGATGAAGTAGTATTTTGGCATTTCATGTGTTGTGAGCGAATTGGCAAAATTGATGGCATGGTGTAGTGCAGCGGTAGAGATGGTTTGGAAAACATAGTTGAAGGTTCCATCAACTATGTGTGTGGTGAAACAAAGTGTGGACTCGGCACCAATTGACACTTCTAGTAGCAATGACTTGTGGAGGTTTCCAGGCTATTGTTTTGGTGGGGTGGATTCCCTTGCTACATGTAGATCCATTTGTAGAGTCACTATCTATTGTTGCCTTTGTTGGATCATTGCATGCAGTCTTTCAATCAACTATGCATGTTGGGTCACTCTCGCCTTATGGCCTGCTTCTCCTTTTGTGCCCTAGCATATTACTGTTGGTCCATTGTTGCCTAGTGCTCTAAAGATTCGTAGTCTACTTGGAGGGTATCGTTGCATCAGCACTCTGTGGCCAAGGCTTCCTAGTTCTATTGAAGCTCCATTTCAAATTTTTTACCGATTTCTATGGCCTTTAATCCACTAGCCTCGACTAGCAATGGCTGTTGTTTGAGGCCCTATGCTGGTTCCCTTATCTGTGGTGGGGGAGTCTACTCAATGGAATTTTGGGTCATATCAATTGTTTCCTCTCCCTCCCTCATGGGTCTCTTGAGTCAACGTTCTCAACGAAGCTTCCATGCATTCTCTGCCTCATTTTTGTGGGCTTCCTCCTCTCTGATCCACTAGATCTATACTTGTTGTTGCAGCAAGAGGTCGTCCTATTGCTTCTTGGCCACTTCCTCATTTTGTAGTTTTTTAGCAGCTGCTTCATCTTGTTATTATTCTGCAGCTACTTCATCCTCGGCCTGCTTGCAAACTCTTCCTTTCTCTTCTTGGACGATAGCTTTGTGGGAGTAGAGCTGGCAACTAGAAGTGACAATAAAGAGCAATCATTCCACGCATCTCCACACCCTTCTAGAATAGGATCATTGGATATGTAGTGGATGATAGGTATTATGAACATTGGAATCCCTATCTTCTCCCCATGAGTGCAGATGCCAACTATTTATGTATAGAAGTGTCTACCCAATTTGTCTCTTTTGGTTCATGGAGGTGAGCCAATAGATTGGGCAAAGCCACACTATGGTGCTCTTTCAACTGAATTTGGGCTAGGAGGGTCATTGTTCGAGAGCTGCTTTTGCCAATGGCACCTTCTTGATCAAGCTAATAAGGATGCCACCCCTATGTATCTTTGTGATGTAGTTAACTAAATAGTATATTGGAGAGTTTGGGAATCTCCCAAGTCCCACTTCCAAGTAAGGGGTTAAGATTTTACCATGTGACCAAAACTTGAATCATTATTTAAAAGTGGACTTGGGAGGATTCCCCAGTATGGTGTTTAGGATGGATTCCACTTTCAAGTAATGGGTTCATATTTGACCATATTGGAAATTCCCAAACTATTTGAAAATTCCCTAATATAGTGTTACTATCTTGGCAAGCCTCTTGTACATACCTCATAATGTCACAGAGGGTTTGGAGACAGGGAAGCCCAAAAACACGTCGGACCATTTCCACTATAAAGTGATAGTGGTGGTACTCCTCGTTTGCATGAAGCCAGTTAGTTGTACCTGATGAATTATTGTACCTACCCACAAAATCAACAACCTACCTCAAATTCAAGTTGCAAGGGAACCTTCTTGCCACTATGTGTAATCCCATGGCTTGGATCAGAGGGGTACCACTTTGGGGTCCTGTAGAGCTTGATATGCCTCATCATGTGGTAGTAGAAGTGGTAGTCCTTTGCATTACACTTGTACTAGGATTGGATAACCACTCCTTGTAGCTACTCTAGCCATTCCTATTCGACTGGAGAAAATCTTGTCACCTGGATAGCATTAATTTTGGACATCTTTTGTGTCAATAATTCATCACTTTTGGAGGGTACAGGTAGTAGGTTGTTGGGCAGATGCATCATGCTCATGAGTAGCCTTTTGGGCAGAAGGATTCGGTTCCATTTGATAAAGGATGGGAATGGAAATGGTGCAGGAAGAAGAGGGAGTAATGGAAGGTGGGAGGGCTAATGAGGCTTCATTGGTTGGATCAAGTTCCTCGACGGAAAATAAGTCTTGGGCACTGGGTGATCATGAGGACAAGGCTGACATGAAGTAGGGGTGAGGGCTTGTGGCAATTTGGAGGCTTCTAGGGCTTTGAAAATTCGAAGAAAATTGTTACAAAGTTCAAGTACACTACCAAGTGGGAACCTGCAGAATGAGGCTACATGCTTACATAGGGGACCTGGTAATGTTGTGGATTAGCATTAGCATTAGCATAGTGACAAGGACTAGCATTAATAGAGCAGCAACTTAGGGTTATTACCATAGCGACTCAGCATTATTATAGCAACGATTGGCATTAAGTAGAAAGCATGTTGCCATGTTAGGGAGTCATCACATTAGTAATAAAGTAGCGGTTGGCATTATATGGCAAAAGGTCAATGTTAATAGTGGGTTAGAAGTTATGTTAGGCTTATAGCAATGATTGAGCCAATCATTGCAATATTAGTCTCGATGCATTAATATGAAAGCCATTGTGACTTGATTTTGTGGGACTTGTTTTTAAATTTGACTGATCAATTGACCTTCCTAGACTTCACCTAGGTGAGAGTGAGTGCATGTGGAGTTATATGGAGGGTGTGGCAATGAAATATTGACCTTAGCAATGTGTGACTCTAGTCATGTGCTTGTGAGCCAGGGACCCTACAAACGGAGTGTATGTGGACTCATGGACCCTAATCACCTATTTGGACTGATGTTGAACCTTGATGAACAAATGAATTTCTAATTGATGGCAAGGATGCTATTGTCACCTAAGGATGAGCTAGACTTGGTCACTCCCTATTTTCACCTAGAGTATCATCTGCCTATTTTCACCTAGACTTAATACATGAATGATGGACTTAGGAGTGTTAGGACTTGGAGTACCTGGCATCTCTCCAAGTTGTGTGCTTGCTCATAGAACCTATAAAAAGAGTGAAAAGAGCTGCAACTTTGATGTATGCATGAACGGCATCATCAGCTCATTGGTGTCAAATTGCTTAGGTCGGGTGCCATCATTGATCGGCAGTAGAACAACTTGAAGTTCTTCATAGACTTGAGGCGAGCTTGAGGCACTAGTTGACTCTCTGCGGTACTTGCAGATATGTTGGTGTTCGTATCTGATGATCATGGCATCACAACAATGGTAGGTTCTTGTGGTTCTACCCAAATTTTAGGAGTAGGTTTTTATGTTGTTGTGCATTCATTGCCGATGTTGAGGCAAAAGTAGATGCTATCCTTGGTGGGTGGCACTTGGGAATCCAATGAGCCTCACATTTCACTTAAACTATAAAATCAGGTTTTTGTGTCGTTGCCCCCTTTTCAGGGATAGGTTCTTATGTGACTACAATGGCTGCTTGTGTATTTATTCCTTGCAACATAATCACTCGACAATAGAAGGGAGTACCCTATCATTCCATCTTACAAAATAATTGTTGTTGAGGACTTGGAAATAGGTTCTTGTGGGTCTACCTCCTTTTAGAGACAAGTTCTTGTGGCACTGCTATGGACCTAGTTGTGAATGACATTGTAGGTTGCTTGGTATCAATAGAAGACTTACAAGGGGGCAATGTTGTTGTAGATAGAGCTTTAGGCACCCATATGAATTAGTTGCCCTCGTAGAAGCCTTGAGCCTATAGCAACTATTTGTTTATCCATCTAGGGTGTTACTTTTATTTTTGCTTTGTTGCCTTACATCTTTTTTATCAAACTCTCTTCAATTTAGAAACCTGAACTCTTGTTGGTGTAGAGAGTGAATGGGGAGGCAAAGTTGCATGATGATTGAGATCCTCTATAGACTGAGAGGTTGATGTTAGAGATGTACCCTTTAGATGCCAATAATCACTCTTTCCCTTGAGTGTACAAGCCATTGGAAGGGTGATTGCCATGGTTGTTGATCCGTTGTCCTTCATAACTAGAGCTACAATGGAATTAACATTTTGCATGAATGCTACTGCCATTGGGTTGATAGCTGAAGTGGATGAGAAAGCTTTTGCTAGGGCTAGTGGACTCATGGTCTTCTTACTAGCCTTTTAGATCATGGGGAGTAATGGACTAAGGTCCCATTTTCAATTGAGATGACTGAGGTGCAACCATTGTTAACTAAAGTCATGTTGTATCCCCACCAATTGATTTGGCAGTTACCTCCCAACACCAAGTCCTATGGAGGATAACCTATTCGTCCATAGCACTTGTAAGTGTAACATTGCATCTATGAGCCACATGATGGTTATTAGTTTATATAGGTAATTCAATACAACCTATTGTGTGCGAGATTTTTCCATTCACTACACGTCCATGATAGGAATAGATTCAAGGGTTACCTTAGATGTTAGCAGTTGGATGCACATCTCATATGAAATTAGCTTATGGCTTGTACTAGGGTCGATGAAGGCTTTTGCATAGCAAATAGTTTCCTTGCACAATTGGAAGTCCACTTGTACCCTAGCCGGGGCAATGGTGATATCATCCATGGGGTTCAATCCTTCCACAGATGCCTTGCAAATTGCTATTAGCCTTAAGTTTTTTGCTTTGGCTTACTAAACTTTAGCCTCCTCTATCACTTGTTGCCTCGTTTGAGTGACTTCTTTCTTGAGCTCCTTTTCCCAATGGATGGCCTGTATCATTTGAAGTGTTAATGGAACATAATGGCTTTTAAGCATACTACAATTGATGTAACCATCCATTTCAATACCGTCAAGGGTCATGATTTTGCATAACCCTTGGCGTGTGATTTCCTTAACATGGTATGGACCCATACCTCAACATTTCAACTTACGCTTCATATTCCTTACACTATATAACAATGCAAGGTCCCCTCTTTTAGGTCCTTATTCCAAAGATTGCATTAATCTACTTTTTGTGGCATAGTTTCTTGATTTTTATGCCATAAGCCGCTCTCAATCTTGTTTCATCAATATTTTTGAGCTCAATTAGCCTTTCTAGTATCACATCTTTGGACATTAGATCTCAAACTGTAACTCTAAGGCTTGGAACCATAAAATCTATAGGCATAACTACTTCTACCCCAAATGCTAGGCTAAAGGGGTGCAATTGGTAGTAGTCTTATATGCCGTTTGGTATGCCCAAAGTGCAATGGTGAGTTTGTGCTCCTAGTCATTACGACTAGCGTCAACTATGCACATCATTGTGTGGCACAAGGTCTTGTTTAAGCTTTTGCCTTGTCCATTAGCTTGGGGGTAGTAAGGCATGGATTTTCAATGAATGAAAATAAGGAACTCACTCATCAATATGCAAATTGTGTTGTTAAAAAATTGTGTTTCCCGATCACTTATTATTTCCAATGGGAGGCCGCAATAGGATATTACCCTTTTGTATAAGAATTTAGTGATTGTTCATGCATCTACTTTATTTGTGGCCTTGGCTTTTGCCCACTTAGTAAAATAATATGTGGCCACTATAATATAATGGGCTTGGAATCCTTTAGCGATAGTGGCTGGTCTAATTGGTCCAATAAAGTCAATGCCCCACTCTTCGAAGGGTTGATCTGTAAGGACTCAGGTTAGGGGAATGTAATCTTGGTTATGGGGTGTGAAGACTCAATGGCAAGGATCATAGCATTTAACAAATTTGGTAGCATCTGCAAAGTGTGTAGGCCACCATAAGCTATCTTGCAACACCTTGTGGGCTATAATCTCTTAGGCAAAGTGACCATCGATGATAACCAAGTGAGCTACGTCTAGAATCTCCACAAATTCATCCTCCCAAACACAACGGCACATTATGCCATCCTTCCCCATTTAGTAGAGCTGCCCAACTTTTAATTGATATGGGGCTATGCCCTTAATAAATTTCCTAGCCCTATCTTTATTAAGGGCCTTGTCCTAGGGGAATCCATTAGCTAAGAAGTGTCCAATTCTTATGTACCCATTTCAGAACTAAGTCAACCAAGAATAATGGAGCATCTGGAAGATCATCCTCCACTCCTATTGCTAGCCTTGCATTGGGAAAATGGAGCATGTGATCAGCCATAAAATGTGTACATCCATTCATTATAGCAATGGTGAAATCAAACTCTAAAATAATGAGCATTCACTGCATGATGTGTCCAATCATACATGGCTTATTAACTAGATAGAGGAGAGCGTAGTGATCTACAAAAAAGAGAAACTTGTTTGCCAACAATTAATTCCTAAACGTTTTTACTGCATACATCATGACACGTCCTTCTTGCTCGAATGTAGCTTTGCATCATTCAATTGGTAGCTTTCAAAGTATACTGGGTAGTCCTCTAGGAAACCTCTAGAAAAACCCTTAGATGTTCCTTGAAGGCTATGATCATTAAGCTTTGGAATGTCGTGAGAGTGTTTGTGAGCCCAAAGAGCATCATCTTGGAAGCATAGACTCACCATTCCATGGCAAATGCAATTTTATGCTAGTCCTATGGTGCAATAGACATTTGGTTGTATCCAAAGAACCCATCTAAGAAGATGTAAGCTTCCTTAGCAACAAATCTTTCTAAGACGTGCTCCATAAAGGGCAACTGTAGGTTGTGGTCCTTGCGCATTTTGGCATTAAAATTTTTGAGATATACACATACTCTAATCTTGCCATTCTTCTTTAGGACAATAACATCGGGGATACTCAATCTGTACGCTCAATCATAAATGAACCTTGCTTCAATTTGTTTTTGTATCTCTTCTCATACAATAATCGCATACTTTGGATTCATTGGGTAGGGTCTCTGTTGCACCAATCTTATGTCATCCATCATAGGGATGGTGTGTTACAACCTCAGGTGGCACGCCTTCATATTTGTATACTTCCACCTACAGAAATCTTGGAATTCATGCAATAGAGCAAGTAGTTCTATTGTTGCTCGGGAGTCACATCATCAACAATATAGATTGGTTCAAGGTGAGCATGGGGTTATTTTGAGCATTATCAGATGCAAAAGTTGGTGAAAGATCTTGCTACCCTTCAGATACTCTAATTTTTGTGGCAAAGCGGTTGACCAAGACAAGCAGAACTATCCCATAAAATTGGAAAATGACTCCCTTAGTCGCAAGGCTATAGTTGATGGCACAAGGGATTGCAGCTTGATAGAGGTAGAATTAGGATCCATGGTATCCCCAAGGCTGGGGTTTTCCCCCATTTCACCATCAAAGCTCATGGCATCCTCCAAACTCAAGGACTCCATGTGTGTGGACTATGTACCAAATATGAGCTTAAGGTTGAGATCCTAGATGGAACTAACAATGTGATGTTTGATGGGCTGGTCAGGATGTTATTTGAAGCACTGTCTCCTAGCTCTGGGTCAATAGCTATCACCCTACCAAAACTCAGGTGCATGTGTTGCCATAGCAACATCAAGAAAAATCTTCCTCATAGGCTACTGGTGGTCAACACTTTGGATAGGTGCCTATGAATATGTCAAAAGCTATGATGTATGCCAATGGACTACTAAACCACAACACAAGGACTTTATTCCCCTAACAACAATTGTTGCAAAAAAGCCATTTAAAAAATGGGGGATTGCCTGGTCAAAATCAGTCAACCGTGTCTTTCTAGGCTTAAAGCAGCAGTCATTGTGTTAGCCCTAAATCAACAACTTCATGAGTCATTGCTTTAATGCTAATGCATTGATCGACTACTACTTTAAGGCTAATGCATTGGCAAGAATGTGTAGTCACAAGCCTCACACTTGTGTCACCCAAGCGTCTACCATATTGTGTTCAAGTGATTCCAAGAGAGTGAAGAGAGAAAGAGGAAAGACGAGAAGGGGAATGAGAGAAGGGAATGGGAATGAGAAGGGGGAGAGAATGGTGAAGGTGGGAGAGTGGCAATCACAAGGAAGCCAACAATGGAAACAAGATGACTCAAGTATAAGAGAATGTAGAGAAAGAGAGAGCTTCTATTTCCAAAGTTGCAAGTACACAATGAAGACAAAAGTCAAACATTTGGCCTTAATTACATTCCACCTTTTTAAGGGAGGGCTAGCCCTTGTACTCTCTTGTACCTCTCTCACTCTCTTGTTACAAACACTTGGGCCCATATGGCTCCAAGGTAGATGGAAAAGTACATTCCTCACACCCTCTCCTACTTCTCTACTTTATCATTACAACATATGAACTGTTAACCATTGAGGTTAACAATCTTGGCTTTATTACATGTCTCTTGGCTAGGAAAGCTTGAAGAGATTGCAGATCTAGAATCTGCTATCTAGCTAGAAGTCAATTGCAAGATGATGCCATTGGAATTTGGAGAAAGATGAGGAACCAAAGTCAAAGACCCTTTATCCCATCCCTCACCATGCTTATCCAAGAGCCCTCACTGACACACCTAGTAATTCACTCCCCATTCCATTGCCATGCATTTTTCCTACTCTACCCCTACTAATCACCCCTTTCTCCTACCCTTATAGTTGATGCTAGTTCTTCCTTTGCCATTGAGGAATAAGTGGTCATTCTCATCTCCAAATTTGGTTAGTTCATAGTCTGTCTACTTGAAACCCAAAACCAAGGGGGTTACTACCCTATGCGAGATAAGAGTGGTATCACTTGTTACCATTTATGGTGAAAAGGATCATTATCATCTGTAGTATCCCATCAAAACCCTAGAGTCAATCTTATTGACCTAGAAGGGCCATATGAGTTAGAGGTTTTTGGGGCAAAGAGAGACAAAAGTGTAGTAATTCTACACCAAATACAAGATGTAGGCCTTAAAGAACTATTAGTAAACCTCTTGAAACTACTCCTAAAGTCTAAACTTGACCATCAGAGGTGAAGATGTTTGAGTCTTCCCCCACTAAGAAACATTAAAGGTCTAGGAGTTCCATAGTGCAAGCTAATGTTTGTGTGGGGAAGGGTGAAGAGACATCCACTTTTTTGAATAAGTGTCCAGTTTCAATTACCTTGTCACAACTTCTTGCTTTGAGTCCATTGGTCCTTCAAGAATTGAGTCAAGAAATTTTTTCCTAAAGAGATCGAAAGGAACAAGCTTCCTCGGTTAAAGTCCTAAAAGTTCAGCTATTGTCTTCTGATGCTAACAAATTTGGCCATGCCATCGATGGAGTAAACTTTCATAAAGCATGAACCAATGGAGGTGTAGGGTGTAATGTGATGCCAGTGGGTATCTATGACAAGATCAGCCTCTAATGCATGTGGCATAGCCCAGTCCAAATTAAGGTGGTTGATGGAAGGAAGTTAATACCAGTGGAAGGAGTGCCAGTGGTGGTGTGTGGTGACCATGCCACTGGTGGATTTCCACATGATGCAAGTGCTAGAGATCATCCCTTGATTTGGGAAGGCCATGGATCCATTGAGTGACTGCAGTAAGCTATTTGGGAATCGACCACATGACCATGGGGGGGGTTTGTTAGAACAGATCCTAGTTTAGCCAAGAGCTCAATCAGTGATAAAAGGAGTCCTAACTTCCACTTTGAGATAGACAAAGAGTACATAAGTGAAAGCAACTGAGGCAGAAGTTGATGAGAGTGAGTAGCAGTGGACCTCTATACCATGGTGTTAGAAGACTCAAAACCTCCAAAAGAAATGCATTGTGAAGGTAAGAGCTAGCTGTTGGAAGAAGTAACAATGTTTATAGAAGATGCCATGCAAGACATTGATGAGAAGCTCCTTCCCAGTTCCTTAGATTTGGTTAGGTGAAAGTCAAGCTTTCTTTGATTCTCTGAAGAAGGCATTAATGTTATTGGAATATGAGATCTTAATACAGTCACAAGTTTGTGAGATAGAGAAGGATGACTTCCAAATTTTGCCATGGATGTATCAACATGTCTAATCTCAATCAAGCAAAGCACATCGGGTCAACTCCAGGAGAATTTCAATCACCCAGGGTTGAGGGAGGAAACTATCATAGGAATTAAAATTCCATATGCTTGAGTGTGTAGTGGGTGATTTTATGAGAAGGAGGCTATGAAATTTGTGTACATTTGTTGTTTGTTTATGCAAGTGTGGTCCACCTAGAATAAAATATGGGAAAAGAAAATAGTGGAAAGGTAAATGGTGTGTAAGGGAATCTTCATAGGCCATCCTAGCACATAAGCAAATCCATGGCAACATTAATTGAGCAAGCCCAAAAGTCAATGGCATGGAAATACAAAATGTGCAAGAGAGGATGAGGCCCGATTGAGGTGGCAAGGAATCTTGTGCCAACCCTACCTCTAGGAGTATTTTAGTGCATGAGTGGGGATGAGGTGGCAAGAGCATCTTTGTGTCAACCCTCCCATGGTATTATTTTACTAGGAGAGATTACAAGGGGTTTGATAGCCTAAGATATTGAGGCTTGATTCTTGTGGAAAATGCAAGTCAAGGTTGTCGCACCCGATTGAGGAAGCTTGGTTCATTTGTTCACAATGATGGTGCCTCTTGCACCCTATGCATGTGGGAGGGACAATTTATTAAGGGGACCTTGGCATATAAAAGGGATCACCCTGATATGTTTTGGAGGCCTCTACATTCGTCATCTCTCCATGTAGATACTCTCTTCCTTTGCCCCATCTTTCTATATAGCCTTTGTGCATTGGATCAATATGATGGTTCTTCTTATGCCTCCCTACCTTTTCCTTTTGCCTCCTTTGCTTCTCCCTCCCTTTCTCTCCCTCCCCATGTTCCCTTGCATTGTAAATGCTCTCCCACCTTCACCCTCTTATTGTGATACCCTTGCTTCACGTGTGGGTGTTCTTGAGATGTTGAATTGTTTGATTCATTCGCTGGGTTTGTTGTGGCTAGAGGTTCCTACCTAGTTACGAAAATAGTAACAAACGTGAAGTCATTGTGGTAAGCCTAGGCTTTTATCTCCTTGTCCTACCTTAAAAATTATGGAAATGTAGTTGAGGCCATTGATGATAGGGTTATTTATGTGGTCCTCTCAGGAGCTTCGGAATTATCCATGTTACTATTTAAACTCATTGGCCAAAGCACTCCTAATGGATTATCCATGTTACTATTGAGTTGTCGATTGGCATTTGATTGTTGCATTAGGGTCTCTTTCCACCATGTCCCTAAACCACTTTACATCCAAAACATACAGAAAGAAGCTTCAAAAGTCAAGCTTAATAATATCTTGGATTATGCCACAATAATCATCCATGGCTCCATTTACTCCCTAGAAGCTAGCAATGACGCTACAATCTTGTGTGTTTCTCTTATCATCAATCCGTTGTGTTCTAAAATGCTTGCCCTCACACCATATAGCATTGAACATAGTACACTACACCAAGACAAAATCAATTAAATAAGCAATCTAAATTGTTGAAAGCTCCTAACTTATGCATAACATTCTATATACCGACCTTGCTTATGCATCCCCTAGCATACTCCCATTCTTCCATTGTGAGCATCCCCTCGTCTCTCTCTGCTCTCTCCATTTTGTCAAGTATCCAATCCACATGAATATCCTTTGGAAGTGCTCTTAGATGCTGAGGGTATGGCACACGAGATCCGTGGGGTGTATGAAAGAGGGCCCTTTCTCCTTGTCTTCTTGCTTTTGCATCCTCGTATCTTGTCACCCATCTTTTCATCACATCACTATTAAGCATGCAATAGAGGTTGATATTATTAAGCAACTCCATGTCTATTACTTTGCTACGTCCTTTCCCTTGAGGCACAATAGAGGTCATCCTTAGGTCTTCATCATCTCTCCATAGTCATGGGAGAGAGCTGCCAGCGTGGTGGTCATCCTAGATCTCCTCTTGTAATACATAAAAATAGGTCATGGATCCATAACTCCAAGAACCAGCATGGTGGTCACTCCAAGCCAGCCTTGAATTTTCCTTATCTGCATGGGCACTGCCCGATGACACACGGCAAAGCTACTACAAAAGGTTGGGTGATGACTGGTGGTCAAGCCAGAGACTATGCTATGGTAGTGTTCAGAATGATATATTGTGTCTCATTATTATGCCAACAACCAACACGATGGTCTCTCCAAGCCAACCTTGAATTTTCATTATCTGCATGGGTGCACTGCCCAGTGACAGGTGGCAAAGCTACGGTAGAAGGCCGCCAGGTGATCAGGCCAAAGATTTCGATGTGCGAAGCAGTGCAGAGATGCACGATGTAATGCAGAGCTATAATGTGTTGAGTGCTATTATGTTCATAATAAATAAATTGAGACTTATTAATATGTCAATGCGGCATCATGACGTCGATAAAATTTTTGGCGAGAGTGTGGGTCCGTGCAAAATTCAAAATCCCACCCAGGAGTGCACTGCATCCTGGCCCTCCCAGCCCAAAATGGCCTCGAAAATAGTTTCGTGATTGGCTACACCCAAGCAAATGTTGACCTAGTTGATCTTGTGTTTCCAATGATTGCATATGCTATTTCTTGCCTTTCTTATGTAAGATTCATCTACCTCTACATATTTTGTTAAAATGGTTTCAATCTCTTCAATTGTTTTTTTAATTTGGTTTTTAATTAATAATCTTTCATAGCAATAGCAAGCATATGTAGGTTATCTAGAATCATGGATTTAAATATTCATACCTTTCATCTTTTTGTGCCTTCCAACATCATGCTCTCTAAAATGTGTAAAAATCCACCTAGCATATCCTACACAGCAAAATTTGTTTCCTTTCATGCATTTCTAACATATACTGGTGTTGGCAACAATGGGCTCTTTACACCTTGACCACAAAGTGCATTTACAAAAATATTATATACAACTAAGTACCCTTGTCTACTAATGCCAGCAATATCACATGCATGGAGAACCACTGTTGGGTCTACAATGTCCCCTAAATGAGTTGCAACCTCTTGCAAAATTGCATGTCACAATGCACGCCGATATGGATCCCTAAGAATGGAAATGAATTCTCTATTGTTCAATATACTCCTACAAAATGCATGCCAGATGAGATTTAAAAACACACTCTTACATGATTATATATGAAAAATGTTGCTATTACCAAAGAAACAAGATTTTGCAAGCATGTTTACACGTTGCAATAATTGATTGAAAATAAAACTTTTTGAGACCTTCCATTGTGGCATTTGAGCTAAGGAATAGAGCAGTTAGAGATGAATGCAATGATATGAAAGATATGATATCATAATCACAATTATGGAAGTCTTTTGAGGATGCCATGAGGATAAAATTGCTTATCATGGTTGCATTGAGATCTCTAGACTTCAAGGCCTCGACCTTTGGAAACCTTGGATGCACTATTAGAGCAAAGAGAAAGCACGCATTGCTACAAATCTTCCAATGCATCCAAATGAGCAAAAGTGTAAGAAGAACCTTTAGCATAGTTGAATAGAGGCATATATAGAGTTTATTTAGATCGAAATGAGAGAAATCTCATACTCTCCTCCATAGTTTTGGATACCCCCTTCATCCATCGTGGTGGAACATGAAGGCTAAAGAGGTTCTAGGTGTCATGGATGATTTTCAAAAGGTGGTTTGAGCATATTACCCATAAGATGTTGTATTTATCAAGTTTTGTAATGAGCTAGCTAGGTACTAATGCAAGGAAGGTTTATTTGCATCACCTAATATACAAGCACTAGCCACAAACGTACACATGCATGGAAAGTGTGGATGATGAATGGTGCTATTTGTGAACTTTTACACCGACCTGCCATGATACTTTAGCACAACCATGAGGATTTTGGCACAACCATGCTCCAACTCAGGTGCCAAAGGAATTGAAGTTACTATGAGTACATCCACAACACATTGAGGAACAAACTCCTAGAAGCATGTACATATTTGTTATGATCAAGCACAACACTCCAATTTTGCTCCTTTGGGTCAAGCACATGAAAATTTTATTGTATATGTGCAGCCATGACAAAGGGTTGGTCATCAAGATTTGAAGAGCTCATTTTCCTTGTTGTGTTGACTAGTTGGAATCCATACTTATCTATTTTCATTGTAGCATTCTTTCCTTTGGTATCGGATTTGAACCAATCATTGTACAATAAGATGGTAGTGAAAGACCCAAAATCCAATTGAAGTATCTTCTCAATCTTTCCAAAAAAACAAATAAAGCTTCATGTTGGATTATGATCTTTGATACTACTTTGGCTTAGCATATCAAAATATGTTGCAACTCCATAATTTTGTGTTTTCTTCCCAATATCTCCATTTTTTGTTCATAGATGGTATCCATTGACACACATTTGTTGATGAGAAACCACCTTATGACTAGGCCCTTCTGCCAAATAAAAAATTGTAAAATAGTCATCACCTTCAAACCTTCCACTTTGAACTAAGTCGGTGACCTACAGGAAGAACATAAATAAAATTAGAATTATTTTAGTGATGAAAATCTACATGTGAATGAAAATCAAGGGTATTATTACCTAACTTTTGTTTCAACCACATTGGAAAAGTTCTCAAGTATTTTGTTCTTTCATTATGAGAGACCCTCTTTCTCGAATGTTGAAACATCACTTCAGCCTCCTCTTCAAATACCCTATTAGAAGATCATAATAAAAAGAATGTAATTGCATAATATTTTAAAGAACATGATTGGATGTTCAAGTTGGTTACTGCAATTACCTTTTCCATTTCGTGATGATTTCACTATTTTCCAAGACACAAAGATGGGCTTGAAGTCTTGTTAAGTCATCAAGTACAATATCCACCCCATTCCCTTTCAGCTCCTCATGGTAAAAAGTTTCATGCTCCTCTACATCCCAAACTCTTTTGCATGATCCATCAAACTTGCTAATATACTTTGAGAAGAATCCTATAGCTTCTATGATTACATATCCCTCAGCCATACTTCCTTCTGGCCTTGCCTTATTTTTCAATAATATTTCAAAGTCCTCATATTTCTCTCAAAAGGATACATCCCTCTGATACTAATAGGTCCAAAAACTCTCAATTCCTCAACTACATGAATGAGTAAGTGTGTCATAATGTCAAAGAAGGAAGGAGGAAATACTTTTTCCATTAAACATAAAAAATATATGGATTCTTCATATAATGCATCCCATTGTGTCATGTCCAAAGCTCTTATGGATATTCTGCAAAACACAAGAATTAGTCTCATAATAGTGAAGTGAATAGGATCAATCAAAGAATGTCTTATTGCTAGTGGCAGTATTTGCTGAAGGAAAATATGATAATCATGCATTTTCATTCCTTGTAGCTTTTTGCTAAGAACATGCTTTTGTAGAGATGCTGAGTACCCTATTAGAACTTTGGTATTCTTTACAAATGCAAAAAAATCATCCTCTTCCTTCTTTGTAAATCTATATGACACATCTAGCATTTTCAACTTGTCTTTTCTGCCATGGACTACTTGAGGCCATAATTCTGGTCGTA
Organism: Dipteris shenzhenensis; assembly: GCF_047967505.1. Classification (NCBI taxonomy): domain Eukaryota; kingdom Viridiplantae; phylum Streptophyta; class Polypodiopsida; order Gleicheniales; family Dipteridaceae; genus Dipteris; species Dipteris shenzhenensis. Next base: position 11,913,845 of record NC_141611.1, read on the forward strand.
TTTTCATATCCTTCATGTCTAGATAAACTCTTAATGAATCTTTATTTGATTCTTGTAAGAGTGTCTTTAAAACATTTTCAGCAATATTTTTCTCCACATGCATCACATCAAGAGTGTTATGAACAAGAAGGTATTGCATGAAACATAATACAAGATTTAATTTTTCATGGAAGATAAAACAAGGTATCTTTAAAAAAATTATCATGTAGAAGCATGAGTACTTAGCTCCCAATATGGCAATGTATAAAAGATTGACCATCTTTTCCACCCAATCTATAACCCTAGATCTTCTTTAGACCTCCTATTACTTTCCAATAGCTTTGTCTGCAAATTTCCTTTATTTCATTGACACTAGGATATATAGGATGCTCTCCATATTTAGTGGAGCCATTGAATGCAATTCTTAAACTTCTAAATCTATGGTCTATTGGAAGAAAGCGCCTATGGCCTATATACTCCATCTCCTTAAGGCATGATGAGTATCTTCCTCGAAATGCAGGACCACATATACGACAAGCATTGTATCCCTTTCTATAGCAACTAGAAATGAGCCCATAAGGTGGAAAGTCATGGATGGTCCATAGCAAGATTCCCCTCAAATTGAATACTTTTCTTCTTATATCAAATTCACTTACATCATATGCATTTACTCTAGTCCATAAGGCTTGAAGCTCATCAATGAGAACCTAGAACATAAAACCCGAAATGTTATTTTTCAGGCAATTTCACAACTAAAGCAAAATACTACATACATCTATACCACTTGTGAGAAAGTTTGATGCTGACATGCATAAACATTGCATTACCTACAAGTAGACATTGATTTTTCAGAAGGAACTTGTTTTGGACCTGGTACTAAAAGTGAGAGCTTCGAAAAGAACTTATTGGTTGCCAACCATGGTGGTAGATTGTAGTTCACAATCAACACAGGCCATGTGACTACGTAGATCTAAAAATGGATTCACACCATCAATTGCAAGAGCTAATCGTACATTTCTTATCTCTCTTGCAAATTCTGGCCATGTACTATCCACATGCTTCCATGCTAATGAATCCACTGGATGCCTACATAAACCATCTTCACTTCTTCCACCAACATGCCATTTCATGTTTTTGGCAATAAGACGACATCTGTTAAATTTTTTTGATATTAGAGCATAGAAATACATGTCAACATCTAATAGTATAAGGTCAAATATAAGATCCACAATTTACATACATGTATTGTCTAAGAAGTCGTGGAATCAAAGGAAAGTGCCGTAATATTTTTTGAGGAACCCTTGACTTGCTACTTAACTTCCATTGACTTTCATTGCACTTGGGACACACTTCCAAACTTGCATACTCCCCACGATATAAAATGCAATCATTGACACAAGCATGGATATTATCATACTGTAAGCCCAACTCATGGATTTACTTTTGGCCTCATATGATGATGAAGAAAGATAATTATTATGTGGGGAAGAATCTTATGTTTCAAAAGATAAAGGAGCTCACTAAAGCTAGTTTGTGACCATCCATGCACCACCTTTAAATTGTAGAGTAAAAGAGTAGTTGACAATGAGCTCACTTTGCATCCATCAAAAAGTGGTCTCTTTGCCTCGCTCATTAAATCTTCAAATTTGGATATGTTATCAACCTCTTTCTCCAAGTCATCATCACCATAGCATGTATCCATTCTTTCTGAGTGCATGGATGCCTCCTCACAAACTTCAAATGTATCTCGAAGCATGTCCTCGATTGCTATATCCTTATCTAGTCTATTTTTAATATTTGTATGCTGCATATACGTAAAACAAGTCCTTAGCCTTCAAAATGTAAAGAAAAACTAATTTGAATAGACACACATGTGTATAAGCCAAAGGAACCTAACATACCTTCTCATTTCCATCAACTAAATTATTCCATGCCCCTCTCTTTAGTAAATGCTCTTGAATTCTTGCATAACTTAAAGTCAAGCAATCACAGCATGCCTTGCAAGGACAAGGATATACTATAACACCTGTTTGGTGCATGTATTCTCTACATTCTGCTAAAAGCACTTCAATTACATCTGCTTTGTCTTCCAATTCTTTCAGTGAAAGCATTGTCCAACTCTTTTCTGAGATGTGCATAATGTAATCAAGATCAATATGAGAAGTTTCATAACAACAAAGGCAAATGTAACCTAAGGAGATCAAATTAAACATTGAAATACATAGTACAATACATTCATGAAAAGTAAGAGTTATTCTCTAACACAGAAGGTGAAGTGGTTAATACACTTCAAATTCCAAATCAAAGTATATAGTCTTAAAGTTAAATAAATACATAAAATGTGAAAAGTTCTACTCCAAGAATAGTGTCTTCATGAGCAACTGTCTCATTAAAACCTACATGTCCATCTTCTCTCCAAGATGGACATGTAGGATTATAAACCCAAACTACATTAGGCTATCATCATAGAGGGAGCCATTAATATACCCTACTACATTTCCATCAAGAGCATCACCCACAATGTAGGTGTTTTCCTCCTCCTCGGTTGCATAAGTATGCATTTGAGGATAATATAAACAAATTGTTTCTATACTTCATGTTCATATCTTATTCCTATGTAAGGAAACAAAGAAGTTCCCTCGGAAACCTTAGAGAGGCTGAAAAGACCCAAGCCTGCATCACTTAAAGATGATTGTGAGACCTTATACGTTCTTCCATAATACTAAATAGGCTCGTTTATTGGAATTGGGAGTTTACCCTTCCAACCACCATTATTTGAAGGATTAAAATTGATAATCCTTTGAGCCTCTAAACTTGGTGGACATTTCAAGTTAAATGAAATTCTTTCCATTGTATTCATTTCATACTCTACATTTTTACAGAGCATGTAATAATTTCCCCAAGCCCACTATAACAACAATAAATAAAGTAGTTTAGATATTTTTAAGACTCTAATATCTTTAGTATGCATAAATCAACTAATATAATATGAGAAGGCTTACTTTTTGGGTATTACGTACATCTTTCCAATCTTCGGTTGTGTGACTTTATAATATATCCATTGCACTTATTGCAAGGACATGCATACCAATAAAACTTAGTGTGCTCCATTTTTTTGTTGCACTTTCGTTGATAAAATTCAACCAAATTTCTTGGGTGGTCATCTCCTAAGATATAAAATCATTTTGTGAACAATATCTCATGGCTATTAAAAAATAAATCATGATTGTAATTTGAAATGATAAATAATTAATACATAAGAAGTATAAAGAGATTAAGATTTCACTCACGTGATCAACTCAAACAGATGATGATGAATCCATTTGCCATTGTATTATGAGATGAACCTAAAACAAAATATAGATATCAAAGGAAATGAAAGAAATCAAAAATAGTATACATAGTACAAGTACATTCACTTTAAACAACCTAAAACAAAATATAGATATCAAAGGAAATGAAAGAAATTAAAAATAGTATATATAGTACAAGTACATTCACTTTTTAAAAAAAATATGCAATTTAATAACCTGGGTTAGCAACTAATTGATTTTCTAGTGGAGCTAAAGTAGCCCCATGAGATGATCCTACAAAAAGAAAAAAATCATCAAACTCCAAATAGACAATAAAGATCACAATCCATGCTTGAACTTGGACTACATGCTCCTATAATACATAAATCAGTTATAGAAATCATATTTCATACCTTATAAACTTTTTGAGATTGAAAGCATTTTTAAAATGAAACATTTTCACTTATGTTATGGACATATGGCTACTCTTCTTACCATTCAAAGAAGTCTGATGAGTTTGCACTAGCATAAGGGGAGAACTGGCAGTAGCTAATGCTCCTACACCAACAGGAACCACAGGACATGCTTTCTCTTGAGAGCGCACCCCGTAATTTCTTTTTGTTCCTTTTGAACTATCCATTTTCTAAATCCATAAAGCCATTATACACACACCGATGCATGTTTCTCAACGTTCATGCATGAGAAATATCCATGCCAAGACAAGCAAATAACATCAAATGGCCATGAATCATGATATTTTGCAAAGGATTTAACTTGCTAGTTTAAGGCTCGTGCAAAGTGTCATGACCTTTGGATGTCATTTTCATGGCTAGAAGCTGACAAATGCATATTTTTGAATGGTCATGCATAATGCATGGAGGAAAACTAGGAGATATTTGATCCAAGCCATGCAAACCACATCTGATAGCCATGATACTTTGAATAGAACTTAAAATACTCCATTTTAAGGCTTGTAGAAAGTATCGTGCCTTTTGAATACCATTTTCATGGCTAGAAGCACACCGATGCCTGTATTTCAATGCTCATGCATGATGCATGGTGAACAACTAGGAAATATCTATTCCAAGCCATGCAATTGACATTAGATGGGCATGATACTTTGCATTGGCCTTGAACTTGCCTTGTTTAAGGCTTGTGCAAAGTATCATTCCCAGAAAATACCATTTTTATGGTTAGAAGCACACCGATGAATGTTTTTCAATGCTCATCCATGATGCATGGTGAAAAACTAGGAAATATCCATTCCACGCCATGAAAATGACATGAGATGGTCATGATACTTTGCACAGGCCATGAAATCACCTATTTTAAGGCTTTTACAAAGTTTCATGTCCATAAAATACCATTTGCATGGCTAGAAGCACATCAATGCATGTTTTTCAACACTCATGCATGAATATGCATGGTGAAAAACTAGGAAATATTCATTCCAAACCATGCAAATGACATCAAATGGCTATGATACTTTGCACGGGAATTAAAATCACTAAGTTTAAGGCTTGATCAAAGCATTTTGTCCATCAAATACCATTTTCATGGCTAGAAGCACACCGATGCATGTTTTTCAAAGCTGATGCATGATGCATGGTGAAAAACTAGGAAATATCCATTCCATGCCATGAAAATGACACCAAATGGCCATGATACTTTGCACAAGCCTTGAATTCACCCATTTTACTGCTTGCACAAAGTATGATGCTTATGAAATGTCATTTGCATGGCTAGAAGTTGATAGATGCATGTTTTTTAATGACCATGCATGATGCATGGTGCAAAACTAGGAAATATTCAATCCAAGACATGCAAATGACATCAAATGGCCATGATTCTTTGCATAGGACTTGAAATCATGTGGTTTGAGGCTTGTGAAAAGTATCATTCACATCTAATACCATATGTGTGGCTAGAAGTACAATGATGTATGTTTTAAAAGGTGCCAGGTGTGGTAGAAAAGGAGATCTGATATAAAAAGTCAATGCGCACCCTAAAACATGGCCTCCCAAGCTCCAAGATTTTGTAATCCAATACAAGTAATCATTTATTAAACCTAGTCAGAAACTAGAAGTGAGAGAAGTACTAAAATTTTTAGGAAATACAGCAACAAAGGAAAACTCTGTTTTCATCGGTATAGGTGCCAGTATATACCAATGCTTACACTGACTCAGATAAACTTCAAAAAGCAAACCCAAATGCATCTTTTTTTGCCACACCTCTCTTGTTTGAGATCTTGCCAACTTTTTGCCTCTTCCTCAGAGCTTCCTCATGACCTTTCCACCATCTCCCTACCCTCCCTTGCCATCCCTACACCACCCACACCACTGTTGGCCCACTCCCCTCCACTCCAAGTTTGAAGAAGAAGATTTCTATTTTGAGAACTAAAGAAGTGGAGGATATTTTGAGTGGTTTGTCTTCAAATTTTTTCTTCTAGGTAAGCTTCCCAACCCTTTCATCTACATTAGAAGAATATTTGGAATCTGCATTGTGTGTTTACATGTTTCTTATGTCTTTGTGGTTGCATAAAAGGCAAATATGAGATTTTTCTATGGCACAGGAGAGATGCTGCCAAAATTTTCCAATTACTTGCTTGGTTGATATGATTGCATCTTGTTGCGTTGTTGCTTGCTTGAGCTCATTGCTTTCTTGGTATCTTGTTGTCTTATTTGTGTGCTTTCATTTCTCTCGTTTGTTTTGATTACTTTGTTGCTTGACATTGTTGCTTTTTACTCGTTGCTTGATTTGTAGCATAATTTTTAGCACTCATGCACAATGCATGGTAAGAAATTTGAAAATACACATGCCCAACCATCAAATTGATGCCTGCCCAATCCCCAACAACTTTGAAATCACAAGGGTTTTTATCTCATTGAAGCTATGTAAAGTATCATGCCTATTAGACACACATAGATATGCTAGAAGCACTCATGCATACTTTTAACACTTATGCATGATGCATGTTTAAGAATTGTGGAAATACGCCTACCCAACCATGCAAATGATATCCTATCAACTCAAAAATTTGCAAGGATAAGGGTATTATTGGTTATGAAGACTTGTATAAAGTATCATATCCATCAAACCCACAGACATATGCTAGAAGCACATCGATGCATATTTTTAACACTCATCCACATTGCATGGTGACAAATTGTGGAGATAGACATGCCCGGCCATGAAAAAGATACCTGATCCACATCAAACTTTTGCAAGAATAATGCTATTAATTTCATCAAGGCCTATGCAAAGTATCATACCCATCGGGCGCACACACATATTGTAGAAGCACACCAATGCATATTGTAAGCACTCATGCACAATGCATGGTAAGAATTTTGGAAATATGCATGCCCCATCATGCCAATGATATCTATCCACATTCAAATTTGCAAGCACAAGGTTCTTAATCACATTAAGGACTGTGAGCAGTGTAATAATCATCAAACACACAAACATATGCTAGAAGCACACTGATGTATAATTTAAACAATCATGCATGATGCATAGTAAGAATTGAGAAAATACACATGCCCAAGCATTAAAATGCATCATACCAATAAAAAATATACACATATAGTAGAAGCATACCGATGCATATATATAGTGTTCATGCATGATGCAAGGTAAGAAATGTGGAAATATGCATATGTAACCACTCAAATGACATCTGATCCACATCAAAATATCAAAGCGCAAGGTCTTACTCTCATTAAGGTCTATTTAAGGTATCATACCCATTGTACACACACACACACACACACACATGCTAGAAGCATACTCGTGCTTATTTTTAAGGCCCATGCATGATAGCATGGTAAGAATTGTTAAATACGTGTGTTAGACCATGCAAATGATATCCAACCCACATCAAACGTTGAAAGAACAAGGAAGTTACTCTCATTGAGTCCTTTCCAATAAACACACACACAAATGATAGAAGCACAATGATTCACAAATGTAAAATTACGCATGTCTGACTACACAAATGGTACCCAATCCACATCCAAATTTGTAGAAATAAGTATCTTACTCTCATTAGGTCTTGTGAAAAGCATTGTATGCATTGGACACACACACACATATGCTAGAAGCACACTGATACATATTTTTAGTACTGTTGCATGATGAATTGGTAAGAATTGTGAAAATATGCATGCCCAACCATGAAAATGATACCGAATCCACATGAAAATTTCCAAGCACAAGGATCTTATTCTCATTTGGCTTGTGCAATGATCATACCTACTGAACACACACACACACACACACACACACACACACACACACACACACACACACACGTGCTGGAAGGACGCCAATGCATCCTTTTAATGCTTTTGCACGATGTATGGTAAGAAATACACATGCCCAACCATGCAAATGGTACAAACGATTCAAATCAAACTACATGAATGGATGCTATGTCTAAACCATAAATTTTAAGAGGGGATTTGATAGGTGTTTGAGTAGTATTTGGTTAATAATGTAAGGTTACATTGGATTTTAATTAGTGACATTTTTTTAATATAGAAATAGTGATAGTAATATCAATATTGTGAATGGTAATACTGAATCTTTGTCAACAATAAGATACTTTGCAGCAACTGAATGGTCAAACATTTTGTAATTTTACTCCACATATACATTTTGTGCTGCCATTTCTTGGTATGAAATGGTAGTTAAAAAATGGTTGCCATTTTGTGCTGCCATTTCTTCGTACAAAATGGCAGTCAAGAGATAGTTGCCATTTCGTGCTGCCATTTCTTCGTAAGAAATGGCAGTCAAGAGATGATTGCTAGTTTGTGCTGCCATTTCTTCTTTGAAATAGCAGCCAAAAAGTGGTTGCCATTTTGTGCTGCCATTTCTTTGAACGAAGTGGCAATCAAGAATATGCTACTATTTCTTCATAAGAAATGGTAGTCAAGAATTGGCTGCGATTTGATGCTGCCAATTATTCCTAAGAAATGGAAAAACAATAAAAGGTTGCCATTTTTTGTTGCCATTCTTCAAAAGAAATGGCAGTCAAGAACTAGTTGCCATTTCTAACTATCATTTTTGCAAAAATAATGGCAATTTGAGAAACTGTTGCCATTTTATACATAAGAATTGGCAAAAATGAAAATTGTGTGCCATTTCCTATTGCCATTTCTACCTAGTTTTGTAGTAGTGCCGGAGTTCCCTAATCACCTCTACTTTATACCAAAAGCATTTTGACACTCCGTAAGTGTTCAAGGTCAAAGTACCTAGCGAACAAAAGCTTGGGATAATGAAAAACAGAAATAAAAAATTCAACAAGTAATCAGGAAGCAGTTTGACAATTCTAGGTAGTCTGACAAGAGTCGGATGCATTCCGAAGGTTGGAAATGGTCCAAAAGATGGATTTTCAATCAGATTTCAGTAAAGGAAAGTTTTGAATGTCTAATAGTATTCTTTATGATCTTTAGTTCAGCAAATGATGATCAGACAATTGGCATAATATGGGACAAACAATCCAACAATCCGACTACAGTCTGATGATAATAGTCTGATGATAATCTGAGAGATTACTTCAACTGCAGCTTGAAGACAATCTGACTATCTATTATGCTATTTCTGTTTTATTTTCCAAATCCAACTTGATAGCAAGTTTCTGCTATGTATGAGCTGAATATGTTTTTATTTTCTATTATTGGAAATATTTTGACAGTCAGATTGGAGTTTGACAATAGTCTGATCTCTGTCTGACTGTGGCAGAAAGCAGAATTCAGCCAAGGGATTAAAGCTAATTCATTATTCAATATTCCAATGGTTTAATCAAAGTCAAATGCAGATGGTTCAAAGACAAATGAAGGATTTCTTTGAGGACTCTACGCCGACATATGTTGCAAATGCTAGAGCTTCATCGACATGTTCCTATTGAGCAATATATCCATTCCATGCCAGTGGAATGTGAATATGTTGATTCATGCATGGTTCTATTTGTTTACCATGTATGAACTACCATAGATGACATTATATTTTATGGGTTCCTAGCCCTGGCATGTTACCATAAAATGGTGGCACTGTAATCACTGATGCAATTACACTGTATTTGTGCATAATGGCACATTAGGCACTATGTCTTAGTTTTTCTTCATTGCACAATAATTTCTATCTTTTGTAATTTAGATGACACCTGTGTTTGGAGGTAGTTGGAACCTTGGTACTGCACCAAGCTCTTCTCTCTATTTTCCAACATAGTCTTGGATTGATGAGATGTTGCATCATGAAGAGAGTCTACCAAATTCCATTAGAATGGAACATAAAAATAATACAGTGGGTTTGAGTCTTGAATATTTTGAGAAAATGCCAACCACCAGGTGTGCCTAGTGTTGAGGGTTAACTAGGCACCTAGGCTAAGTCTTAATCTAAGTACGGTCATAAGTAGTAGTTAGTGAGTCATAGGTCATGTGGGAGTTAGTTACTACTCCAGCATGTTCATTCTTGATGTGATTGATTCATACATTGCACGTATGTGTGTGTGTGTGAAAGATGGTTATTCCAATTGGAATCACACCAGCCTTCAAGGGGACTTGTTTTTGCCAATGCTAGCTTAGCATCCCACTACTAGAGTTTAGCAACATGGGGAAGTGCTCTAAACACCCTGAACAAGTTTAGGCTTTAAAAAAAGAAAGACAAAAGATGAATACTATTCACTAGGCTTGCCATTGAAATTGATAATGAATGGGCTTGAGAAAATAAAGGACTGAATCCTCATATATTATTCATGGTCTTTCGCGATGGCGCCAAACTCCACTTGACTAACCAAAATGCAAATCTACGAATTGAATGCATAAGAGTTGAAAATAAGGACCAATGGTGCCCCCAATGAAGAACACATGTACAACAACCAATGCAAATAGAAAATACCTTTCCTTTCAAATGGATTAGAGCAAATGAAATTGTCACATTGGTTTTGTAGCTAGCTTGAAAGATAAATTTGATTGGTGCATGAGTAAGATGTTGAGTAAGTTTGCAGCATGGAGAATGCTAAACTATCCTTTGCTGGCAGGATTCTTGTTGCTAAACATGTGTCGATGTCCATTTCTGTGTATGTGATCTCTGCATTTCCATATTCTAATAATTCACTAAGGAGAATGGACATGTTTATATTGAATTTTTATTTAGAGGGATCAATGGCATGCCATTTATTGAAACTATATGGTGGCCTTGGGTTAGAAGGGATGGTTCAGAAGTGTAGGAAAATGATTGCTAAAATGGTTCCTCAAGCTTCATTGCAATCATCCAGGGCCAATAATTGCTAGATACTGGATTGAGATAATGGACCTAGGGAGTCATGGCTCCATGGCAAGATATAGTACTTTGCAAGTACAAAGTTCAAATTCCACAATCTGAAATACTCAGTAAGATGGTTGCTAGGTGGAAATTCACTTTTCAAGATGTTACTTGGTTGGGAATTGGTCAGTTGCAAGGGGATGCCGCTCTTAGCAGATTAGTTTGGCTTTCAGAATGGGTCTATAGAGGCCTATTTAAACCTATAGTGAATGCGTCTTATTAGCATGCTGCCCATGAAAAGTAAGGTGGCCAAATGAAATCCCAAAATCTTACCTTTTTGTGTTTTCTGCAAGTCTTGTGCTCTGCCGCTATAATGGATTTATTGTACTCAATTCAATCATTGGAACGAGATTCTGCCCACCCAGCCTGACACGGTTCACTGCTGCCTGCCCGGTTCTAGTTGGGCGGATGTGTGCCAATTTGAAACGTTGCTAAGACTACGCAAGGGTAGACCAATGTGAAACGTTGCAAAGGCTACCGAGTGGTGGAGAAACATGGGATATGCCAGCGTGGGAAGGAGCGAGTGCCACGTTGGAGGGGAGCCAAGTGGAAGGACGGGGGTGTTATCTTGTGACACGTGGCGAGGGGGGAGAGGGGAAACGTGGCCGATAGATTCATCGTCTTCTTCATCACTAACATGACCACCATACTATTCAATTAGAAAATACAATCCAACTGAACAATTGTGAAGCTTTGAAGGTCTGGCTATGGCGATGGCTATGGCTATGGCTATGGCGATGACAGCTTCTTCTTCTTCTTCTTCCCTGTTCCCCTTTCACCCTCTGCTTCACCACAACCTCCCCCGCCATAGCTCCCCTCTCCTCCTCCCTCTCCATCGCCGTCCTCCTTCCCTCTCCCTCATCGCCATAGCTTCTTCTTCGTCGTCGTCGTCCTCCTCCCCCAGCTCCCTCTCGATCCCTGCCTTCGCTGCCCTCGCTGCCTTCTCCTCCCTCCCCGTCCTCGCCTCCGACTTCTCCCCTCCCCCCCCTCCGCCTTCTGCTTCCCCCTCCCCTTTCCAAGTCTTCGAACAGCCCTCCGCCAACCCCTTCGCCAATAGCTCCCTCTCTGCCCCCCCCGTTGAAATCGCCCGTAAGCCCTCCGACCTCCCCGAAGGCACCCAATGGCGCTACAGCGAGTTCCTCAACGCTGTCAAGCGCGGCAAGGTCGAGCGCGTTCGCTTCAGCAAGGATGGCACCACCCTGCAGCTTACTGCCGTGGATGGCCGCAGAGCCAATGTGACGCTGCCCAACGATCCCGACTTGGTCGACATCTTGGCAATGAATGGCGTCGACATATCCGTGTCGGAAGGAGAAGTTACCAACAATCTGTTCAACATCATTGGCAACCTCTTGTTCCCCATCCTGGCCTTCGGAGGCTTGTTCCTGTTGTTCAGACGAGCCCAGGGCGGCCCTGGCGGACCTGGTGGTCTTGGAGGACCCATGGATTTCGGGCGTTCGAAATCTAAATTTCAGGAGGTTCCTGAGACGGGCGTCTCTTTTGGCGATGTTGCGGGAGCGGACCAGGCGAAGCTTGAATTGCAAGAAGTAGTGGATTTCCTGAAGAACCCCGACAAATACACGGCTCTCGGAGCTAAAATCCCGAAAGGTTGTCTTTTGGTTGGACCCCCTGGTACCGGTAAAACCTTGTTGGCACGAGCCGTTGCTGGTGAGGCCGGTGTTCCCTTTTTTTCGTGTGCAGCCTCCGAATTCGTGGAGCTCTTCGTTGGGGTCGGAGCCTCCCGTGTCAGGGACTTATTTGAGAAAGCCAAAGCTAAAGCACCTTGCATCGTTTTCATTGATGAAATTGACGCTGTTGGCAGACAGAGGGGTGCTGGTTTAGGTGGTGGAAATGATGAAAGAGAGCAAACTATCAATCAGCTGCTCACAGAAATGGATGGGTTTTCTGGAAACAGTGGAGTGATTGTGCTCGCAGCAACGAATAGGCCTGATGTTTTGGATTCTGCTCTTTTGAGGCCTGGCCGATTCGATAGGCAAGTGACTGTGGACCGACCGGATGTGGCAGGTCGCGTCAAGATTTTGCAGGTCAGCAGTTGCATCGCAGATTGTTCGTTTGCACTCATGGAGATTTCACCCCCGTTCCTATCCTGCCCTACCTCCTTTCCCCCCATCTTTCCTGTTTTGGCTTGTGTTTTTGTTTGCTCGTTTTACCAATTGTCATTGTTGTGATCTGGCTTTGTGTTTGCATGATGGAAATCAGAGTTAGTAGGTTATCCCGCTTTGTATTCATCTTTTATTTTTTTTATTCCGAGAGCAACATTATTTAATCCATCAGCAAGAGCGGCTTGATTGCTTGTTTCTAACTTTTTTTGACCTTACTTTCAACTGGTAAGGCCGTCTCTTTGCTTTCTTCAAAGAGTGACAGGCCTCTTGGCAGGTTTTGCTGATCCTGACCAATTGGATGCGTGGTTGGGGGGGTAATCTTTTGAGATCAGACTCCCGAGTAGGCGCTTGGGTTTCCTTACAGTGAAGGTCCAATCATCCACATCTTCTTTGCACTTTTCTTCGCCTTGTAAAAGCTGGTCTAATACTTTAAGCATGGCAATAGTGCTGCACTAGCTAGACCAACCAAGGGAAAATAACGCTTAATGGAGCTATGAGTACCATCGGTAACATTTCCAATCGCCTTCTTCTTGGCCAATGCTTAGGCACCTTTTAGTACATTGCTTTGGTTTAGGCGTTCTAAATAGCTGATCATTATAAGTGGCAGCAAGTCGGTTAAATAGATATATGTATGTGTGTGGAGTCAAGGAAGTGCTCATAAGTGCGTGTCATCATGGCTTATGTGTTCTCTTTGAAGTTACCTTTTCTTAGTATTCTAGGTGAGCTTTATTCCAGTTTGTAGGCACTGGAGGGTATGAGAAAGTAATCTCAAATGAGCATGGCGCTGTTGTAGGTGTTCTTGTGTAATCATATGCATTCTGTTAGTATATATACCTTATGTTTCCCCTAAATTGGCAGACTAGGGAAGTTAAGCAGTCATCACTGCTTTTCTAGTGCTAACCAACATTGTGCGTGCTAATAGGAAGATTTACTAGTTTTTAGCTAGCAGCAACGACAGAGGATGTTATAGATAATTCTTGACTTGCACTTGGAATTTACACTAGCAGTTAGGCCTGCCATTGTTGTACTTAGTTGCACCTAATTGCAATTTTTTGCGCATTCAGAATCCGTTGTGTCTAGAGTAGATATGGATCATTTGCAAAGGGAAATTGTGGCTTCCCATGTCACCAGGTCGTTCAGGGCCGGGATTTTAATGAGATCTTACTTGTTGGACATATTGTAATATTTATGGCAATGGCCAATGTATGGGTTAGGGGCACTTTTTTGTTCTAACCATAGTTAGTGGTTGATTCAGTAGTATTGTCACTTTTGACTCACCCTAGGCTTACTCTAGGGTTTTAGGATTTCATCATGTAGATAGACATCTTGTCTCTCATTCTTGCAAACTCATTCAGGTGAGCTCCTCTCTCCATCCCCTAACTCTCACATTTGGTATTAGAGTGGAGTGTGACCAACTTTATTTTCAACCATAGCAAGGATTGCTTGAAGCAAGCAAAGACATCTGACTTGGATTTCAATGGATAAACCCAAGTGTGACAGGTGAAGTCATTTGAAGTAGAGGCAAGTTTAATTTAGCTTAGTGAAGACTAGTTGAGTAGGAGCTCAGGCTAGGCTATCCCTAGCACAAGAGTAGAAATACTGAATGGAAAGAAACTCTTGGCAAAACAGTTAATTAAATGCAACTTTTGACTTGGGAAAAGAATGAGTCTGGGGCTGGACTCTCAATAGCAGCATGGATGGGCTGCACATGGACAGAGAAAGAAACTCATGTTAAGTTTTAGTTTGAGCGAGAGACTCAGCTATACAAAATTGAGATTCATTAGTTAGTGTATGTACAAATGTGGGACAGCAAGGATATTAAGACTGCTGTAGAATTACATATGTGTATATGGGATTATGCCATACAATGGTTGACACATGGCAGTTCGCTGTTAAACACATTAACCCCTATGTGCCACATTGTATTCCCAACAAAGCTTAAACTGAAAAATATAATTATCTCCTGCAGAATGTACGGATTTTATTGAGTGAGTATACACTCTTGACCTACTCAGCAAGCCCCATCCAAAGGGCACTAGCTATAGCAAACTGAATATCGATGATAACTTTTGTCCTTAAATTTTGGAGTCATAGAAACCCATCATCCACAAAAGTAAAAAGGTACGAATACCTGCCAATTGATGCTGTCTGCATCGAACAACTCACATAAGTGTGAATTAAATTCAACTTATGGGCTGCACCTTTAGGGGAGGGAAACTGATGCATGCTCCAAAGTAGGCATCCCTCACAAAGATTTTTGGATAATGCATGCATGGGAGATGAGTGACCATTTTTCATGGTTCTGCAAGGAACAATCCCTCTGGCAGATGAGTGACCTTTTTTCATGGTTGAGCTAGAAACAATCCAGTGTGGCAACTTCATCTTGTGAAGCTGAGTATACGGCTCTTGAAATGTGTGTGGCTAAGGATGCCGATGGCAGATCTTCTTGATGGTTTGCAACCGTTTACTCCATTAGAGTGCCATTGTGGTTGCATGGAATACTGTGTTTCATGCACTCACGATAGACATTGAGATCCATTGTCAGTATGGGGTACCTGTAGGAGGGATCAGCTCCATCAACTGTCATGCACATCACAGCATTGCAGATCTTTTCACCAAGGCCCTCTCCAGAGAAAAGTGTGAAGCTTTTTGCAAAGCTTTGGGACGACTTCCATTTGGGAATTGAGATCACTCTTTTACACTAGGACATTGTCTCTGCAGGGGGTGTTGGAAATATTGTAATATTTAAGGAAGTGGCCACTGTGTTAGTTAATTAGAGGAGGGTTTGGGGCACTTTTTCCTTCTGACGCTTTTCCCCCTAACCATACCTAGTGTTTGAGTTAGTAGTACATTCAGTTTTGAGTCACCCTAGACTCCTTAGGGTTTAGTTTTTTTCAGGTTGATAGTTTTCTTGTATCTCATTCTTGCTATATCATCTCAGCTGAGCTCCATGTGTTTGATCTCTCTCTCTCTCTCTCTCTCTCTCTCTCTCTCTCTCTCTCTCTCTATCTCCAAACTCTCACGTTACTAGCTCTATAGAGGTACAGGCAGTCCATTGAATTTTTTTGATTGGCCATGTACACCCTCTCTATGTGATACACCTGCATTTCAATGCATTTATCTTTATGTGCCTTTTTCCATTTTGTAACTTGGCCCTTACAGTCATTTAACCATAGAGCAAGCATAGGCGAGGAGAAAAACTCATTGGTGTTTGTGAAAGGGGTGGACCTTATGGATGTCTGAGAGGGGAAGCAAGCCCTGCCAGTGTAGCATATTGTGGCCCGTTTTGTGGTGATGAGGACCCAGCTTGTATGACTGGAGCAAGCAACGCCTATGGAGTTTGTTCAGCTTGATGTTTAAATCCTGTTTCCTGAGAAGGAGGCATTCACAGACACCAATGGAAGCAGCAGAAGGCATCAATAGGAGCGTTAGCAACACAGGTTTTTTAGATTATCTTATGAGGTGGCTGTTGCAGGTCAGAAGAAAGTTGCACAAATCTACTATAAATTTACTAGTTGCTGCATTAGTTAACTTAGCTCTCACAACTGCACAAGCCTGGCTTGCACCATTCTTTTCATAATACAAAGAGTGTTGGTTTCTTTTATGGTGCCCTGTCAAGACCCAACTGTGGGCTTGTTTTATTTGATTGAAGGTTGAATCCCACTGATGTACGAGTTTTAGAGGTTCTCAAACATTTACCTGCAGAAGGAAATTGCAAGGGGGCAATAATAGCATGCACTAATCTTGCATCTAGGTGTATGCACTATTCTTGCACATGCTACTAGGCATACTTCTCCACTATTGCAGTTACAGTAAAGTCTGAGAACACAGTGCAACATTTCAGGTCGCTAGGTGGTAATCTTCATGCAAGGTGGAAGGTGTAGGGATACTAATTTAGAAGTGCAATCTGTATGACAGATAAAACATCCACCTGCATTGTGGAGAAAAAGTGCCGGGGGTTAATCCCTAAATGAGTGATAAGGCTGAAGCTTTATTGTTGTTGCTGGCTGCATGGCATTCAGTAGGTACTATGCATAATTGCACAACTTGTGAGTATTTCTCAATAAGATTTTCTAGGAAATTTAACTTTACAGAAGCATGGTAAGCATCTGTATGGAGTCTGAAGAAGTATGTTTCAGGAGTTTTCTTCAAAATATGATGAAGATTTTTGTTTACACTAAGCTTAGTATATCTCATGAGAGGTGAAATTTGAGTAGGTATGGTGTGCACATGTGGCTAGGTGTGAATTTATGCTGTAAAAATGTAGATGAAATGATCATGTAAGTTGATACTCCGTCAAAAATGAAGGTCTGGATGTCTATCAAGTGTGGGGACATTCACACCTTGATGGACATAATTATTGATGTATATGTTAAACAGTGTGTGCATTGTTCATTAGAAGTGGAGTGTTGTGGCATCTGTGAAGATCCGGGAACAGATGATTACGCCTTATATTCAAATTTGTTTTGATGGTGTGAAATCACAGCCCGTAAGGCTGGGTGTATGTTCAGTACGATGCAGAAGTTTACCAGTATCAGTATAGCATGTGTGGGAAATGCAGAAATAAAGAATGCCTTTTTTGATTTGACCATATGGGAGCCAGAAGAGAAGAATAAGCCCTTTCTTGACGTGTTTCTTGGTTAAGTTGATATGACCTTATGTGTGAGAGGGGTCAAATCATTGAATAAGCTCCAGTTATGTCGTCATGCCATGTAGTATTTATGAATTCTATACATAGGAAGCATAAGAAGGTGAATGCTGATCAACAATTAAATACTGAGGTCTTGCGTAACTGAAGATGCCTTAGGTAAGTTTTTTTCTCCTGAAAGTGACATAGTTCATAAAAGGAAATGCAAGACCCAGTGATCGTTTGTAGCATCCCAAGTATGTCATCTCAGAATCTTCCCAATTTCAAGGTGCCCCTTGGCCTTCCAGTGGCTTATGAAGATTGACTGTGCAGTGGAAGTGGTGTGACAGCCCTTGAAGAAGGGGCAATGACATTTCGTAGGCTACATCTCGACAGTGAATAGGCTATACGTGCTGTTATTATAAATTCCCACTTTTGTGAGACTCCTGCTGCAAGTCCAGAGTCCACACATTGCATATTTAGAGAAAGAGGGAACCCTCACCTTCCATCCAGTTGTTACTTAGTTGAAGGCGTAATGCTGTGTCTTCTCGGCTAGTAGCGTAGTAGGCAAAAGGATTTTGCTTGTGAT
Organism: Dipteris shenzhenensis; assembly: GCF_047967505.1. Lineage (NCBI taxonomy): Eukaryota > Viridiplantae > Streptophyta > Polypodiopsida > Gleicheniales > Dipteridaceae > Dipteris > Dipteris shenzhenensis. Next base: position 11,931,782 of record NC_141611.1, read on the forward strand.
GGTCATTTTTTGGCTCTCTTGAATTGAAATAGCAAGCTGGAATATCTGCATGTTTCTCGTGTATCCTGGCATGCATGTGTGACCTATTATTTGTGGAGATCATGTACCATGCATACTGTGGTATTATTGGTGAATTTCTTTTTGAATATGAAATATTTGGAAGTGTGTTGTAGGTCCATTCTCGGGGGAAGGCTCTAGCCAAGGATGTGGACTTTGAGAAAATTGCAAGGAGAACTCCTGGTTTTACTGGTGCAGACCTGCAGAATCTAATGAATGAAGCTGCAATTCTTGCTGCTAGAAGAGATCTGAAAGAAATAAGCAAGGATGAGATTGCTGATGCACTTGAAAGGATAATAGCTGGCCCAGAGAAAAAAAATGCTGTTGTTTCGGAGGAAAAAAAGAAATTAGTTGCTTACCATGGTACTAATGCAGAGCCTGCTATTCCTATTTGCCTCTCTTCTTATCAATGTGCCAAATGTGTCAATTATGCTTCCTGATTTTTCACAGAATAGGTGTTACTATAACTATCCACGTTTTTTCATGCAATTTTTTGTCTTTGCAGAAGCTGGGCATGCTCTCGTTGGTGCTCTGATGCCAGAGTACGATCCTGTGGCGAAGATCTCCATTATCCCTCGAGGTGGTGCGGGAGGCCTTACTTTCTTTGCTCCGAGTGAAGAGAGGCTGGAATCTGGACTTTACAGCAGAAGCTACCTGGAAAACCAAATGGCGGTAGCCTTGGGTGGAAGGTAAGGGGACCTGTTTTCTATCATTTGCAATTGAATTTCCAGAATGGATGCTTAGATGGGGTACTCAAATTAAATTGTCATCACAGGGTGGCTGAGGAGGTTATATTTGGGGAGGAAAATGTCACCACTGGAGCATCTAATGATTTCCAACAAGTTTCTCGGGTTGCTAGACAAATGGTCGAAAGGTTTGGTTTCAGCAGGAAGATTGGACAGCTTGCTCTTGGAGGAGGAGGAGGAAACCCATTCCTTGGACAACAGGTAAGCCCAAGTGGTTTGAGTTGTAGATCGTGAAACTTCACGTTGTCCAACTATTTGTGCATCCTAGGCAGGCTTTGCTTTTTGATGATGTCAGTGGGGATGTCATAGTAGCTAGTCCCTGCTATGCGAGATGGAGTTTATGGTCTTCAAAGTTATGAGTGACTATCATGAGATTGAAAATGCACTATGTTGTGTTTTTAGAGGATGAATTTGGGCATGTTCTGGATTCATCTAGATATATAGGCGTGGGACGTGTATGATTTATGCAGTCCTGGTTTGTATAGTCTCCTCTTGTAGACTTCTCTGAGGCTTATTACCTTAGAATATTCCATTGCAGTAAGTCAAGTAGGAGTTTTAGAACGTAATAGCTGTATATTGAAGGGGTGCACTGGATGTGTTTGGTATGCTTCGCGAACCACCACAGTACGTATGACCTGTAATAACATCCTGATGGCTATGTAGCTCTTTATGTCTGTCCTATTTGTGTTTCTGATGTTGTCACAAGCAGCTTATACAAGTTTGTCCCATCGCTACCTCATGGCTTAGGGTTTTCCTACTGCCTATTCTATCAGACAGGTTTACCATACATACGTCAGCAGTGAAGGGCTGATCTCTAATCACCTCTGATGCCTAGGCCACACACAAAAGGATTATGCAACATTTGCTTACAATCTTAATTTTTCTGGATGAAACATTAATGAGCTTTGGAAGACGAACTCGTGTATACTATGCTGAAATAGGTGCACATCTATCAATATTTGTGTGCCAGTCCCGTCGCTTAGGGTTTTCCTACTGCCTATTCTATCAGACAGGTTTACCATACATACGTCAGCAGTGAAGGGCTGATCTCTAATCACCTCTGATGCCTAGGCGACACACAAAAAGATTATGCAACATATCTTAATTTTCTGGATGAAACATTAATGACACTATGCTTTGGAAGACGAACTCATGTATACTATGCTGAAATAGGTGCACATCTATCAATATTTGTGTGCCAGTCCTGTGACTAATGTCTCTGTTCAGATTCAGTGTCTGCATGCTAACTTACGATGCTGACCTTTGTCATTTCTCCTTTTTGCCTCTAATATGATGTCATTTCCCTTGAGAAGGTAATACAACAGATTTTCTGGAAAGTAAATGTAGAGAGCTAGCTGTGGCTCTGCCTAGATAAGTGACACACAGAGCTAGCTGTGGCTCTGCCTAGATAAGTGACACATAAGTCATGTCAATGGAGATGTGTTCATTCGGGATGTTACCACTCCTCCCCCACCTGCCTTTTCTTCTGTGCTTAGGTTGAGTATGTGAGACTCATGTCATAGTTAGCACAAAACATGTTCAGGAAATTCTAGAAACTCCGATATGCCCTTGGAACTTTTTGGTATTTCAAAACCTAAAGAACACAAGTTTGCAAAGTCATGGATACAGCGGGAAGAGTTCGAGTTTGACCTGGTTAGACTTTGATACCTAGTCTCTGTTTTATTCATAAGAGAAACAAAAGAGAAAGAGGACTTTGCAAAACAGATGTGGAGATGGATGGAGACGTACTTAACAATAATTTCATTATTATTGTATCTAAACCATAATTCATTGTAAACCGGAGTTTTGACCTTTGTGACTCTCTTTGGAGTTAGATACTTTACAGTTGACTTTTGAGGCTAGGGTGAACTTGCAGTTGTTAAAGATTTGTTAGAGTTGGTCTGCTCATCACCTCGAAATGGCTGATAGAAATTGAGTTTAACGGACTTGTATAAGTGGATGTTCCATGTGTGTGGGTGTGTGGATGTGTATATGCATGAGAGCATATATTTATATTATGGTTGACGATGTCGTAGGGGTGTGTGTGTGTGTGTGCAATATATATGCTTGCTGTGCAGAAAGAAACGATGGTCTTTATGCTATTATCTTCCATTGTCACAAGCGCTTAACTGGCTTCCTGCATGGCTATTTGAACATTAACTCTTGGTATCGAGCTTCTTTTGTGAACTTTTGGGGCAAGTTGCATCCTATTTATATTATGATACTCCTTCCATTTGTCATGAGATTGTTTAGTTGCGTTGCAGGGCTATGTTGCCACCACCCCCGTTGGAGAGTCTGGTTTCACCAACTTACCGTTTGCATCTGTTGAGTTTTAAAGTGAAATCTGATGAGAGGCAGGTCTGACTAGCTAGTCAAATGCCTTGTGCGGGTTGCCCTATTACATTGTTCACCCCTCGTTCACCACTCATACCAGTGGCATGCTGATGGCGCTCATGTTGGAGGAAAAAGACCCAGTTCACCTGATTTTTTTGTTAAGCTCTTTGTGGTTGAAGTTCCTGTAAGCATAGGGATTGCTCATTCAATAGGGATGATAAATGCATACATCAGTGTCTCCAACATAGGTCAAGGGAGATGCATCAAAGCACGGCAGAATGGGGATTATAGACTGGAATGTGTGGATAAAACACATTGACAATTTGGAATGCAGTAGTTTGATGCTTCCTCTGTGGAGGATTGTGAGTGTGGTTGTTGCTCCTGTGAGATCATTATTGTCCTGGCTTTTACATACTACGTAGGGGTGCACTGCATAATTGTATTCTGATGGTAGTAGTCTACGATTTTTTTGTGTTACTCCATACTTGATTGATAGTTGCAGATGTTAGTTTCCTGTTGGCGGGAAGCATGCTGCCATGTTCTGTTGTTTCACGTACTCTACGTTATGAGGTGTTTAGAACATGTCAATCTAAATCCCAAGTCTTGAGGTACCCCTGTTGATTGTGGCAAATGTTTGGTTCCTGTAGAAGGGAAGTATGGAGCTATGTTCTGTTGTTTTATCTTCTGTAGAAGATGTGAGGTGGACATGCATCTGCAGGTATACTTCCGTGTAGCAGCTTGGGCAGGATGGTGGTGAATATAACTTACATATTGGAATCCATGACATGCTATAATGTGTTTTTTTGCTTGTTGTAATTAGAGTGACGTAATAAAGTATTGCTAGAGCTTCTCCTATAAGAGTGAACCTGCAGTATAGTCTCTTTCTTTGTAACTGTTGCTCCTTCTGGATGGATTGTAGTCAATCCATGGATGGAGTTCCAAAATAGGGATGCAGGGCAATAATGAACTTCTACTGCAATGAAGTAATGAAAGCACAAAGGCGCAAGTGTGCTGAAGATAGTACGCCTCTATGGCCTGCAAGCTAGTTTCCTCCGCTGAGATTTTATTGATAACAAGAAGAACGTCCTTTTAGTAGCTAGCTAGGAGTTAGATTATGCAGATGATTTTAGGTCAGTTCATGCACATGGAATTTCTGATAGGTGAGGGAGAGCCACTGAGAGCAAGAGAATTTTTTTTCTGACTATGTGACACAGATATATTAATTGTGCTATTAGTTGCCAGCAGGGGAAAAGGCCTCCTGGTTGATGTTGTTCCTTTAGGAACCCTAGCTGTTTTGGTTTTCCCTTCAAATGGGGTTTCAAGCTGGAAGTCACATATTTCACATCTTTTGTGGTTAAGTGGTCCTCCAGAATGTCATAGAGCAGAATTTATGAACACATGTTTTTAATTTTCACAGGCATTAGGTCCCCCCCACCACCACAAAAAACACCCCCCATCCTCCCTGATTTCTTGGAAAGCCAGAATATTTTAAAACACTAATGATGGTACTAATGAATATGTTTTGTGCTGTTGTCTTTCCACTATTTGCTGTGAGGGTCAGCCTTCTGTAAGTGGACTTATTTCTGGCTTCAGATTTAATTTTAGGTTCAATTTGTCAATCTGAGGATTCGTTTCTTGTTCCTTGATGACTGTTTAAAGCTGCCAACCCTAAACCTATACGCATGGGTTACTTTTGTATTTTAACAAGAATGCTCTTTGCAGGTTTCGCAACAATCCGACTACTCTATGGCAACTGCTGATGTGATTGATGCAGAGGTGCGAGAGCTTGTAGAACGGGCTTATGAAAGAACCAAGTCTATCATTACAAAGCACATTGACATTCTTCACAAATTGGCAAATTTGCTGATTGAGAAGGAAACTGTTGATGGTGAAGAGTTTCTGAGCCTATTTATGGACAGCAAAGCAGAGTTATATGTAGCCTAAGCTGTGGCCTGTAAATCTTGTATATTGTTACAATTGAAATGCAAGACGAGTTGCTTGATTTTTACGAAAATAACAAAGCTTCCATTCTTAAAAGGCAGTTTTATCTGCATAGTTTTGACCAGTCCATACTTGATTTTTTGCTGTGAAGAGACTGTGATGGTACGTCAACTTTAAGGGATGTAGTTCTGGTGTGCAGTGCACTTTGGCCTTCATATGTATTTTCTGTAATGCACAAATCCAGGGTTATGGCAAATTTGATTGCCTCGCATCCTCATGCTCAGGGAAGGAGGCTGTAGATCTCGCAGTTAGGTTTGTTGTTCAAATGCTGAGTTGAAAGTCTGTAGGGAAAAGCCACACACCCACCCGCGTGCTACTTTTAGCAACAGAGCTGTGCGAACATATGAAGCAAGATCTTCTAGGAATAGCTATAGTTAATTGTAATTTATATAGACTTTTTCCAGCCTTTATGTTTTTAGCCAAACAAAGTGCTGGTAAACGTCTAGTACAAGGAAAGCTGTGTTTCAGAGCTGCAGCACACAAAGATTATTGAGATTTTCTGGCCACTCCTTAGCCTATACCAGTCATGCATGTACAATTCAATCCTCAGACTATATCTGGGTCAATCAGCCAGAGTGCTGGTTCAAGTAGTTGGAATAATAAAAAGGTTTTTGGAATGATACAAAGTGTAATTACAAATTGTTTTACGTGCTTTCTAGATGTATATGGGCTAGCTAATTGCAGAGCTGCAATCTGGTATGATGATGGGCCAAATCCCGTTTACCTTCCAACATCTAGAAACCATTTCATCTCTCTCTCTCTCTCTCTCTCTCTCTCTCTCTCTCATTATTAACTCAAGAGTTTCATTAAGAAGGCTGCTCATATTTTTCATGCTAATGGCTTCGTAGCTGTACAGTAGTGCCAGCAGAGCTAGAAGATGCTGTAGGTGGAATATCTTTATAATGATGAAACATGCTCTGACAGCAAAATAAAGTAAGGAGGAGAGTAGAAAGTGGAGACGAAGACAGAGGGTGGGCACAGCAGGAGTATATACGCATATGACTAACTGCACACTAGGATTAGTTTAAACGAATGGGTAAATGTAAAATTACCCATGGCTATTTAAGTTTAGGGACAGAGCATGGAAATTCTCTTTGCTTTTTAACCATTCTTTGTTTTTTAATGCATATTTAAAAATATTGCACATTTGGTGTTGAGATTGTCCCTCAATATCTTTTCTCAAGGTTGACATGATGGTGTATACATAAGTCTCCTCTTAATTGAATTTTATGATGGGAGATTGTGGTGGAATTGTCGGTGATGTTGCTTCTCTGTTTCGTTGACCTCGAACCAGTTTGCCTATGGTGTTACTATCTTTAATGGTCTTGATGGTTGTCATCTTTGTCCTCTTGGATCAAATATTTGCAATTGACGATGATGCATAAATAAGGCTTTGTAAAGAAAGTATGATGCAAAATCATGGCTTGGTATCTCACCTCTGTTTTGCTTTGCATTCTATGGAGCAGGAGATACTTGCATCTTTTTTATCGTTGCATTTCTCTATTGTGTTTGCATTTGACTCTGCATGTTGCTCTTGCATATGTTCTTTTCTTGCTTAACGAGTGTGATTTCTGTTAGGCTCTTCTAACTTAAATTGCATGGCATTGTTCGTTTCTTGCATTTTTTGCTACATTGTTGGTGTAATGCTCAAGTCTTTCTATTGGATTACATGTTGATGTTGTGCCGAATTTGTTGGCATTGGTTTCATCTTTTTTATCTTTGGCATACTGTTGGCATTGGTTTCATCTTTTGTATCTTTGACATATTGACCAACAATGCTCGTCTTCAAAGTAGAATTTAGAACTCGTATGACATCTCTTTTTGTCGATAGATATGGTTCTTTTGTACTTGACATGCTGTCAAGGTTGGTTGCATTGGCATCTTCTTTAACAATGTCGTTGGAGCTATGAGACTGAAATTGGCCACTGTATGAGATATGATGCTTGGGATTGTATATCTTGACTTGTAATTGTTAGCGTTGATGTGGTGACTTTCTCTGTGTCATTGTGTTGGCCTTGATTTTTGACATTGTTCATTTGCATATCTACGATTTGTGAACTCTCTGGGTCGATTGTCATTTTGTGGATAATTGTGTAGTAGTCCTTTGCATGCACTATGCTTGTCTTTGTTGCCTTATAGAATCTTTCTTTGCAATTGTCCATGCTTTGGACTTGAAAGATTTGTTAGTGAAAAATAGAGAGGTCCATCAGTCTTTAGGTTTTGGTGCTTTTGACCAAAGCTCATCACCATAATCATCATAGTTTGGTGGAAGTTGGTGATTGGCATATCCGACTTCTTGTGATAAATGGGATATGCATGTTGACTTGATTTCCCTCCCATGTTGAAAAACTCTTTGATGGAGTTTCTTCAACATTAAATTGTCGTTCATTGTTGGAACCATAAGTGGACAATTTCTTCTCTTTGTCTTTGAATTTCATGGAGAAAACACTCGTAGGGGTAGTGGATTTTGTGAACTTGAATATCATCAAATCTTGATGTAAGTAGTGTCTTGATTTTTGCTTCTTGTTTTTCCAAGTGTATCCTTGTAGTTTCAGTCTTGGCACATACTTGCAAAGTATAACTCAATGCATCGGTTTTTATGCCTATGGTTAGTAATGAGTGCAATTGACATCAAAGTCATGGCATACATATGCAGCATATGTGTGTATGAAGCATCAACAACACCTAGACATCATATGGAATGCAAAGACTTGTCCATGTGCAAACACAAAATGCAAAAGTGCATGCAAAAAACTCGGATTCTTCAAAGCATCCAAATGTATGAAGAAAATTTCGGCAATACAATTGGAAAAACGACTCAACCATTGAAATCAAGTAGCAAGCATCAATCAACAATCAAACAAATCTTTGAAAAAGAAACCTGCAACCTTATACAAGCTAACATTATGAAGAAGCAATTGACATCAAGTGTTTTTTATGGCAAGAGGCTCCCAATGCGACTTCCCCTCGCTATGGCTCTCTTCTACTCTCTATTTCCCCTCCTCCCGTCCCTTCCTTCTCCGTCTCCCTAAATAGCCCTTTCCCCCTTCTTCCCTTCCTTGTCTGCATTCCAGACACCCCTTTACAGGTCACGTCTTGGTCCCGCGCAATTGCTTGAGCCATGTGGGAGATCTGGTAGCTACTGGAGAGCTCCCCAGGAGGAGGATGCGCTACTTGGGTGGGAGATAAGATTCAGAGGAGCAGCAAGTCACAGGATCTTCACAGGCAACACTCCTTGTTACAGGATCACCGGAGAGCTCTTAGAGAGGACTTGGCTTCTCTGGAGCGACTTAGAGAGAAGGCGTTTTCCATTACACAAAAAATATCAGATTTACGAGAGATTTTTCAAATTTGTTAAAGGGAGAAGTTCTACCATATATCGAATGGCATGCTTTCCATTCACATCTTCTATGAATAGAAGTTTGGGAGAGTGCTCCTTTAACTTGCCTCAACACATCTTGCTCCTCTTTGTATCTTTAGATGGCGGCCTTTGCTCCGCTCTTGAACGGTGATATGACAACTATTGAAGAGGCTATCTTCTGTAACTATTTCGACTTGAAAGAAGCACATGTCATGTTGGAAGAAATAATTGATGAAAATAGTGAGGATTGTTGCTCAATTCTTGTGAAACAGGTTGGGATCTCAAGCAAATGGTGCTTTGATCTGAGTAAGGTAATTGAAAACTTTGTTTTTGCAAGTGGTGAGGTAATGAATCCTCATAAGGATAGCTTGGACGGTTGTGTAGTGCTCAACTCAGATACTAAAGAACACATGGAAGGAATGCCAATCTCCTTCGTTAGTGAACTCAAAAAAGACCTGCCAACAAAAAGCAAACTTTGTAGTGGCTAGTAGCTTGGTACGAGAGTGCAAGGATGGATGTTCAGGCCACAAAGATCTGACGAACTTCATTCTCCTATCACTCCTCTAGGGCTTGGTGGGTACAACATCATTATGCAATAAACTTGAAGGAGATTTTGGAAATGACCATGGATTTCTACCAATATTCGGAAGAGTCCCCCCACCTCGAAGTTCCAACCAACGGTCTTCCAAAGTAGGTGCTTTTGTTCATGAGAAGCTATGGGAGGCCCTCAAAGTCCTCCTGACCCAGAAATGCCTAGGGGAGGATGAATTGACACTGAGCTTCTCTAGTTACTTTTGCGAGCACATCCACACTTCCCTTCGACTAGCATATTCGACTCAGGCTCTTTACCTAGTCCTTCATCTGAGGATGATTTTGCTTGATCCCAAAGGGGGTTGACAAGTCTAACATTTGATAGTGGTGAATGATTACTCTACTGGATACTACTTATCCAAGGTTATCTTTGATTGTAGCCTCACCTTGCGGACATTATCCATGAGACGTCGACGGGTTTTGTTTCGGAGCACATCATCCTAGACAACATCTTCATATTTTTTGAGGTAGTTGATTAGGCTCGAGACGAGTCTTAGCCCATCAGGACCTTCTTTTGGATTTCGAGAAGGTTATTATAGTTGGAGTGGTCTCTTTTGGAGGGCACTATGCAATTAATGGGCCTTTAAAATAGATGGATTTGTGGGTGAATGTAGGGAGTACCAGCTAAATCGTTATAGGAGGGTATATGGGGGAGGCCTTCTCTCTCTCTTGCTCAGTGTGACAAGATGGATCTTTTACTCCTTTCTTTTTCCTCTTTGCTATAGAGGCTCTTAGCTATTTTCTACAATCCTAGGCAGTAGATATCTCAAAAATGTAGCTTTTGATTCACTAAGAGCAGAAGCTTCTATACGTAGAGTTTGTTGATGACACAACGCTTTTTGTGGAGGGCATTGTAGAGATCTTGGAGGGAGTTTTGGGGGCCTTAGAGACTTATTACTTGGCCTCAGGATCTAAGGGCAACTGAACCAAGTTAGTTGGTTTCCTTATGGTGACTAAGGCAGAGACTATGAGGTGCAAGCTCTTGTATTGGTGTTCCACCAAACTCTCTAGTAGGCAGGGCCCTAGTGGCTAACTAGGTCCTGCTGGTGACATCTTGGTATGTTGCCTCAAGTTGGTGCTTTCACAAAGGTTGCATGGTCAGCTTAGATGCCTAATGTGTAACTTCTTATAGCAAGGTTTCACTGGTATGAGGAACACCATGGCTAAGGTCACATGGTAGATGGTAATCCTACCTCAATCTGAAGTGGGGCTAGACATCATTGACTCCAAGATGCAAAACAGAGCCTTATTGGGAAAAGTTAGTGGTACGCGGTCTCATGCTAGGATCCAAGCCCTAGCAGCTCTTTCTTTGGCAAGGGCTTCTTAGGAATGCCCCACGTATAGGAGGTCAGTGACATCAATCGCACAGGTGGGTTTTTTTAAAGCCCCCCCTCAGGGGGGAGGGCTCCCTCTTGATGAGGAGCCTTTTCAAGGTTTGGCAACATCTATCTTGGGAGACTCATTCAAGCCAGCTCCACATGCTTGGAGGAGCTTGAGGGCAATTGCTCATTTGACATGCCAATGTTCAAGATCAAGATGGACTCATGCTAGGGCAACGAGCACACATCGGTTGGCATAGCGAGATGGTGGCCTAGTGGGATCTTGTGAGACTTGGAGATGGCTTCCCTTGGAAGCAAAGGCTAGAGGGTAGGCGCTCTCGCATTTGAGAGGGAAGGCATCCTCATGATAGAGATTGATGTGGTAATCCGTGACTCGTGATGGGAGGGGCTACTTAGTCCTTGGCCCCCCCACCATTGGTATGCACAGTCCTTGAGGATGCGTGCCTCTTAAGATTTAGTTTCTCGGACAGTCACATGGTTCTTACTACTGTAGATACTACAATGTGGGGCATGTGGGCTCTCGAGAAAGTTTGTGATCATGTAGATGATGAGGTGTTGAATGGGTTGGACTGGAAAAGATCAAGATATGGGCCGTTTGGGTGGGGATTGGATTATCCACTCCATCACAGTCTTAGTAGGTCAAGAGGAAGCCTGGTGGTGCCTTTCGGTTTGGGAGAGCCGACGTCTTGAGAGTGAGACATTGAGTGGGACCCAGGTGAGTGGCTTTGGCCTACCTGAGTAGGGCACTTGAACAAGGTCGAGGAGGTCCCATTTTTTCTCTTACACAAATTGGTCGATGCATGCAGCTTGAGGCAACAACATAAACCCCCTTGAGGGAGCATCATTGGGTTTGACAGGACGTTCCTTGTGAGGTTATGCCACACTTCAGACCTCTCCTACATCAATGCTTGGAACATATGGGTTGCGCATTGCAATTTGGTAATGGGAGATTATCAAGTTTCCTTGGTATATTCATCTTGCATGCCATTTGGAAGTGCAGGACTCCATGTTCTAGAGCAACCGTTGAAAGGCAAGAGCACTTTGGCAAAGCTTGGCTTAAATGCATTTTGTATGTTATCATCGTGAGAGGTATTCGTTGCATGTATTCACCACCTCCTTGGTTGTCAACCCCTGTTAAAGAGACTCCCTAGATCATGAGCTAAATTTTATGGAACAGGCTGGTTTTCTTTCTAACAACTAAGCTTTTGTTTCCTCTTCCATAATTAGCACCTTTTGGATTGTTGATCTCCATGGTTGAATTTCCTAGACATGTTCAAGAGAGTAAGAAGCCATTGGAATTAATCTACTCTGATGTGTGGACTACTAAAGCTGCATCTATTGGAGGCTATCACTATTTTGTCACTTTTATTGATGACTACAGCAGAAAAGTTTGGGTGTATTTTATGAAAAAGAAAAGTGAAGTGTTTGGGCATTTCAAAGCTTTTAAAGCTATGGTTGAAAAAGAAACAGGCCTGCAAATAAAATGCCTAAGGTCAGATGGAGGGGGAGAGTACCTCTCAAATGAGTTTGCAAGGTTCCTGCAGGAGCATGGCATAAAGCAGTAATACTCATGCAGTCATACCCCACAGCAAAATCGACTTGCAGGAAGGAAAAACAGGCATATTGGAGAGGTATCTCGGGCCATGCTAAATGAAAAAGACGTACCAGATTATTATTGGGCTGAAGCAGTTACTACAGCAGTTTACATAATGAACAACTCTCCCATTGTAGCAATACATGGCATGATGCCAAAGGAGATGTATACTGGTAGGAAACCAGATATTTCTCATTTGAAAATTTTTGGTTGCATTGCCTATGTTCATGCGCTAGATGAGTTGAGGTCCAAGTTGGATCCAAAAGCTAAGAAGTGCATCTTTATTGGTTATTCTCTGCAGCAGAAAGGGTATAGATACTATAACCCTTCTACTCATAGGTTTACAGTGAGCAGAGATGTTTTTGATGAGATGAGCAGCTAGTATAAACCAATAAATGTGATTGATGATGTAGATGTACAAAATGGTAATGCTGCATAGAATTCACAGTAGCAATCACAAAATATTAGTGGACCTACAGTGTCCTCTAGTAGTGGTTCACATACTTCGCCATGGACAGGCAGATTGAGATCAGGAGAATCTCCTCAATGAGAGTGCTCTCAACGGAAGCAAGAACGGAAGAAGGAGAGAGAGAGACAGAGAGCCACACAAGTTTGGTGGGCGCAGAACCACCCTAATCTTCTTTTTCATTCATTTATATGTGTGTTTGAGTATTGTACATAACCGGGGTAAAGGCACAGTGACCTTTAACCCCCACAACCTCCCACTTAAAGGACAATGTGCCTTTTAAGGGAGAACAACCAGTGAGCATACTATCCAATGCCCATCAATACACGACAATACTCAAACCGCTGACTAGGTAGACTCTTCGTCAGCATATCTACAGGGTTATCATCTGTATGAACCTTGACAAGCTCTATGCACTTGTCCTCAAGTACCTCCCTGATGAAATGGTACCTGACCTCAATGTGTTTGGTCTTTGCATGAAAGACCGGATTCCGTGCTAGCTAAATAGCACTCATGGAATCACTATGCAATGTCGGTACACCTGTATGAATCCCCAAATCTCCCACTAGCCGATCAAGCCATATAGCCTCCTTGCAACCCTCTGGGGCTGCAACATACTCATCCTCTGTGGTAGACAAAGCCACGCACTTCTGTGCACGAGACATCCACGACACTGCACCACCTGCAAAGGTGAACACATAACCAGAAGTGGATCTCCTACTATCCACATGCCCTGCATAGTCTGAATCTGTGTACCCAAGTACACGCATGTCTCCTTTACCAAAGCAGATGCACATCTCCTTGGTACCCTTCATGTACCTCATGATGCACTTAACTGCCTCCCAATGCCTCTTTCCTGGATTAGCCATATACCGGCTAACAACTCCCACTGCAAATGCAATGTCTGATCTAGTAGCTATCATAGCATACATAAGACTCCCAACTGCTGATGCATAAGGAACCTTGGCCATCATGGCCCTTTCCTCATCTGATTTGGGACTATCTGTATGACTCAGTTTCACATATGGAGGCAATGGAGCACTCACTGCCTTTCCCCCCTCCATATTGAAACGCTGCAATACTTTTGTAACATACTCTTTTTGTGAAAGCCAAAGGAGTTTCCTACTCCGATCACGCGTGATGCGCATACCAAGAATATGACCTGCAAGTCCCAAATCCTTCATATCAAAGGCCTCATGCAACTTGGCCTTTAATGCATCTAGCTCCTAAGTATTCTTGCTAGCCAATAGCATATCATCCACATATAGTGCCAGGATTATCAGGCTATTATCCTTAGCCCTTTTAGTGTAGAGGCAGTGATTAATTTCACTCCTTCTAAAACCCTGGGACCGAATGAAAGCATCAAACTTCTGATACCATTCTCTAGGTGCTTGCTTAAGACCATAGAGACTCTTCTTCAGTTTGCAAACTAAATGCTCTTTGCCCTTTTCTTCAAAGCCTTCCGGCTGCACCATGTAAATTTCCTCATGCAAATCCCCATGCAAGAAAGCTGTTTTGACACCCATCTACATAAGCTCCATATCCTCTCCTGCCACTAGTCCAAGCATGCATCTAAGTGTGGTCATCTTCACAACTGGAGAGAATATCTCATCAAAGTCCACACCCTTCTCTTGCTTGAACCCTTTAGCAACCAAACGGGCCTTGTACCTAGGCACATCATCACCTGTGACCTTCATTTTGTAGACCCATTTACATGGCAATGCTTTCTTTCCATGTGGCAAAGAAACCAAGTCCCAAGTCTTATTCTTCATAAGTGAACTCATCTCTGATTACATAGCATACTCCCACTTGCGTTGATCCTCACACATCATAGCCTCTCTATAGCAAGAAGGCTCCCCACAATCAGTAAGCATCACATAGTCTACCCTTGGAACAAACCTATCAGGCGGTCTAGACACTCTAGATGATCTTCTCAAGGGCATTTCAGCTTGCTGTCCCACCTGCATATCAGCCACATTTGGCTCATCATTTCCACCAATAGATGATCCATCATCTACCCTTGATTGTATACCGGTAGGAGTACTTGGTGGTACCATTTCTTGCACATTTGGTGCATGGACAGCTTGCTGTCTATCAACATATGCAGGTGGATTCACATCCTGGAAAGTGATTCTCCTCATTTCCACATCCCTCATGGGTGCCTTATGCATCTTCTTCTCATTGAAGACCACATCATGGTTGCGTATGATCTTCTTTGCTTCTGGATCCCAGAGACGATAGCCCATCTCTCCACTTTCACCATAACCCAGAAAGATGCATTTCCTAGACTTAGGATCTAGCTTCTTTCGAAGCTCTTTTGGCACATGTGCATATGCCTCACACCCAAATATATGCAAATGAGAGTAAGAGGGCTTCTTGCCACTCCATGCCTCTTCAGGAATACCACCATCCAAACTCTTACTAGGTGGTCTATTGATCACATGCACTGCAGTCTTCATTGCCTCAGCCCAAAAACCACCAGAAAGACTTGCATTGGAAAGCATGCATTGCAACCTTTCTTGAATGGTACGATTCATCTTTTCTGCAACTGGATTTTGCTCTGGAGTACGAGGGGATGTGAGCTCCCTCTTAATCCCATGTGTATCACAAAAATGCTGAAAGTCATGAGAGAGATATTCTCCACCATTGTCAGTCCGTAGGCATTTAAGCGTTCTACCTGACTGATTCTCAACCAAGGCCAGCCATTTCTGAAATACCTGGAACACATCACTCTTTCGAGCGATAGCATAAGCCCACACTTTCCTAGTTGCATCATCAATGAATGTCACATAGTAATCAGCCCCACCTAATGACCGTGTAGGCATGGGACCGCATACCTCTGAATGCACTAAATCAAGCTTTTCAAACTCTTTCTTTCCCCTTCTTTTATGGGCTGATTTAGTCTGCTTCCCATAGAGACAATGCTCACAAAATTCAAAATCAGAGAAACTCAAATGCGGTACATAACCCAAACGGCATAAAAGTTTCATTCCATTTTGGCTCATGTGGCCCAACCTGCAATGCCACAAAGAAGTGCTTGGCTGCTCGGTTATTGCAACAACATGATCAAATACCCCTGATACATGTAAGGGATACAAAGTCCCACACTTGGCACCCCTGGCCAAAAGCATAGAGCCCTTCTAAATTTTCCAACTTTGAAAGCCAAAAGTGGTGTGAAAACCAACATCATCTAGCTGACCCACTGAAATAAGACTCTTGGTCAGCTTAGGCACATGTCTCACATGTTTCAAAACAAATGCAGACCCATTTGCAAAAGAAAACTTTATGTCACCTGCTCCCACTATGTCACATGCATAGTCATTTCCAAGATGCACACAACCTGTCTTTCCACTATCATAAGTGGAGAACCATTCCCTATGGGGAGTAACATGGAATGAAGCACCAGAATCCAAAATCCAATCCTGGGAATATGCATCATCTGAAGTGGTAAGCAACTCTGCAGATAAAGTAGACATGAAGAGAACATCATTGTCACTATCATGTTTGACTGCATTGATCTCCTCGATCTTCACTTTTCCTTTGTCCTCCCTTGGACTCTCTTCCTTTTGATTTGCACCCCAATTTGCATTCTTTTTCTTATACTTTTGCTCTCTTTTCAGCTTATAGCAATCCTTTTTCATATGGCCCTTCTTGCCACAATGGTAACACTCAATGTTCCGTGCCCTGGATTTGCTACGAGACTTCCCTCTTTCTTGGGACTTCCCCCTGAACTGGATCTGCCCCTTTGCACATTTAAGGCTGCATCCTGCTTGGTGCCATCCATAGACTTCCGTCTAATCTCCTCGGCCAACAAGCTACCCACAACATCATCAAATTGCAGTACTCCACCAGGTGCAGAGTTACTGACAGCTATACGGAAGGTATCCCATGAGGATGGCAATGAACATAAGAGAAATATTGCCTTAGTCTCCGCATCAAAATTCATTTTCTGAGCCTGAAGCTGGCTGAAAATAATATTGAATTCATTCAAGTGAGAAGCAATGGAGACCCCTTCCTTCATCTGCAGCTCAAACAACCTCTTCATGAGGTAAACATATTAGAGGCAGTTTCCTTCTCATAAGTGGCACACAGTTTCTTCCACAAATCTTCCGTAGTCTGCTCATTTACTACTGTGAAATAAACTGACTCTGCAAGATGAAGTCTAATAGTAGACTTTGCTAATGCATCCAACTCATTCCAATCATCCTCAGACATATTTGCAGGCTTAGCTTCAATCCCTGCCAAGGGTTTAATCTGCTTCTTTTGAATAAGCACATCCCTTATTTGTTCTTTCCACAAAGAAAAGTTTGTCCCATCAAACTTTTTAATGCTGAAAAACTCCTTTTCAGGCATGGAAGAGGATGCCATGATGCAAATGAAACAAAATCCCAAATGCTAGTCCCTACAAGAGAGAATCACACCAAATACCAGGTGCACCCAAATGTGTATGCCACAATAGAGTGAAATATCACCAAAATTCAAAGCTCAAAGCATCAAAAGATGCATCTGACTCATGTGCATATACTATGCATCCATATGAGCAAATCTGGCCCAAAAGAAAATGCCAATAAGTGCCAAATGACTCAAGCATAAACACCGTCCACTGGCATATGCATCAATAATATCTCATCCAAGAGAGCATAGCACTATTAGTGCATCACCTGCAATGTGTCAAAGCTGTCCCTCAGCATAAAATAGCATCCATGTGCAAAGCGTCCATAAAAATAGCATCCCACAAGGCAATTTGGGCCTATCAGCGCATCCAATAAGGACCGCAATGCATCCAAATGGCCTATAAATCATCCATTGCAACCCAATGCACACCACGAATGAGCGCACATTGCTCAAACTACAACGAGAGTGATCTGCATAAGGTATGCTCAAGAAATCATAGTCCCACGGTAATGAGCGCTACTGAAAATAGAACTTGAGATGCCTCAAAACATGGGCACCATTGCATAATCGGACTCAGCAAGAAAATCTGCAAATATCTCTCTTCTGCCAGAACTCCAAAATCCCAACCGATGAGTGAGAAATGGGAGTCAACACTTATCCACTGCCATGTGGCATAAATCTAAGGTTTCAAAACCTTAGAATGAAAAATGCATAACACAGAGACGAAATCGAATACACAGAGATCTATAACTCTGAAAATCCTCCACCGAATCGCGCAAGAACTGACAGGTAGGGGTTTTTGGGCGTCCGGAACGCAATGGGACAGACGGTTTTGGAAACCGTGGTCTCAATCACTGGGTCCAACACACGGACTGAAAAACGTTTTTGGAAACAGAGCTATCTGTAAACTCCACCGGAGTGCGAATGAGAGCAACATAGAAGTTTTAGGACCTCCTGAGTCCACCGGAACTGACAGATCTGCAAATGGTTGCTCCAAACTTGAGTTCCAACACCCGGGCAAAAAACGCAGGAACTGACACAGTGACTCAAAAATCCAATGAAATGATCCCAGATTCAGGAATGAAGGTGTTTCCAGGCTCCTGAAGTAATGTGGACACCAAAAGCAAGCAATAGTTGCCTCTACAAGTTAATACAGAGTCTCTATCATCGAACGGAATAGGGAAAAGCTCAAAAAACGACTTTTTCTTTGAAAGCTCTTAACAGGCTCTCAAAACCACTTCGCAAAGCCAAAGTGACTTTTCCAAAGGTTTCTCCAAGGTCTCTGCACACTCGGATGCAAGTAAAGTCACCCACAAAGCTTCCCACAGAGCTTCTCCTTCCTCCCACAGAGTTGCTGAGCTTCCAAGCATTCACGCACGCTCAGCTAGATCACCCGGCTGATACCAGTTGAGAGTGCTCTCAACGAAAGCAAGAACGGAAGAAGGAGAGAGAGAGACAGAGAGCCACACAAGTTTGGTGGGTGCAGAACCACCCTAATCTTCTTTTTCATTCATTTATATGTGTGTTTGAGTATTGTACATAACCGGGGTAAAGGCACAGTGACCTTTAACCCCCACACTCAAAGCAATGCAGATAGTAGTATGCAGGTATCACGAAAAGGAAAAGAGCAAGTAGATCAGCCCATGTTGAATGTGAATGCACGTCACTCTTATGTAGATGGTGAATCCAGAGGCTTAGAACAGAGAGCATTGATGATGAGTTGGGTATTCCTTCTATTGTTACGCCTGGAGTAAGGAAGACCAGGGATGTTTTGAGAGCACCTAGAAGTGAGCCTATTTTGTGTAGGTCTACCAAAGCTAGGTATCCTATGGATAGGCTAAAATATGATGGATTTACAGCCATTCACTATGCCCATATGGTCAAAGTGATACAGGAACCAGAACCCACTTCTTTTGAGCAAGCCATGGGAAAAGAAAAATGGGAGAAAGCCATGGATGAAGAAATGGATGCCTTGGAAGCAAATGATACATGAACAGATATAAGGCAAGATTAGTTGTCAAGGGGTATGCACAGACATATGGCATTGATTATGAAGAAACATTCAGTCCGGTTGCAAGGATGACAACTGTAAGAGAAGTCATTGCTATGGCTACATCAAAGGGATGGTCTTACATCAGATGGATGTAAAGAATGCCTTCTTGCATGGTGATTTGCAAGAAGAGGTCTTTATGGAGCAGCCACCAGGTTATGTTCATGCTGTTCATCCTGAGTTTGTTTGCAGGTTGAAGAAAGCCTTGTATGGCTTGAAGCAAGCACCTAGAGCATGGTCTGATAAGATAGGACAACATCTTGTCACTATTGGCTTTCAGATTTCCAAGGCAAATTTCTCACTTTATGTGAGAAAAACAGAGAAAGGTATTGCGCTGCTTGTCATTTATGTTGATGATTTGATCATCACAGGTGATAGTGATGAAGATATCCTTCATGTGAAAATGCTATTGAAGCAAAAGTTTGAGATGAAGGATTTGGGAGAGCTGCATTATTTCTTGGGCATTGAGGTGATTAGATCACCAAGTGGGATACAGCTCTTGCAAAGGCAGTATGGATTGGACATGCTGTCCAAATATGGGATGATAGGCTGTAAGCCTATTTCAGTTCCTTTGGAGTAGAATGTGAAGCCGAGCACAGATGCAGGTGAGCTTCTGGAAGACCCTACTACGTATAGATGCATAGTAGGAAGTCTAATTTATATGACTATTACCAGGCCAGATTTGAGCTATGCTGTTGGATTGGTAAGTCAGTTTATGCAGGCTCCAAGGAAACTGCATTTGGATGTGGCTAGACGCATACTCAGGTACATGAAGTCCACATTGTAGTATGGACTATTTTATGAGAATGGGGTTTAGATACAGTTGCATGGATACACTAATGTTGATTGGGCTGGTAGTATCTCTGATAGACGATCTACCAGTGGATATGTGTTCTCTTTTGGGAGTACTGCAGTCACTCGAAGCAGCAACAAATAGCCTACAGTTGCCTTGTCGAGCACAGAGGCTAAGTACAGGGGTGCAGCTATTGAGATATTGAGCTCCACTCGTGATATGCCAGGGTGATCGTTGTGCATTTATGTCACCGACTTGTTAGCTACAGATGCGGTTGGTACACAGCCCACGAATAATAGCTGGATGACAGCTATCTTTATCTACTCTAGTTCATGGCTCAGTTAGTATGCCACCTTAGTTAGTTGAGTATGGTTTGAGACCCACACATAGGGTTCTTCTATTTCTTTGTACTAGAGTTCTTTTGGCTTTCACAACTAAGAAGAGAAAAACTATTTTCAGCCTCCACCTGTGTGTGTATTCCCCCATTGTGTACGTGAGAAAGCCACAAGTGAGACTCCTTCCCTCTCTCCCACTATCTTCACATGGTATCAGAGCCTTGTTCGTGGTAAGGAGCTCAAGAAAGCAAACCAAGTTCGCAGTGTCCTAGTAAGAGGACCAGTGTTGCTTTCCTTTTTCGAGTTTGAGAGCAAATCTCTGCAGGTAGCACAGCCAAAAGTGCAAGAGTGCACTCTCTCAGATTGAGACACCCTTCGTGGTGTGGCAAGAGCGTAGTATATGCTGCAGGTAAGGGCAAAACCTTCGATGACTTTGTTTTTCTGATTCGAGGACATTTCAGGGCCCGTTTTGAAGGCGAAAGTTCTTCATAGACACTCAGAAAAAGGCCCTGTTTTTGCTGTGCGATCACTACTTTGCTGGTTGGTGAAAAGTTGCCGCAAAAATTGCATCGTATGCCTATGTGCAGAGATATTGGGAGTTGCAGAATCATGCTTGTTGCCTGTTGATGCAAAATCATCACTAGGAAGTGACTGTGTGGTCAAATACCACTTTCGTCAGTTTTGCAGATCTGCCCGTGTGAGGCAAAAGCTGTGTTTTTTTGCAGTGACAGAATATTTTGCAGTGTTCTATAATGGCATCTGATTCTCTTTCATAGATTGTCACTGAAAAGCTTGACAAGAACAACTTCCAGGCATGGAAGTTTAGAATGACAAATTTCCTTATGGGAAAAGGCTATTGGGAGTTCATTACAGGAAATGAAGAAGAACCAGTTCTTCCTAATGTTCCCAATCAACAGGAAATGCAGGCATTTAAAGGATGGCATGAGAGAGCCAGAAAAGTTATGTACTGGCTGTCTATCAGTATTTTGGATTCTATGATTGTGCATATTCAGGATGCAAGTACGCCAAAGGAGGCATGGGATACTTTGGCAAAAATGTACAGCACAAATACGCTGACCAAGAAAATGCAGCTCAAACAAGAGTTGCACAATGTGTAGAGAGAAAATATGAGCATCAATGTGCAAAGAGAAAATATGAGCATCAATGACTACCACATGAAGGTGAAAAAAATTGTAGATGCACTTGCTTCCATTAGGTCGCTAGTGGAAGATGATGATTTAGTTTCTGTGACCTTGAATTGTCTAAGAAAGGACTATGCACAGTTCCAGACATCCATTGCCATCCATGAAAAATTTCTTGATTTTATATTTCTGAAGAGCAGAGAAATGGGGGTGCATCTTCTTCAAGAAGAACTTCAAAAGAAACTATCTTCTACTCAAATGCTGGAAGAGGTAGAGGCAGATGTATAGGAGGCCGATCCACAGGCCGTGGTAGAAATCAAAATATGCAGCAAACTCAAGAAAACCAGTCCTATGGAGGAGGACATGGTAACTCTAGAGGCAGGGGGAGCCAAAGAGGACGTGGTGGATGGCAGAGAGGCCAAAATACAAACAACAATGTTGAATGCTACTAGTGTGGAAAAATGGGTCATATGGCTAAGGACTGCTACAAAAAGCAGAATGACATTATGAAAGGAAAATTGCAACAAGGCAATTATGCATCTTCCAGTAGATAGGGTGATGACAGAAATGAGCATCTATTTATGGTGTAGCACATGACCAATTATGTGACAAGTGCAGAAGAACGAAATGATGTGTGGTATGTTGACTCAGGTGCATCAAACCACATGACAGGTCATGCAGAGTGGATGCAGGATGCAAGGAAAATTGAAAAACCAGGATTTGTGGAGACTGGTGATGATACTGCACATCCTATTGTGCAGATTGGTAAAATTCCTTTGTCTATGCAGGATGGGAAAAAGAAATACCTGTCTGATGTATTTCATGTCCCGAACATCACTAAGAACCTAGTTTCTATTGGTTAAATGGCTGAGCAGGGCTTGCAGGTCAGATTTAATCCTCATGGATGCTTTGTTGAGGATATGAAAAATAACGGTCGCTTGATAGCAAAAGGAAAGAAGAAAGGCAGGATGTTTACGTTGGATGCGGACATGCCTGAATTGAGTGTAGCAATGTTTGCACATGGGACCGGTGTAGTTGCAGATATTGATATCTGGCATAAACACATTGGTCATGTTAATATACAGCGACTTAAATCAATGCAAGCCCAAAATATTGTTGTAGGATTGCCTAAATTCAAGGTTGCAGAACTGCATAAGGTTTGTGAAGCCTATCAATTTGGAAAATAGGCGAGGAAACCATTTCTGAGGCATGTTCAAGAGAGAGAAAAGCCATTGGAATTAATCCACTCTAATGTGTGGACTACTAAAGCTGCATCTATTGGAGGCTGTCACTATTTTGTCACTTTTATTGATGACTTTAGCAGAAAAGTTTCGATGTATTTTATGAAAAAGAAAAGTGAAGTGTTTGGGCACTTCAAAGCTTTTAAAGCTATGGTTGAAAAAGAAACAGGCTTGCAAATAAAATGCCTAAGGTCAGATGGAGGGGGAGAGTACCTCTCAAATGAGTTTGCAAGGTTCCTGCAGGAGCATGGCATAAAGCAGCAATATTCATGCAGTCATACCCCACAGCAAAATCGACTTGCAGAAAGGAAAAACATGCATATTGGAGAGGTATCTCGGGCCATGCTAAATGAAAAAGACCTACCAGATTATTATGGGGCTGAAGCAGTTGCTATAGCAGTTTACATAATGAACAGGACTCCCACTGCAGCAATACATGGCATGACGCCAAAGGAGATGTATACTGGTAGAAAACCAGACATTTCTCATTTGAAAATTTTTGGTTGCATTGCCTATGTTCATGTTCCAGATGAGTTGAGGTCCAAGTTGGATCCAAAAGCTGAGAAGTGCATCTTTATTGGTAATTCTCTGCAGCAGAAAGGGTATAGATGCTATAACCCTTCTACTCGTAAGTTTACAGTGAGCAAAGATGTTGTTTTTGATGAGATGAGCAGCTGGTATAAACCAGTAAATGTGATGATTGATGTAGATGCACAAAATGGTAATGCTGCACAGAATTCACAGTAGCAATCACAAAATATCAATGGACCTACAGTGTCCTCTAGCAGTGGTTCACATACTTCACCATGGACAGGCAGATTGAGATCAGGAGAATCTCCTCAAAGCAATGCAGATAGTGGTACGCAAGTATCACGAAAAGAAAAAGAGAAGGTAGATCAGCCCATGTTTGATGTGAATGCAGGTCACTCTTATGTGGATGGTGAATCCAGTGGCTCAGAACAGAGCATTGATGATGAGTTGGGTATTCCTTCTGTTGTTACACCTGGAGTAAGGAAGACCAGGGATGTTTTGAGAGCACCTGGAAGTGAGCCTATTTTGTGCAGGTCTAGCAGAGCTAGGTATCCTGTGGATAGGCTGAAATATGATGGATTTACAGCCATTCACTATGCCTATATGGTCAAAGTGATACAGGAACCAGAACCCACTTCTTTTGAGCAAGCCATGGGAAATGAAAAATGGGAGAAAGCCATGGATGAAGAAATGGATGCCTTGGAAGCAAATGCTACATGGGAATTGGTGCCTTTGCCTAAAGACAAGAATGCAATTGGCTATAAGTGGGTTTATAAGATCAAGCACAATGCAGATGGTTCTGTGAATAGATACAAGGCAAGATTAGTTGTCAAGGGGTATGCACAGACATACGGCATTGATTATGAAGAAACATTCAGTCCAGTTGTAAGGATGGCAACTGTAAGAGCAGTCATTGCTATGGCTGCATCAAAGGGATGGTCTTTGCATCAGATGGATGTAAAGAATGCCTTCTTGCATGGTGATTTGCAAGAAGAGGTCTTTATGGAGCAGCCACCAGGTTATGTTCATGCTATTCATCCTGAGTTTGTTTGCAGGTTGAAGAAAACCTTGTATGGCTTGAAGCAAGCACCTAGAGCATGGTCTGACAAGATAGGATAGTATCTTGTCACTATTGGCTTTTAGATTTCCAAGGTAGATTTCTCACTCTATGTGAGAAAAACAGAGAAAGGTATTATGTTGCTTGTCATTTATGTTGATGATTTGATCATCATAGGTGATAGTGATGAAGATATCCTTCATGTGAAAATGCTATTGAAGCTTAAGTTTGAGATGAAGGATTTGGGAGAGCTGCGTTATTTCTTGGGCATTGAGGTGATTAGATCACCAAGTGGGATACAGCTCTTGCAGAGGCAGTATGGATTGGACATGCTGTCCAAATATGGGATGATAGGCTGTAAGCCTATTTCAATTCCTTTGGAGCAGAATGTGAAGCTGAGCACAGATACAAGTGAGCTTCTGGAAGATCCTACTATGTACAGACGCATAATAGGAAGTTTGATTTATATGACTATTACCAGGCCAAATTTAAGCTATGCTGTTGGATTGGTAAGTCAGTTTATGCAGGCTCCAAGGAAACTGCATTTGAATGAAGCTAGACGCATACTCAGGTATGTGAAGTCCACATTACAGTATGGACTATTTTATGAGGCTGGGGTTCAGATACAATTGCATGGATACACTGATGTTGGGTAGTACTTCTAATAGACGATCTACCAGTGGATATGTGTTCTCTTTTGGGAGTGCTGCAGTCACCTGGAGCAGCAAGAAACAGCCTATAGTTTCCTTGTCGAGGACAGAGGCTAAGTACAGGGGTGCAGCAATGGCTGCATGTGAGGTAGCTTGGTTGCATAAGCTACTCTATGATATGCATCAGTCTACAGATGGGCCAGTTGTCATTTATAGTCACAACATGAGCAGTATACACTTGGCAAATAACCCAGTCTATCATGCTAGAACAAAGCACATTGAGGTGCATTATCACTATGTGCGGGAGAAGGTTTTACTAGGTCTTATTGATCTAGTTTATGTCAGCATAGAGGATCAGATGGCTGACATATTCATGAAGGCATTGGGCGCAGAGAAGCTGTGCAAGTTCAGAGACCTGCTTGGTGTGCAAGAATTGGGATTGAGCTCGAGGGGGAGTGTTGAGATATCGAGCTCCACTCGTGATATGCCAGGGTGACCGTTGTGCATTTATGTCACCAACTTGTTAGCTGCAGATGCGGTTGGTACACTGCCCACGAATAATAGCTGGATGACAGCTATCCTTATCTACTCTAGTTCGTGGCTCAGTTAGTATGCCACCTTAGTTAGTTGAGTTTGGTTTGAGACCCACATATAGGGTTCTTCTATTTCTTTGTACTAGAGTTCTTTTGGCTTTCACAACTAAGAAGAGTAAAATTGTTTTCAGCCTCCACCTGTGTGTGTATTTCCCCATTGTGTATGTGAGAAAGCTGCAAGTGAGACTCCTTCCCTCTCTCCCACTATCTTCACAATAGCAATGGCTGCATGTGAGGTAGCTTGGTTGCATAAGCTACTTTATGATATGCATCAGTCTACAGATGGGCCAGTTGTCATTTATTGTGATAACATGAGCAGTATACACTTGGCAAATAACCTAGTCTATCATGCTAGAACAAAGCACATTGAGGTGCATTATCACTATATGCAGGAGAAGGTTTTACTAGGTCTTATTGATCTAGCTTATGTTAGCACAGAGGATCAGGTAGCTGACATATTCACGAAGGCATTGGGCACAGAGAAGCTGCGCAAGTTCAGAGACCTGCTTGGTGTGCAAGAATTGGGATTGAGCTCAAGGGGGATTGTTGAGATATCGAGCTCCACTCGTGATATGCCAGGTTGACCATTGTGCATTTATGTCACCAACTTGTTAGTTGCAGATGCAGTTGGTACACCGCCCATGAATAATAGCTGGATGACAGCTATCCTTATGTACTCTAGTTCATGGCTCAGTTAGTATGCCACCTTAGTTAGCTGAGTTTGGTTTGAGACCCACATATAGGGTGCTTCTATTTCTTTGTACTAGAGTTCTTTTGGCTTTCACAACTAAGAAGATGAAAACTATTTTCAGCCTCCTTCACTTGCAATGGATGCTTTATAGGCCATTTGGATGCATTGTGATCTTTGTTGGATGCATTTATAGGCCCAAATTGCCTTGTGGGATGCTTTATTGATGGACGTTTAGCACACATATGCTATTTTATGCTGAGGGATAGCCTTGACACATTGCAGTTGATGCACTGATAGTGCTATGCTCTCTTGGATGAGACATTATTGATGCATGGACATCATTTATGCCTGATGCATTTGGGCACCTATTGGCATTGGGATTACCATTGTTTTGCCATTGCAATTGGCAGTTTCTCTTGGGCTAGATTTGCTCATATGGATGCATAGTATATGCACTTGATCCAATTGCATTTTGATGCTTTGATCTTGGAGTTTTGGTGATATTATCCTCCATTGGGGCATATAGACTTGCGTGCACCTAGTATTTGGTGTGATTCCTTCTTACAGGCAGTAGCATTTGGGATTTTGCTTTATTTGCATCATGGCATCCTCTTCCATTTTTGAAAAAGAGTTTTTTAGCATTAAAAAGATTGATGGGACAAACTTTTCTCTGTGGAAAGAACAGATAAGGGATGTGCTTATTCAAAAGAAGTAGATTAAACACTTGGAAGGGATTACAACCAAGCCTACAAGTATGTTTGAGAATGATTGGGATGAGTTGGATGCATTAGCAAAGTCTACTATTAGACTTCACCTTGTAGAGTCAATTTATTTCACAGTAGTAAATGAGCAGACTACGGAAGATTTGTAGAAGAAATTATGTGCCACTTATGAGAAGGAAATCCCCTCTAGTAAAGTTCACCTCATGAAAAGGTTGTTTGAGCTATAGATGAAGGAAAGGGTCTCCATTACATCTCACTTGAATGAATTCAATACTGTTTTCAACTAGCTTTAAGCTTAGAAGATGAATTTTGATGGGAAGACTAAGGAAATATTCCTCTTGTTTCATTGCCATCCTCATGGGATACCTTCCGTACAGCTATGAGTAACTCTCCACCTAGTGGAGTACTAAAGTTTGATGCTATTGTGGGCACCTTGTTGGCCAGGAGATTAGACGAAAGTCTATGGATGCAAAAAAGAAGGATGCACCCTTAAATGTGCAAAGGGGCAAATCATAGTTTAGGCGAAAGTCCCAAGAAAGATGGAAGTCTCGTAGCAAATCCAAGGCATGGAACATTGAGTGTTACCATTGTGGTAAGAAGGGCCACATGAAAAAGGATTGCTACAAGATAAAAAGAGACCAGAAGGATAAGAAAAAGAATGCAAATTTGGGTGCAAATAAAAAGTAAGTCCAAGGGAGGACAAAGGAAAAGTGAAGATCAAGAAGATCAATGCAGTTGACTGATGATAGCTGACAATGACATTCTCTTCATGTCTCATCTACCTATAGAGTTGCTTTTACCACTTTAGATGATGCATATTCCCAAGATTGGATTTTGGATTCTGGTGCTTCATTCCATGTTACTCCCCATAGGGAATGGTTTCCTCCATAGGTCTTTGACTTTGACCACAAGTCATGACACACATCGACTTTGCTATGCACATGGACTATCTAAGTGAACTAACTCTAGATAGGTGGATTGTATGAGCTGACCTATTGATCAGATTGTCGAGTGTAACTCTAGAATGATCGAACCAACTGGATCTTGCTTGAATGAACTCTGACCCGACAATCTAGTTTGATGGATGTGGACTGAGTTGAATGACTCATTCATATACCCTTTTGCTTGCAATCTCCTAAACTAACTTATTGCATTAATGAAATTCCAAAATTTCTACTAAAGCACCATGTTACAATCCATTTGTTGAACACAAAGACAACAATGGCATCTAATGAAAGATATCATGCTACTTCAACTTGTCCACAACACACTTGGTAATCACTCACAACCACTCAAGCCAACACATCAATTACAATAACAAAGACAGTTGCATTGTGCCTCTAAACAAAATGCCCAGATTAATGTATCCGATATATGACTCTCTACCCACTACTCTTTGACCATCCTTTTGGCTCAATACAAACTTCATGGGATGACACTCGCCTTATGCCTGAATGAGATAGAATTGTGTATTACACAACCAACTTACTTAGAACTATGAGAGCTCTAGAGAGAGAACATTAGGAAGGTTCTCCTTTTATAAGAAGAGTTTGATTGCCTACCTAGTTTCTCTCAATTGACTCTTGCTAGTGTCCTGGCTCCTTTCAACTACATTCAGACCTTGGAAAAGGAGGGGGGGAAGATCTTAGGAAAGGTGACTCTTCCCATAGCCTTGAGACCTCCACCATATTTGTCTTGTTGAACTTACCAAAATTTAGGTACCACCTATATGTGGCCAGAAGATTAGGCAATAGAAAGCCTTGATAGAAATAGTAAACCATGGCAAGAGTTGATCACCTCTAATGTGAGAAAAATCCATGTAGCACCTTGGGACCAAACCTAAGGTAACCTACAAACAGAGAGTGTCTGACTAACCCAAGATAAACATATCTCCCAAGACCATGAATTTGAAAAAATATATTGCCTTCTTACCTACAACTCGGATTTAGCAGATCCCAAAAACCCAAAATGCCATTAAAAATTGGTACTTGTACTAGTTAATTACAAGTCTACCATTGTATGGAGGTTGGCCATAAAAGGGGTAGAGTCAATAAACCAATTAGGCTAATCCGTCCCTACCATAGGGAGGCTCCATCTATAATCTAGAATGATTCCATTCAATGGAGTTTTAGTTTCTCAAGATCTAACTTGGATTGCTCAACTTGTAGTTTGGACTACACTCGTCAAACCTTCAAGAATATTGACTAGATTTGCTGAATCTGAGAATCCTCCAAACACCATCATTTTGGTACCACAGAGGTATATCCATCTTTGATTGATTGAGCCAATCTAACTAGTATAAACTAGTCGGATAATTTGACTTCTCTAGCACTGTAACGCAAGTATAAAACCACTACTACCTACCTATACGATGGATCAATAAACCATCCTAGAGCTCCCTCGGTCCTTGCAGTAGACACCCTTCATAGGTTGAATGCTAAGCTCATTGACCATAGCTCTTTGAGTCCCTAGATCATGATGACGATGCTTAGTTCTTCAGCCATCCTCCCATTCATGCTTAGTACATTAAAAAACAACCTGAAAAACAAATTTGCATCCCTTACACATAACAAAAGCCCTTTTCATGATCTTAATAAACTTTAAAACTTGGCTTATCACCCAAACATGCTCAATTCAATGTCCTTTTACATCTAAGACTTCCTTCCTAGTGAAAAACTAATAATCGAAAAAAAATCTAATTGGGTTCTTCAATCCCATAGGAGAGACTTAACACCATCAAACCACATTTCATCACCGTAGTGAATCGAAAATTATTCAACATGGTGTCCCTTTAACCTAAGTCCATAACAGGAAAAAAATATATTGAAAATCTCATTACCTCACTCTCATCCCGTAATCTCTATTGCATTTATTGGCTTGTAGTTGTGGTAAGACCTCACCCAAATATGCTAGATATTGGAGTAGTCAACCATTTTTGCAAACAACCATAGTGAACACTCTTTTCCTCACCTTCTTGCTATCACAATCAATTGTGGTCCATCTTACCCCAACTTTCTAGTTCCAAATGCTATGGACTACAATCTTTTTGAATGAAGAGCAGTCGTGGCTCTTGCCAACTTCTTATGAGTAAAAATCAGAAGGAAACATAGGAAATATTACCTCCAATAATGCCATAAAACCACTGATATTATCATAATAGCAGTGTTGTATAGCCTATTATCGCCACTAATACCTCAATGACCCACCGGTATCATAGCTATCATGATTTTCTAGCATGGCTATTATCAGCGATATGGCTATTATCAGCGATATGTTTATCTAGTTCATCAGTTATACAAATTTTGTTATGGCCATTTGGGTTTGGGCATGCGAACATTATTTTCATATTTTCCACTCTTCATGTGTTGGTATATATTTAGAAATATTGCACATATGATGTCGAGATTGTCCCTCAACATAAAGAACATAACATATCATCACTTCAACTTAGTCAAACTCAACTGTAAATCATTTCATTGTTTTATGTAGTGCTTTTTCCAAGATTTTTTTGAATTTCTAGTGGAGTGATACCTCCAAGCTATTCAAGAAATATTGATTAGATTGCAAGCCATGATATTTTTCATGCACCCTTATATATGGCATAGTGCCACATTCTATTATGATATGGGATGTTATTGCATGTACCTTGTTGACTCTCCAAGGATTAGAAATTATATTGCATCATCTCTCTCTCTCTCTCTCTCTCTCTCTCTCTCTCCCCCTCCCCCCCTCCTTCTTCCTCTCCCTCTCCCTCTCCCTCTCCCTCTCCCTCTCCCTCTCCCTCTCCCTTAGGCCTCTCCCTCTCCCTCTCCCTCTCCCTCTCCCTGCTTCTCTCTCTCTCTCTCTCTCTCACACACACACTCTCTCTCTCTCTCTCTCTCTCTCTCTCTCTCCCTCCCTCCCTCCCTCCCTCCCCCCCCTTTTTGACCCTTATATGGAAGAATTTTAGCTAACAGCAGTGTATTGTTGTATGAGCAATGAATCTATTGTTTAATTCTTGTATCACATTTATATATTAAACCCAAGCAATGCTTTTATATGCCCTAGTGTACTTTTGGGTTCTAAACCGTGCTTTTATATTTGCTCTCCCAATTTTGAGTCTCCCAATTTTGGGATATTAACATTGCTTATATTGGTCCTTAATCTTCTTAATGGCTCCCAAGAGAGTTGGATATCAATTAAGGAAGATACCAATAGAAGATGTTGACCCAAATGTGGAGAATGAAGCTGTAGCTAAAGCAATAGGGTTAGGGGGTATGGACATGGATGGAGACCTAATGGTTGATAAAGGTCAAAGTGATATTCCTGTTGGTAGTAAGCAGGGTAATAAGGAAGGTTCTTCTCAAATGCAAACTTCTTAAGGTATGGAACATCAAGGACTTGGTCAATTTGATCCTATAATACAGGCACTCAGAGAAGTTACAAATGAAATAAAAGAAAATGGAGTGAGGATGCAAAACTCATTTGCAACCCTCAGTAGGAAGCTTGAACAGATAAAGAGATTTGAGACTCATGAAGGAAAGAGGCCCATGGAGCAAGCCATGGAGGATGACTCGGATTCTAAAACTGACACCATTGTTGAGCCTGATGGAGATCCTCATGGATTCATGTCTTCAGCAAGGAAGGCCTATCTTGTAAATGGGGGAATAGCTCAAAGGCATAAGGAGTCATTAAGGAATAATGCCCCCAAGGTGTCAGCCTTGAGTCAGATGGTCTTAGTCAAAGGTTTAATGAATACAAGGCTTTACCAACTGAAGTTAGGTCATGAACTTAGGTCAGTCTTGCCATTTCATCAGTACATTCAAATTGTTAGAGCTGCTGAAGCTAAGCTACCCACTCATCAAGACAAGGATGTCAAGGACAAGATTGTTTTATCTAAGTTGAAGGGAGCCCTACTGGTGTCCTCTTCAATGGATGGGAATGATTTCCAAGACATATAGCACATCGAGTGAGAGTATTGTGATCCTTGGGACTGCAATAATAAATTATAGCCGGGCATGTAGACACACATTCAAGGGCTTCTCTATAATGGTGATAAGCAATATTACCAAACTTTGCACCAACTAACCCCATGGTACAACAACATTTCAATCTTTCTTCTCAATTTGTTTCATTTTGATAATGCAATCTAAAATAATAAGAGCATTCCAAGTTGATGCATCTCAAATGCCCAGCACATCTACTAAAGTGAATGACCTTAGTAAAATAGTCACTGGTGAAGTGACATATTCTCTCCATTTATGACAATAATTCTTTTGGTCCATTCCTAACATTGCACACTTAGAAGTAGAAGGTCAGGGTGAAATCTTACCTCCTTAACAAAATTTAGTATTTTTTTATGTAATACATGCTACCAAGTACCTCAAAGTTCAGGTCAATATGGAAGCCTCCATCCTCTACTCTTCTTGGTCCATTTTCTATAGATGCAGTTCATGCCCTCCATTGTATTCATTTATTGCTTCAAATCACTCTTCATCCACTAAACAAAGACCATGTGGAATTTCTTGATAATCTCCTATACCCAACATGGGATGTTAGGGCGTTTTTCCAAAAGGAGACATTTTTAGATGTGTAGTTAGTAAGGAAAGTCTAGTCATAAGGCATCGATTAGTATGCAATTGTCACATGAGTCTCATAATTAATTATACGGTATCAAATAGTTTGTAGTGTTTATTACATGAGACATCTTATAGGCATTGGAAAAATACTCATGGCACATGGATACCTATGGATTGTTGTTGGGATATCTCAAGGTGTATGCCTCAGGCACACCTTATGTTTCTATGTGTGAGTGCTAGAGGCACAGTTAGGTGCCCACAAGCACAGTTAGGTGGTGGAAAAGCCACATAGGATGATTGAGAGAATCTAGGAGCAGATTGAGGAGATGATTGTGGAGCTCTGAGGTCATCAGTGATGTCAGTGACCTTGTATGAGGTGCCTACTTAAGGACCTCTCTTTTCTTCATTCCATAAGCAAGTATTCTGATTTTGTGTCCACTCTACTCTTTCCTTTCAGTGTTCCAACATGGTATCAGAGCCATTTGATCCTCCTTGAACCCATTTTTGCCACATCATCATCTTCTTCCTCTTCTTCTTCTTCACCATCTCTCCCTCTTCTTCCAAAAATTTGCTTAAGCCTGTTCTCCTCCGATTCTCAGCCATTTCCCACGCCCTTCTAGCTGAAGATCCACCTAGATGGGGTGAACTTCTGGCTGCAAGGAATCGACGAATCCTCGCTTCTGCTCGTCGCCATTACAGGAAGGTCGTCGACGTTCTCTTCTGCGTTTTCTCCCAGCACACTTGATCTTTCTCTAATTCCTTTCAGGGGGGCTGGTCCATACCTAAAGCTACCTTGTGCTGAAATCTGAGCAGCAATGGCTGCATATTGAAGGAGAAAACAGAGAAAAACCAGTCGATTTTGTTGAAGGAGAAGGCGACCTGACGCATTTTTTTGCCTCTTCTTCCCAGAGGTTCTACTGTGGTATACCAGCTTTCTTTTGCCTCAGAAAGCCCCCTTTCTTTTGCTTTGAAGAGTGAGCTATAAGCCCTCCAAGTTCAGCTCTCTAGTTTTGACAGTTTTGACAAGCTTTTGAAAATGATGCTACATAAAATTAACTTC
Source organism: Dipteris shenzhenensis (assembly GCF_047967505.1). Classification (NCBI taxonomy): domain Eukaryota; kingdom Viridiplantae; phylum Streptophyta; class Polypodiopsida; order Gleicheniales; family Dipteridaceae; genus Dipteris; species Dipteris shenzhenensis. Next base: position 11,965,090 of record NC_141611.1, read on the forward strand.
ACTACAAGTGTTGCTTCAGTTTTGTTTTGACTTGCTAGACCTGGTTTTGATTGGAGAGTGTTTATTTCACCCACTTCTATAAAGCATGTAAGAAGAAGCATCATTGTTTGAAATCTAGTCACTACTATTTGCTACATCAAGTGCTCATACTTTGGAAGTTTTTCAATTATTTTTGCCTTGTAAGAGAGATAGACACTGCCCAATATCTGGGTTAGACCCTCTCATGGCTACCATATTTAATCTTGAGAAGTTCAATGGAAAGGGCTTCCATACATGGCAAATGAAGGTGAAATTTGCATTGATGTGGGAGAACTTATGGGGACTTGTCAAACCTACTCCTACCGCTTCTTCTACAACCTCCAATGTTGGACAATCTTCAACTCCGACACCGGCAAGGGATCCAGCAAGAGAAGAAAAGGCATATGGTATCATTGCTCTTGCTTTGGGTGATGATTATATACACCATATCTCTGACTTGGAGTCTCCTTCGGAAGCTTGGCAGAAGCTAGACATGATTTTTGGTGCAAGCTCTCACATCTCTAAACTATCACTTAAAATCTCTTTCTTTGAATTAAAGATGGCAAGTGATACTACTTTAGCTGCTCATGTCAACTATATGTGGAGTCTTATGACTCAATTAGCTTCTATCAACTCTCCTATTACCCCTGATGAAGCTATGGCAGTGTTACTTAAGAGTATGCCTGAAAGTTTTGATCACATTGTTAGCACTTTGAAGAATCTTCCCAATCCTAACCTTGAAGGCATTATCTCTACTCTCCAAGAAGAAGAAAGGCATATGGAGCTAAGGAAAGGCAATGACACTGCTTATGTTATGAAATTCTAGAAGGGCAAGTATACTCCTTGCAATCACTGTGGAAAGACAAATCACCTTTCAAAGGACTGCTTCAAAGTTAATCCATGCAAGCACTGTGGCAAGAACAACCATCATGAGAAGTTTTGCAGAGCCAAAGCAAAGACAGAAAATGCAAATCTACTTACAGTTAATGAGCCTCCACAAGATGAGGCATCCTTTGAAGATTATGCATTTTAAACACATCTCTATGTATGCTCCAGATCTCTCTTTTTATGTCAAGGTACTCAGCCTGGATAGTCCTCCAAAATGAATGCAAATAAACTATTGTGTTTTTGTGTGTTTTGTAAACACCTCTGGTCACCTTATGATGTAGGCCATGTGTATGTTTTGTTCCATGGTACCTCCTGCAGACATTGTGTGCATGTACATGCAGGGGAGATAACCATTGGAAGGTCTTTTTGTATCCCTTTTTGTTTACCTTACACCCAAGGGAACCCTTGCTAGCATGAGAACCTAGCCATAGATTAATCCTTGACCACCATGAGATGGCATGAGAAACTATGAGACTAGATGTATCCTTGACATAGCCTGAGGCATTTCCTTGAGGGGGGGTTTGTTGGGATATCTCAAGGTGTATGCCTCAGGCACACCTTATGTTTCTATGTGTGAGTGCTAGAGGCACAGTTAGGTGCCCACAAGCACAGTTAGGTGGTGGAAAAGCCACATAGGATGATTGAGAGAATCTAGGAGCAGATTGAGGAGATGATTGTGGAGCTCTGAGGTCATCAGTGATGTCAGTGACCTTGTATGAGGTGCCTACTTAAGGACCTCTCTTTTCTTCATTCCATAAGCAAGTATTCTGATTTTGTGTCCACTCTACTCTTTCCTTTCAGTGTTCCAACAATTGTGACGTAGTGGACACCATAGAGGTAGAGATCCATATGCCAAATGGCAAAATCCAATGTCTTGAGGTCACAGATAGTTGGATCTTGAAGCACATTTGATAATACATTGCTATCACCTTTAATGATAGTCACAATTTATTTATAATGAATGGAAAGATAGTAAGAAGGTGGCTTGAGGCAACATCAATTCTAGATAAATGGAAGCCTCCTTGTACCTTGGCCATTCATACTAGTATTGAATAAATATAATAGACTTTGAAGTGTGATGTCATTGGTGAAGGGGAAGCTCACAGTTTTTGGATTTTGTGCAATGAGTTTCTATAGTTTTTCTATGGGGTTTTTTCATTACATCAAAAAGCTACTAAAATCTCAAAGTACTTATGGTGAAAATAAATATTTCAATAGTTACAGGAATGCATGCTTCTTTAAATTATAATAACATAAGAGCACCAAAGAATTTGAGATCCTTTCTTGCAAAATGGAGTGTCTATTCCTAAGCATGTGCACTTGGTTGGTCCACTAGATATCGTTCATAACGAGCTCTTCTGTAAAACATCTCAATAAATAAATTTACTATTTCTTCTCTAATGGAATGCAATTTTTTTATTTCTCATCTACTGTCGCTTGTTTTCTCAAGCTCGTCCTTCTCTTGCCGCTTTTTCACAACAAACTCTTCTTTCTCCTCCTATGTCAATGGTTCTCGTTCTCCTTTTCACTCCTCTCAATGTCTTGTGTTCTAAAAAATCCAATCCAAGTTAGTTATTATGGCTTGCTCGACTTGAGATATTATTTCAAAAAGATCCATAGCCATCTGCAAGGGTAAGAGAAAAGAATATGATTTCTTAGCAATGATGCAAGAAGATAGCAAGTGCTTTTACATCGACAAGACAAGCAATGCAGTGCACCACTATAAGATGAGATGGAAGTAGAAAGAGAAGAAGAGGATGAGAGAAGGAAGTGACATGCATCTCACATCTATAAGAAGGTGAGATGGAAACAAAAAGAAGAGAAGAAGATGATAGAAAGTGTGTGCTTTGATGGGGATATGAGATATCTTGATTAAAATGACCAGAGATAGATTAGTATAATTATTAAATTCTCATCATGACTAATATAATATATTCATTCCTTTCAATTGATACTAGCGTATTGTTAGTCACTTGTGTGTGCTCCAAGTTGTGCCCTCTATTCTCCATCTTCACGTCTCATCTCCTCCCTCCTCCTTTCAGCATGCATCAGAGCATGTTTCATCATGGTATAAGAGCTTAGGTTGCCTTTCATTTAGTATTTCAAGAGTCCATTGTTGCAGATCTTCACTCCCCCTATAAAGCTTGTTCCTGCTTCACTTTACTTTGAAACAGAGCTATTGAAATTTGAGAGGAAGTTATACTACTTTGAATCTCGTCCACTTCCCATGAGATATTTGTAAGAGATTTTGAGAGGAACTTTGGAGAGCATGCTTGAGAGTTATTGAGACAAAAAGAGAGAATTGAGAGCTTCTATCAAGCTCCATCACCCACTCCACCAAGACCTTCGTCTAAACTCCCAAACCGGTTCCTTCATGGCAGCTTTAGAGCCTAAGATCCATCATTTTTTAGCATTGAACCACCACCCGCATACACCTTCGCTCTCCCAAGAAACCTCCCATAGCACCATTTGATCCTTTTGCTACCCTCACATGTTGTGAAAGCCCAAGAATCCACACAAGACCATGCCTTATCGATCTTTTCATGTCCATTCACACAAACAATCTATAAGCCCACGGTGTCAATCTTTGTCATGCAAACAAAGCTCTATCTCCGCCTCTGCTGTAGCCCACATCTATAGCTAGTTTGTGGCTAACTTGAGAGGGATAGGCCCAGCTCATTCTTCACTCCATGTCGTAGTTGTCTCTCCATGTCACCATGACCTCTAAGCTCTATATGCGATGGCCTCAAAATTTCAATTTATTGCCATCTAAGAAGCTGCATCTGCCATGCGTACACCTCCCATATCTCATTCCAAGTCTCAGATCCAAGTCTGTGTTTGCAACTACATGGGACCTGACTATCACATGGCATTTCTATCATCCAACTCTATTCTAAGGTGAGACTAACTTGTCCATGGGGAATTCCTTTGACATAGCATAAGGCCACAATCAAATAGATGCCACATCATTACACAGTGCCACATATGCACAATGCTCCACATGCACACCCTTACATAGCAGCACATGAACACATAGTGCCAGATCATCACACATTGACACATATGAGTGCTTGATAGGCACACCACCCCTTACAAAGCTACGCATGAAAACATATGATAATGTTGTTTGTTATTGTATGATCACATGTGCTAATTGTGTTTTGACTATGTCATCAAAAACACTCTTTTGCTCCAAAGAAATTGAACTCCTTCTGCCTCACAAGGGCAAATCTGCAAAACTGACGAAAGTGGTATTTGACCACACAGTCACTTCCTAGTGACGATTTTGCATGAACAGGCACTAAGGATGATTCTGTAACTCCCAATATCTTTGTGCATAGGCATACGATGCAATTTTTATAGCAAATTTTTACCGACCTGCAGAGCAGTGGTCGCACAAAAAAAACAAGGCCTTTTTCTCAGTGCTTGCGGAGAACTTCCGCCTCCAAAACAAGCCCCAAAATGGCCTCGAATCAAAAATATAAAGTCACTCAGGGCTTTTTCCTATCTCGCAGCATATATTGCCCTCTCGCCACACTGCGAAGGGCGTCTCAATCTAAGACAATGCACTCTTGCACTTTCTGGCTGTGCTACCTGTAGAGATTTGCTCCCAAACTCGAAAAAAGAAAGCAACACTAGTCTTCTTACTAGGACACCGTGAACTTGGTTTGCTTTTTTGAGCTCCTTACCACGAACTAGGCTCTGATACCATGTGAAGATAGTGGGAGAGAAGGAAGGAGTCTCACTTGCGGCTTTCTCACATACACAATGGGGGAATACACACAAAGGTAGAGGCTGAAAACAGTTTTCCTCTTCTTAGTTGTGAAAGCCAAAAGAACTCTAGTACAAAGAAATAGAAGAACCCTATATGTGGGTCTCAAACCAAACTCAGCTAACTAAGGTGGCATACTAACTGAGCCATGAACTAGAGTACATAAGGATAGCTGTCATCCAGCTATTATTCATGGGCGGTGTACCAACCGCATCTGCAGCTAACAAGTCAGTGACATAAATGCACAATGATCACCCTAGCATATCACGAGTGGAGCTCGATATCTCAACAAGGGAATCATTAAAAAGCATCTTTTTGCTCCAAACCCACCTGCCGGCTTGCAAAAAACCACTCAAAGACTTCTACAAGGTTCCAACACCACTCTTTTCAAGATTTTGCACACCAAGATGCAAGTGAAGCCACTCACAAAGCTTCTCCTTCCTCCCATAGAGCTACAACAGCAGACTTTAGGCTCCAGGCTCACACACGGGCTCAGATAGACCACCTACAAGCATCAAATAGACCACCCAGGCTTTGATACTAGTTGAGAGTTCTCTAAACAGAAGTGGAACAGAAGAGGGTGAGAGAGAGAGAAAGATCCAAGAGAGAGCCACACAAGTTTTAGTGGGTGCAGAACACCCTAATCTTCTTTGTCAGTCATATATATATCTGTTTGAGTGTATTATACATAGTCGGGGTTAAGGCACAGTGGCCTTTAACCCCCATGCTATGGAGCTTCAAGATGAATCATATATTAATGTTTGCATCCCATAACACTGCAGGCCAGGATTGAAGTTCTTTGTGTATTTGTTTTTCGTCTCTCTTCTCATTAGGACCAGTGGTTTTTTAATTGAGCTTCAGATTGCTTCAATGTAAACCTCTCCTCTAGGATCTCCAAAAGTGCCAACCATTCATTGAAAGAAATAGTTGTGTCATGTTCCAAACTTTCCAATGCTATGTTGATTCTCTTTACTAATGTTTTGTTGTCGATGCTATTGGGATCTTTGCCTTCTTCCTGCAGAAGAAGAATGTATGTTTTTTGAGATGGAGGTTTGGGGAACCCATACCTACAACCCTTGTGATGGATCTGGGTGCTTCGCAAATTGGCATCAAGTGTACTTCCATCAACAGAAATGATGATGTCAATGAATGGGCTTATGTCATCCATGGATGATTGCCCAAACTTTGGAGTACCCTTAATCCATATTAGTCCGTGGTCATGATGGCTGCCACAATGCTAGAATTCAGTGACAAAGAAGAAGTCTAGGACTTCATTGAGAAGTTTCTTATTCCTTTTCAACTCATTCTTGATTGCTTGAAATCTATGAATGCAATAGCATCCGGTTGTGATCGGATCTAGCAAAAAAGGTGACACATATGTAGTGACTCATCAGTGCCTTCTGGTTGACGTGTACGTGGATTGAGCTTTTCCAAGAATTGGAGGAGGCTTGGACAGCACTTCTTGCCACAAGAAAAGGTGACAATTAACATTGAAGGATCGAGTTGTTGTATCATAGCAATGATATTTTTCTTCAATTTGTCTTTGTACCTTGGTGATGTGCACAGTGCCTCGAAGTCCTTATACCCTATTCTTGAGCTTAGTATCTATTTGATATTTGTGTTTTGATGAACGTCCTTCATGCATAGGTGCTTACCCTATAGGTAAGCTTTCTGTGGGCACACCCAGGTGGATGATAATACTTTCAAGACCAGTATCTTCATTGTTTTAAAGAACAGGTTCTCTATGTTTTGAGCGAAGCACCTATCTTCATGTAGATGTTCCCACGTTGTGATATTTTGGTAATCATAGTTGCATAGCTCATGGTATGCCCTACACTCACCAAAGAATAGGGTCAGGAAGCACATTTCCTTGTAGTAGGAGTCCCTAAAGAGATTTAGAGGATGATGTGGAAGGCACAACATGCATAACAAAATTGTTGTAGTCAATGAATTGTTGCGAAGCATAAAGCCCATGCAATAGGGTGTTTGTGTCCAAAGCATCGTTGGAATCTAGATTTCCCATGGCAATGGTAGGTGTATGATCTTCTCACATGAGTTCATGCATTGAGTTAATTAAGTTGACCCAATCATGGCTGAAGACTACCTTGCTCTACACGTATAGAGGTGTTGAGATGAGTTCCTATAAAGCTTTCATTGTTAGAAAGGGCTAGACTAAACCACTCATGTAATAGTGTTTGTATTTTAATTTGCATTTAATGCCCAACAATAAGCATGCATGCATGCCCAACAATTCTAATTTGCATATAATGCCCAACAATAAGCATGCATCATATCTCAAAAAACGTGGTAACAATTGTTGTGCTCTCTCCACGCTCACCAGCACATTTATCACACTTCTTTATAGACTGTACTATCCCTCATAATTCAATTCCACAATTAGTGCGAATGGTATCCTTATGGATGCTAGCCGTGCTTCGACTACGTTCAACTTCAAGATGTTTTCGGTTGCATTGTTGAATTTGAGTGTTGTGCCTACAAATAGTTCCAGTAGTTTGTTGGCATTCAAACACCTCACGCATTTGCACTAAACTTTCATATCTTGTGTTTGGGGTTGATCACCAATGGGATTGGATGCACGCGCGAGCATGGTTGATCCAATGGAGTTTGCTACTTGTAGTTGAGTCATGAAGAAGAGATTCTTACAAGAAGCACAAGCATTGGAAGGCGTGTTAACGATAAGGTTAAAATACTTCGAACCCTCTTGTTGGCATGCAAAATTTCTTGTTGTGCCTTGCATGTGTCCTGGTGTGGATTTAGATGTGCTTTCCTACTTGGCATGCATCCTATAATTCTTTGATTGTATTTTCTTCGCTGTCATGATTGTCATTGGGCAAAGCCTCATGAACTCTGCAACAATGTCCTTAATACCATGAAGTGCTCGTTCTATCAGCAAGGCATCCAACACACTACTTTTTTTCTGTATCCACCGTCCTTACCTGCACTAGTGGTGCACAATTGGTGTCACAACTACTTGATTTGGATATTGAATTGTAGGTTGTTCTTCCAACTTTCCTAAGCTCTATGTAGTTTCTCACCTCTAAATCCCAATCAAAACTCTCCGCAACAATGCTTGGAATGTAATTCAAGAGTATCATGGAATGTAATTCAACAATTCTGGAATGTAATTCAAGAGCATCTTGGAGGCTAGCTAGAATTTTCGCAACAACGAGGTATTCCATCTTATCCACAATCTTTGTTATTGAATTTGAATGCAAGTTTGGCAACCTTCGGATGGAATTCCCAACAAAATGTAATGATTATTGATTGTCTAGAAGTCAAGGTTGTTGTAGATAAACACAACCACTATTGTAGAAAAGAATTTGGAACCCTTGATGGAGTATTATCAAAGCTACTTTAGAACTTTTTATTACTTTCTATAAGCAAGATACAATTTAAAAAAATAGAGTGTATTGCAAGAAAGAGTATGTTTCATATTTGCGAACACAACTATATAGAACTGATTACAAAATATTTCCAAACATTTCTATATATTTGTGAAAAATATGTATTTGCAAAATTGACCACGAAGTTTTCCCATCAAACATTTTCAGATCTTGGGTAAAAAGATGGGTTGGTAAAATTGTAGCAACAATTGGATTCGATATCTCTCTAAGGAAAAGTTTGCTATGTAGTAAAAAAAGTAGAGAGGTCACCAAGTGTTCCAAGATGATCATTTCAAAAAGAGAAGGCTGTTATGCTATCCCAAAACATGTAAGGTGTCCAATTCTTAAAGCTAAAATCTTTGCAAGAAAGTGAAACCGCATGAGGCTGCTAATGTAAGAGTTCATTTCAGGCTAAAATCCAACAATATAACCTTGTGGCTTGACTGAAAAGGTCTTTTTGAAGTTGGTGAGTGTTACCTTTGCAATCAAAGAGCTCTTTTGATAAAGTGTCAGAAAAGGTTCATGTAAAGAAAGAATTTTATCTATGTTGTTGCCTTGCACCAACACATTTGTTTGTGAGTTGTCTCTTACTGTGATTTTTGCCTACAAAGTTGCTATTTGACTCACTGTAGTATATTGTTTACATTCCAAGCAGAACTATTTTGACCATTGGTAACCCACTTTGATACTTTTACAGTTGTTGCAAATAGTTTCAACTTTAATACTGTTCAACTTTGTTATTTGCAGAGTTCCAAAGACCTACAAATAGTGAATGAGGAAGTGTTAAGATAACCTTGTAGCAAATTGAAAGCATATGGCATGGTAATTTCTAAAATATTATCTTCTTTCCATATCCTAGGTCTGAAACTTGTCTAGAAAAAGCCATCCATAAGGTGCTGCTTCAGTTAAAAAATCGATAAAATTGTCAAGATCATTCCGTTGAGTATAGAGAGCATGATGATCTTTTGTTTCCATACACTTATATTGTGAGCCACATACATGGCTAATCCCTTTTCTTAGAACTCATCAACCATGCAAGTGTACTCATTCCGTTGCTCCAGAACAAAAGATAGGTACAATGAAAGCAATAGAAGGCTTCAAACATCCATAGGAAAGATTTCAAAGTGCAAGAGAAGGCAAAGTTGGCATATTTACAACCGTTGAGAGAGGCCCATCCACAATTACAAGCTAGTCTAGTTGGTCACCAGTAGACTTGATCACAACATTATTGTTGACAACCACAAAGGCAATAGTTGCAACTTCAATTGAGGGAGCACCTCCCTTGGCCTATTGCAATTTCAGAAAGAAGCTTGCTGATAGTTTTTTCTTGCAGAATTTTGATTTCGCATGGAAATGGTTTGGATTTTAACATACAAGGACAAATCACAAGTTCCACCGTCGTCGTGATTCCTTGGTCGTAAAACACTTGCTTTTATGTGCAAGAAGGCATCAACTTCTATAGCATCTGAAAATCTTGTTAAAAAAACCTCTGGAATAACCAAAGTAATGGTCTCTTCTATGTTGTGATCAGTCAAATCAGCTTTCAATAGCTTAGGTGAAGGACCCTTTCATGCACAGAAAGTGCCATACTTAACCAAAACTTTGCCTTCAAATGCAAATCTGATGACATTATCTAAAAGATGCCTTATTCATAGAATAGGAAATGCCCCATAAGATTGCAATGGATGAATTGATTCAACAATAGCTACGTCACTGGAAGGATGATTAAACGCCAACTTACAAGGAGTAATGATCGACTCTGTAGTACATTTTTCAATTCCTGCAAACACTCAAAGTCTTAGATACAGCAAATCAAAGATTTTCCAAGCTTGAATCCATATCTATTGAAAATTGTAAGTGCTTACCTTCCTTTGTGCTATCAAGCCATTTTGATAGCTATAAGAATCTCGAGAGCATAATAAAGTTTTTGCTACCACATACATTCACATAGCGGCAGTTGAAAATGTAGAGCACAACAAATTTTTTGCTACTAGCCACATTCTCACAGCTAGACTTGGAAATACAGATAATAAAATGGATCTAGTTGAGAGTGCTCTCAATGGAAGTGGAACGGAAGAGGGTGAGAGAGAGGGAGAGCCAGAAGAGAGCCACACAAGTTTTGATGGGTCCAGAACACTCTAATCTTCTATGTCATCTATATATCTATGTGTTTGAGTATTGTACATAATCGAGGTTAAAGTATAGTGGGCTTTAACCCCCACAACCTCCCACTGAACTTATCACAAGTTTGATGCTTTCATTAGGCCCCAGGGTTTTAGAAGGAGTGAAATTGATCATTGCTTCTAGACTAAAAGGGCTAAGGATAATAGCCCGATACTCTTGGCACTTTATGTGGATGATATGCTATTGGCTGGCAAGATCACTTATGAGCTCAATGCATTGAAGTCCTTGTTGTAGGAGGCCTTTAACATGAAGGATTTGGGACCTGTAGGTCATATTCTTGGTATGCGCATCATGCATGGCCAGAGTAGGAAACTCCTTTGTCTTTCACAATAGGAGTATGTTGCAAAAGTATTGCAGCATTTCAATATGGAGGGGGGGAAGGAAATAAGTACTCCATTGCCTCCATATGTGAAATTGAGTGATGCAAATAGTCCCAAATCAGATGAGGAGAGGGCCATGATGGCGAAGGTTCCTTATGCATCAGTGGTTGGAAGTCTTATGTATGCTATGATAGCTACTAGACCAGACATTGCATTTGCAGTGGGAGTTGTCAGCCGAGCAGTATATGGCTAATCCAAGAAAGAGGCATTGGGAGGCAGTTAAGTGCATCATGAGCTACATGAAGGGTACCGAGGAGATGTGCATCTGCTTTGGTAGAGAAGAGATGCGTGTACTTGGGTATACAAATTCAGACTATGGAGGGCAAGTGGATAGCAGGAGATCCACTTCTGGTTATGTGTTAACCTTTGGAGGTGGTGCAGTGTCGCGGATGTCTTGCACACAGAAGTGTGTTGCTTTTTCTACCACAAAGGCTAAGTATGTTATAGCCACAAAGAGTTGCAAGCAAGATATATGGCTAATTTGGGAATTCATATAGGTGTACTGACATTGCATAGTGATTCCATGAGTGCTATTCAACTAGCACAAAATCCAGTCTTTCAGGTAAAGACCACCAAACACATTGAGGTCAGGTACCATTGGCAAAGAAACCAAGTCCCAAGTCTCATTCTTCATGAGTGAATTCATCTCTAATTGCATAGCATACTCCCACTTGCATTGATCCTTGTGCATCATATCTCCTTGTAGCAAGAAGGCTTCCCACAATCAGTAAGCATCACATAGGCTGCCCTTGGAACAAATCTCTTGGGTGGTCTAGACACTCTAGCTAATTTTTTCATAGTAAGAGGGCTTCTTGCCACTCCATGCCTCTTTAGAAATACCACCATCGAAACTCTTACTAGGTGACCTATTGATCACATGCACTATAGTCTTCATTACCTCAGCCCAAAAGCCACAAAAAAGACTTGCATTGGAAAGCATACATTGCAACCTTTCCTGAATGGTGTGGTTCATCTATTTTGCAATTGGATTTTGCTCTAGAGTCTAAGGGGACATGAGCTCCCTCTTGATCCACGTGTATCACAGAAATGCTGAAAGTCATGAGAGAGATACTCTCCACCATTGTCAGTCTGTAGGCCTCTAAGTGTTCTATCTGATTGATTTTCAACCAAAGCCAACCATTTCTAAAATAACTGGAACACATTGCTCTTCCATGCTATAGCATAAGCCCACACTTTCCTAGTTGCATCATCAATAAATGTCACATAGAATTCATCAGCCTCACCAAATGACCGTGTAGGCATGGGACCACATGTGTCTGAATGCACCAAATAAAGCCTTTCAAGCTCTTTCTTTCCCCTTCTTTTATGGGCTGATTTAGTCTTCTCCCCATAGAGACAATGCTCACAAAAGTCAAAGTCAGAAAAAATCAAATGTGGTACATAACCCAAACGGCATGAGTTTCATTCCATTTTGGCTCATGTGCCCCAACCGACAATGCCACAAAGTACTTGGCTGCTCGGTTATTGCAACAACATGATCAGACACCCCTGATACATGTAAGGGATACAATGTCCCACCCTTGGCACCCCTTGCCAAAACCATAGAGCCCTTCTGAATTTTCCAACTCTGAAAGCCAAAGGTGGTTTGAAAACCAGCATCATCTAGCTGACCCGCTGCTGAAATGAGACTCTTGTTCAGCTTAGGCACACGTCTCACATTTTTTAAAACAACTACAGACCCATTTGCAAAATAAAACTTTATGTCACCTGCTCCCACTATGTCACATGCATAGTTTTTTCCAAGATGCACACAACCTGCCTTCCCACTGTCATAACTGGAGAACCATTCCCTATGAGGAGTAACATGGAATGAAGCACCAAAATCCAAAATCCAATCCTAGGAATATGCATCATCTAAAGTGTTAAGAAAATCTATAGGTAGATTAGACATGAAGAGAATGTCATTGTCACTATTATCAGTGATGACTGCAATGATCTCCTCGATCTTCACTTTCCTTTGTCCTCCCTTGGACTCTCTCCCTTCTTATTTGCACCCCAATTTGCATTCTTTTTCTTATCTTTTCAGCTTGTAGCAATCCTTTTTCATGTGGCCCTTCTTACCACAATGGTCACACTCAATGTTTCATGCCTTGGATTTGCTACGAGACTTCCCTCTTTATTGGGCTTTCCGCCTGAACTATGATTTTGCCCTGTGCACATTTACGGCTGCATCCTACATGTTGCCATCCATAGACTTTTGTCTAATCTCCTCGGCCAACAAGCTACCCACATCACCAAACTTCAGTACTCCACCAAGTGCACAATATTGACATCTGTACGGAAGGTATCCCATGAGGATGGCAATGAACAGGAGGAATATTGCCTTAGTCTTTGCATCAAAATTCATCTTCTTAGCCCAAAGCTGGTTGAAAATAATATTGAATTCCTTCAAGTGAGAAGAAATGGAGACCCCTTCCTTCATATGCAACTCAAACAACCTCTTCATGAGGTTTAAAACTTTATTAGAGGTAGTTTCCTTCTCATAAGTGGGACATCCACAAATCTTATATGGTCTACTCATTTACTAATGTGAAATAAACTAACTTTGGAAGATGAAGTCTAATAGTAGACTTTGCTAATACATCCAGCTTATTCCAATCATCCTTAGACATAGCTATAGGCTTAGCTTCAATCCTTGCCAAGGGTTTAATCTTCTTCTTTTGAATAACCACATCGCTTGTCTACTCTTTTCACAAAGAAAAATTTGTCCCATCAAACTTTTTAATGCTGAAAAACTCCTTTTTAGACATGGATGAGAATGCCATGATGCAGATAAAGCAAAATCCCAAATGCTAGTGCCTACAATAAAGAATCACACCATATACTAGGTGCACCCAAATATGTTTGCCACAAAGGGAGGTAATGTCACCAAAAACTCAACGCTCAAAGCATCAAAATCCATTTGACTGATGTGCATATAGTATGCATCTATATGAGCAAATCTGGCCCAAAATAAAATGTGAACCTAAAATGATAAAACAATGGCGAACCCAATACTAATAAGAGCCAAATGCCTCAAGCATAAACACCATCCATGGGCATAAGCATCAATAATGTCTCATCCAAGAGAGCATAGCACTATCAATGCATCAACTACAACGTGTCAAAGCTATTCCTCAGCATAAAATAGCATCTGTGTGCTAAACGTCCATCAATAAAGCATCCCACAAGGAAATTGGGGCCTATCAACACATCCAACAAGGATCACAATGCATCCAAATGGCTTGTAAAGCATCCGCTGCAACCCAATGCAAATCACGAATGAGCGCACACTGCAACCAAGTGATATGCATAAGGTATGTCCCGAAAATCGCGGCCCCACAGTAATGACCACCACTAAAAATAGAACCTGATATGCCTCAAAACATGGGCATAGCTGCACAATCGGACTCAGCAAGACAATCTTCAAAAATTTTTCTTTTGCTAGAACTCCAAAATGCCAACCAATGAATGGGAAATGGGAGTTAACCCTTGCAATTGGCATGTGATAAAAAAATCAAAGATTTGAACCTCTAAATAGATTTTTCATAGAGAAACAGACGATTCAATGAACTTCTCCAAATCTCCATAGAATTGCGCAACAATAGACAAGTAGGGTTTTTGGGCCTCCGGAATGCAATGGAACAAACGGTTTTGGAAACTGTGGTCCCAATCACAAGGTCCAACACATGGATCAGAAAACGTTTTTGCAAACAGACCTGTTTATAAACACCACCAGAGTGCAAATGATGAGCAACGCATAAGTTTTAGGACCTCTTGAGTCCACCGAAACTGATAGATCTGTGAATGGTTGCTTCAAACTTGAGTTCCAACACATTAGCAAAAAAAGTTGAAGCAAAGATAGTGAGTCACAAATCAACAAAATCACAAAGTCAAGAATGAAGGGGTTTTCAAACTCTGAAGTTCAATGGACACCAAAAGCAAGTAATGGTTGCCTCTGCAAGTCATTCCGAACTCTCAATCATCGAAAAAAACAAGGGAATCATAAAAAGACGTCTTTTTCCTCCAAAACCACATGTAGGCTTGCACAAGGTTCAAATACCACCTGGGCAGCTCAAACAAGCACCAACAGGATTTTGCAAAGCTGCAAATGCCACCCACACAACTGTATGGATGCAGAATGACACCCTGGGCTTAGCTAGAGCACCCACAGGTGTCGGAAAAACCACCCGGGCTCTGATACCACTTGAGAGTGCTCTCAATGGAAGTGGAACAGAAGAGGGTGAGAGAGAGGGAGAGCTAGAAGAGAGCCACACAAGTTTTGGAGGGTGTAGAGCACCCTAATCTCTTATGTCATCCACATATATATGTGTTTGAGTATTATACATAACCGGGGCTAAGGTACAATGGCATTTAACCCCCACACTGGTCACATTCTCAGGCAAACAACATTAGAGCTTCTTGTTATTTTACTTTCATTTACTTTTGAGACACACAAGACAAAGCTGCAGATCAGCAAAAGCTAGTTTGTTTACTTTCGTTTGCTTCTCAGGCACACAACACAAAGCTACAGACCACCAATAGCTACTCACCCGAATACCCCAACTAGACATGTGCAATCAAAGAAGTGAACCTCTTTGTATATTATGATGAAAATATAGAGCATGTGGCCTTCGAACGAAAAGAGATTGGAAATAGGAAGTCTTTTCACGTTTCGAACGAGAGCTGATACAATATCCTTTGTACTTATAAAGAAAATGATTAAAATGAGCCAAGTAGTATTCTCATGGACAAGCAGACAAAACGTTATGCCCATCAGATCAATGCTCGTAAAATAGCGAGGCAGAAAGCATGCAGCAAAGAATGCTCAGAGCTTCTAAACCAGAGCCAAAAATGAGAAGAAGAGCAACTTTCTCATGCAAGTTTTGTCCTGATAGTTGCAACGCAGTAAGAAGTAGTAGAACATACCTGCAAGTATCCGTGTTTACCTCTAGCCACCTATTCGACAGACCTGCACGCCCAAAGAGATGTGTAAGTTTCATGCATGCAAGACCTAGCTATGATGCGAATGAGAAGGGAGCGAATTGACAGTGCACCGAAGCAAAAGGCATTGAAGCCAAAGCTCAATGAAATCAAGGCAGCTCATTCTCCACATCACATAGCCTCCACCAAGAGAGCTCCACAATGTAGCAAGAGCCAACGTTTGAATCGATGAGTGTTGCAATAGCTCACTTCACGCTACTAGCTGATAGACAACATAGACCAACGCGCGACTGAAGCAGGTCTTTCTCGACACCACAAAGTCGCCAATAGAGCTCCACAACATAGAAAGAGGCAAGGAGACTCGCAGTAGCTCCCTTCACATGACAAGCAGAGAGAGCACACATACGAGTGCACGAAAGGAACATGAGGGCAAGTGATGGAGTGGAAGAGGTGGAATGAAGAGGAGAGATCCCAAGGGGGAGGGAGAAAGGAACTGCCATAGCTACCAGAGGAGGGACTGAGGAGAAGCCTCTCCTCGTAGTGAGAACCCTAGGGTGGGTTATCCTAATGATAACCCTAGAAATCCCTCTCCACTTGGACAATAGGCACCCCCATCAAGAAGAAATGCTATAATAATTAATTTGTTTGTGCTTTGGGGGGGGGGGCGATGCTCGATTAACATAAGATATGTGCAATTAATTTAGGGAGGGGGGCATACTGGTTATTGTTGCAAATGGCAGCAATAGGAAGATTCGAGAGAAGGAAGCTTCTTGGAAAAGCTTCTGCTCTGCAGAAGCTTTTGCTCCCCAGAGGCTACTCTAAAGAAAAGGCCAGTCTGAAGGGAGAAGGGTAGAGGAGAAGGGGGGGGTGTGAAAGCCTCTCGTGAAGAAGGAGGAATAGGAGGGGAGGCCTGAGTGGAGGGAGAGGGAGGGGAGGGAGAAGGAGGGATGAGCGCAGGGGAGAGGGAGGGGAGGGAAAGGGAGGAGAGAGGGAGAGGGAGAGGGAGAGGGAGAGGGAGAGGGAGGCATGAGAGGCTAAGTGCATGGGAGAGTTGAGCGCAGCAGAGCGAGAGTGGAGATGGCAGCGAGCCAAATCACAGATGGAGGGGAGTCAGAATTGCACGAATTAAGCATACATTAATCCGAATGGCGATAGAGTGATTAATTAATAGGAATAGGTGAGAATGGCAGTGAGCCGGATCACAAATGGAGGGAAGGCAGAATTGCACAAATTTAGCATAGGTTAATCCGAATGAGGGGAGGGATAGAGTGATTAATCAATAGGAATAGGTGAGAATGCAATTAGGTAGCTAATACCATTCTTCCATTGCATGTTCCCCCTCCATACAATCATTGTGCATATAGCCTAATACTCCTCACCCTTGACGATCCACATTCGTATCCATTATAATCATAATGCAATGTTTTAACTATTAAAAATCCTAATGCAACGTTTTGACTATAAAATATCCCCCCCACTATCCCAATACTATCCCACTATGATAGCAACGTTTGAGGACCTTCAAGGCCCCTTGCACATTCCCCATAGGTAGAGAAAGTGAAAACAATAGCTTAGGCTTTTGCCTTTGGCATGTGGGTTAATATTAAACAAATGATTCACTAATCTTGTTGGTACTTAGAGCCATTATGGTGGACTTAATTTTTATGCATAATCATCAATAGGAGCTTCAATTAGATTGAGATTTGTCTCCGAATGGTTAGCACATCAATTACAAAAAGTTTTGTATGTGTGTGAGTTCAACAGTCCATCATGGGCCTCATGATTGTAGTGTTGAAAAAAAGAGTCTCTTGATCGCTCTAGACTTATTCTGAAAGTCTAACAAGGGTATTGGTTTCCCATTGGGACTCACTAAATGGAGATGAGTTTTTTATTATTGAGTTGTATGCTCACTCTCCCTTAAGAGTCAACCTCTTTGCATTTAGGCATAGAAGTTGAGGGTCAAAGTCCACTCCTTAATCATCACCATTGCCTTGCTAGAGAATTGTTTTCATAGGGAGTTGAGTCACTTTGACAAGTTATTTTATTTTATTTTTTTTGTCAAGTGGTTTCTTTTCCTCTTTGTACTTACTAATTTTGATCTCTCTCTCTCTCTCTCTCTCTCTCTCCCCCAAAGCTCTTACTCCCAATAGACCAGACGGTAGCGTTGCTAAGTTAGTATGTCTTCTTCAACTCTCTATACTAAATTTCCCATTCAACCATACACATAGAATTGCCCACCAAACTCAAACTTGTTTCATTAAGAAAAGAAAATCATACACCAAACATCTAATATCCATGCAAGACTATAAAAATTAACGACGACTATATTGTATTCATTCATTTGCAAGGCTTCTCGAAAATTTTACTTAGATCTAAACTCGAACACATACCTTAACAAAACTAATTACCACTCCACGTTCAACATAATGGCATTTCATTGATTTTGTAAGCACCTTGTTTCAAAGCACATGAACATAGAGGTTTCAAATGTGGAACCTGATGCGCATAAAAGGACCTTCTTTGCTTACATAGGAAAATCTTGTCGGAGAAGCTTGCAGCTTGCGGCAAGTTAGTTCGAAATTGGTGGTGTGGATATGGCTAGTTCCCAGGGAGTGAACCTGTGATGAATGTGGGGCCCTATGAGAATCCATGGGTGGAAGCTTGCAAGAAAACTAGCATGGAAAACCAAGAACTTTGTCTTCATAGTGTGCTTTGCTTATGTGAAATCACTAGGGAGCTTGGTCTGAGTGGTGGTTGGTCTTATAGGAGGTCCCATAGGGATATCCTAGACCTACTAGCATCTAGCTTGAAGTGCCCCAGAGTGGTAGTTGCACTACTGCAACGTATTTTTTTGCATCTCTGCAAATCCACGTCAAGGGTGCGGCTCGACGAGAAAACCTAAAAATTAGAGGAAACGGACTTACGATCGTTTTCACCATTTGTAGAATGGATGGCGCGTCACTTTCATCCCTCGCCTGCTGCTCTTGATGCCTAGGAAAGTACCTAGGTTGGCGAGAAGGCTTCTTGCCTCCTTAGGTCCTTTCCTGAGGACCCTTCTCATGTGGATAGACACTCTTTGGTGTATAAGAGGTTGTTTCCATACCTCCTCTAACTAGCTTCTGACGGCATGGGCATTGAATGGGGGGTGTCCCCACAACAGGAGGGCGGAGGAGGGGACGTGCCAGCCACCACCACCAGAGTGGCACGAGGCAATGTAAGTGCACACGTCACCATCTATAACCGACTGTGAACCGGTTGTCATGCGAGGTATGGGGACAGTGTTCATAGAAAACAAATTTTCTCAACAAATCACAAAACGTGGGGTTTAAAATTTGGAAGGTTTTTCTTGAGAATTTGTCGATTTTGTTGCTAAAATATAACTAAATTACAAAATTGAGAAAATATTTTTTACGGGTGAAAATGAAAAATGTTGCAAGTTCATTGTATATGGTTTGCAGGTGTTCGGTGAACACTGTAAGAATGGGGATAGGGACCAATGGCAACACGATCACGCTGACAACACGCGCCACAAGGCGAGGGCCAAGTGTGTAGAGACAATGTGGCCAGGTGGACACTTTTGTATGGTGATGGTAGAAGCATTGACTCTCGGGTTTTGTATGTACTATGGAACAGCCAAGGAATTTAAGTATTATTGGCAACATTTTTCGCCGAACCAGACTGATGCTTACAGTTGAATCGTCATCGTAGAAGTTAGCGAGCTTCCGATTGAATTGCAGTGGCGTTGTGAAGGGAGATGCATGATTTTCTGATCAGAATTCGGATTCCAACGAAGCAGGATTCAACGGAATTCGGAAGCGAATTCATGGAGGAGGTCCATTTTCTGATCAAAATCGAGAAGCAAGCAAAAATCCAGCCCGAAGGATTCATCGGATGATCATAATCGAGACGAAGAATACATCGGATCGATTTTGGGGGTTGCAGGATCCATGGAAGCCAGCCAAAAAGGGAAGCAGGCCGTCATTGTTTCTTGGAATCTTGATTGAATGGATGAAAAGCTTACAGTTTCGGAACACTGGCGTTTCGTGGCCATACTCCAGCCGTCGCATCCATCGTTCTCGATCTCGTTCCAATTCATTTTGTCTCGCTAGTTGACCAACCCGTCCTTCGTTCCACCCCATATGTAGCTTTCTCAACGCAAATTACACTTTTGGCTTCTCCTTCCTGGCACCCTTCTTCATCTTCCCCTCTTGCTCCAGATCCTTTTACCGCGTCTTATTTGAGCTTCGATGTTCCATTTCTCCTAGCAAGTCCAAAATTATTGAGACCATGCACCGGAAGTGCTTAATCTTCAGCTCACAGGCGTGAATCATCAATTAAATGGATCTACTAGAAGTTCCATGAATGAATAAGGATGCGCACTGCTCTCCGGGCATCGCCATAATCATGAAGTCCCGGGAATTTTATAACGCACGCTTTTCAAAAAGCCAAGCGTTGTTGCGCAAGTCATATGCTGGGTGTCCTGGAAGATAAACGTAACGGCACCTGTGGTAGTTTTCTTTTGAGTTTGAGGACAACTTGAGGCGCGGAGTGGGCGGAAATGCCT